>NC_086196.1:134563454-134872796 GCF_035770615.1 Melospiza melodia melodia
AGAGGAAGATGAATACATCAGTTCCAGATAATTACCGCTCTTTTAAAAATTTTGGGATGTCTTGAACCTGTTTCTCATGCCTTCATCTATTTCATGTATTAGGCTGGAGATAAGGCTACATAATTAAAATGGTTCCCTTCAGCTTTAAAAATCTGTGAAGGGTTTGCAAAACTGCTTGGCTCTGAAGAGTGCCCTGTAAATCCCAGGGGAAAAGTATTGCAGCATAGAAAACCAGTTGTGTTTATTCAGGATATAACAAATGGACAGAACAAATACTTTGCAGAATAAGCCTCAAACCCTGCATTTGGGTAGCATTACATACTCTATTTAAAATACATTTATTTTAATTTTTTTTTCCTAGCCATAATCATCTGGGTTGTATTACAGTAAAGAGATGAATAGCAAAGATTAGCAAGCTGGTCATCTGTCCACTCCCAAACTCAACCCAGGATTAACTACAAACTTTCTAGCAATTACAAGCCTGGTTCAGGATCCAGGTCATTAATGCATACATTGTACAGAGCCAGATCAGATACTTGAGGAAAACTACTGGATATCTTTTTCCACTTTGACTGTGACAGTTACTAACTGCTTTGTGATTATGAACAGCAGCAGAACCACTTTACTGTAGTTCTGCCTATGTTACTTTAAGTTATACATGAGAAATTCAGATAAAACACTGTCAAAAATTTATTAAACTGGATATGACAAACAGATATTTAATTTGTTTTGATTTGTTCTTGCAAATTCTTCTCTGAGTTGTACTTTTATGTGAATTTCCAAATTTAGATACAACCCTCTTAGGCTTCATTTAAATGAAGAAAAAATGTTAAAGATTTTAGGGGTTGTCCCAGAATTTTATGTTGAGCCCAACTCGAGTGTCAAAGACTTCTTTTTCCCCTTATTTTCAGAGATAGGCACTGAATTTGATCTAGTTGTCCATAAGCTCACCTGTGTCAGGAGTTATTGGAGATAATGCCTGATAGCTGTTGTCCCACACTTTGCTGCTCTTGAACTTTCCAGAATGAACTGGTCAAACTGCCATTTTTATCTGTGCTTCTAAATTTCATTTCCTGGGGATCAAATCCAAAATTAATACCTATATAATAAAATAATAATGGCAACAGCAAATAGCATTGCCAATGTTTTCTGCTTTTCCTGTTCTTTATATATTCTAGTAGATTATTATACTAATAGTGCTTTGCTAAGTGGAAAAGAAGTATCATCAAACAATGTTCTGATTTGTTCCTTTTCACAGGAAGAGATGAAGCCTAGAATAGGTATCCAAAGTGCTTGATTCCTGTGCCTGCATTTTCTCCCAAAATAGTTGTATCGAGCTGTTTTATTTGAGGCAGAAGTGCTCAGCATTAAGTTAATGGCCCTTGCTGAAGTCAGCTGCATCATCAGCAATGCTGGGTGCATCCAAAGCCTTGACTCTTGATTTTGGTTCTTTTATACCTGTATAAAATGTACATACAGATGTAATTTACCATGTGAAAAAGAAAGATTTATGCCTTTTTACTTCTCTTGACTCACAACATTTGTGTCTGTGATTCATTTTCTGTGAGCAAGATGAGGCAACAGCCCTGTGTTATAGTGATGGGAATTTAGCAATAGGGGTGTGACCAGAGTGTGCCAGTCAATCTCAGGATCACAGAGTGTCCCCTGGCAGTGTTTGGGTTACAGAGGTCAACCCCCAGTGCTGTTAGTTCAGCAGGAGTAAAAGTGGATCCAGGCTTTTGCTGTTACAAAATGATAGGGAAATGCCACAGACCTTGATCTTTGGATTTAACTAAGCAAAGGATGTTGTCCCAAGCTGCATTTTGGACTTGGAGCATCATCTTTTCTGACCAAAGGCTCCTGGAATGACTTCTTTCTTCAGTGCTCCCCAGAACTCTCCCTTGGACTGAAAAAAGTGCACAGCAGCTTTCTTCTGGCACGACTCACTGCCAGCCTTGAGACTGACAGGTATGAAAATATGAGCTAATGCTTATCAGATGCACATCTGGAATCACAAAAGAAAACTCCAGAGGTAAAGACACCCCAAGTCATCTAAAGCCAGCTCCTGACTTCCTAGGATGCCAAGCATCTTTACAGCAGGCAAGGTTGATGGCTTCTGATGCTTCAGAAGTCTGGATGTGAGCTGAAGCAACTGCTTTGTTTTACCTGAGAGCTGTGTTTTCCAGTTTCCCTAAAGCAACACAAAAATTGGGAACAAATGGGAGCAGTGACACTGTGGTGAGATGACTGTGAGTTCAGAGAGATGTGAACTGGGTGGATGGGCTGAAAATTTGGTGGTTAAACAGGACCACTGAGCTTGTGGAACAATGGGCATCAGCAGGATGTGCAACTGGAGACCAGCTGCTGGCACAAAGAATTTATCAGTAAGAGTCATGGGCTCCTGGAAATGAGAAAGGAAGATGGAATGACAAAGCCTGTGGACAAAAGAACAGTTTCTTAGCAGTCCAATGCAAAGATTAATCTGGAAACAAGTGCAGTTCATCTTTTCTACTCTTGTTGGAAAGAGTTTTTGCTTGAAGTGAGGATAAATTGATATATTTTGCAGATTTTAATGGCTTCTAAGGTATGGGGACATTAGTGACCATAAAAAGACAATAAAAATAGTACAAAAATATGATAAAAAAATTAATGTTTGTGAAGGCAATTTTTTTAATATGAGTGAAGAATTTAATACTTGTATATGGAGTCACAGCACATGGGGATTGTAAATATGGAGATTGGAATTTTCAGCAGAAGTTTCACCTGAAATACACTTGGAAGACCTGCCTGAGTAGCTCCTCATATTTCCCACCCCACTAGCCCAGACTGGATTCAATCGTGTCCATTAACTCAGCAACAACTTTGCTGAAGGGGAAATGTGATGAAGCCTGAGTTTCAAATGGTTTCAAGGTGCTGGTGACTTTTACAAACTGCACAGACACCTTTTAGTGGTTAAAGGACGTGTTTATTTCTTGCATTATTGGCCTGATTAAAACAGTTCCTCTTGCAAGTGTGTAAAAGATGGCTTTAAAACAGTGCCTGAACACCTGCAGGACAAGAGGCAGTCAGGTTGTTTTCAGCCACCTTGTCTAAGCCTGTTGAGCAAAGCCAGGCTCTGCGTATGTGTGTTACAATCCTTAGGGATGCATTAGTCAAGATAAATATGACTAAACATGAATCCTAAGCTTACTGATCTTCATGGCCTTGCTTTATGGTGCTTCTTTCATGCTGCACCTCTTGAAATTCTGAAATCTCTATTTTAAGTTTTGTCAAAAATATTTTTTGTATTTCTGAAAGTAAATAGAGAAGAAGCGGAAGAGGGGAATTGTTTTGTTTGTGTGAAATTCAGGGTTAGCAAGGAGGCTATCATGTAAAAGTGAAAAGAGAACATAATCTAGGGCCAAATGAAGAGATGAAGAACAAATTAGTACAGGAATTTTAGATATGGAAAACATTGAGTTTGAGATCCAGTGGGGATCTCACATGAAGACAGGGTAGGAACGAACATTTCAAGTGTAAAAAACCCCAAACCAGATATATATAGGTAGAGGAGCTCAGAGAAGAGAAATTCAGAACTTTACTGATTGAGAAGATTTAGGGCATCCCAGGAACATAACTGTGAATACTTGAGCATGGTGAGGCCCTGGCACAGGTTGCCCAAGGAAGTTGTGGCTGCCCCATCCCTGGAAATGTTCAAGGCCAGGTTGGGCAGGGTTTGGAGCAATCTGGGATAGTGGAAGGTGTCCCTGCCCATGGCAAGGTATTGGAATAAGATGATTTTTAAGGTCCCTTCCAACCCAAGCGTTTCCCTCTATGACTTCCAGGAAAATGGGACCAAGAGCCCTGAAAGGAATTAGGAATGGCTTGAGCCTGAGGCATAAACTGTTGAGTGTAGACTGGGACTGTGTACAGGAGATAAATGGAAAAAATACCCAGGCATGTGAAGGGGGCAGGATTGGCTGTGCCAGGGAGGATACAGCTCTGCTGGGTGTGCTGAGGAGCTCGTGAATCCATCAGAGAATATCGTGGATTCACAGGGTCCACATTGCCATGGCTGGTGACTCGCAGCCTTCAGGGGCCTCTCAGGGCTGCTCATGACAAACAGTGAGACAGCCTGACCCTGATGCTGGAATTCATTTCATCTCTTTAGCTCCACATTGGGAATGTTGGCATCTGAGCCAAGTTCCCATTGCAGCCCCAGGAGATAAAATAGGTGCCTGAAAGACATAATCTCATCTGAAGTTACTCTTCAGCCACTGTAAGTCTTTCTCCTTGTTAGGTGGAGATTTTTTGTGGCTTTTGCTATCAACTGTTGCTGCAGACCACAAGTATGATTCCAGAAGATTTCCAACATACCAACATCTCCAGATGACACCATGTGTCATATTTCTGGCTTTTATCTAGCTGCTAAATAGCTTTGAGAATTACAGACAGGCGCTTTCTATGTTGAAAAACTCTCCAAAACCTGAAGTCACAAATTCTAACAGAATACATTTAAGTCCAGTTTTAAAACGTGAATAAAACCAGTTAGTGATGGTGAGCTGAACTGGATTCCTACCTGACCTCTTCAGAAGAGATCAGTTTGATTTCATGGTTGAAATGCCTCCTGCCAACAGATAACTATTATAAAATTGGTACCTGGGAAAAGTATAAAAGAAACTGAGTTCATGACAATTGCTCAGGTGCTGACAACCCTTTTGATGTAGAAATCTTCTGTTCTGCCTCCATCAACTGCATCACCCTTGTAGGTACTGAATTGCACAATATTGGCCTTTATCCTGGAAAAATTAAAGAGTCTGGTCTTTATAAATCTTTGATGCAAGACCAGGGCTGGCACTGCAGAATGCTGGGGAATTACCAATTATGTCCACAATGTCCATTAAGTTACTCTGTGAGTTCACATTGCATTAAGTAAATGTGTTACAGGATTGTGTGCTGTCATATACCTTCTATGAGGGTTTTAGGGCTGAGATTTTTGCTGTTGTGTGAGGGACAATTTTTAGGCTGTCAATTAATAATGCATTACAAAGGGAATAATAAATGCATATTAGCTCTTTGATCCGTGAAGCAATTGCACAATTGTGTCTGGCCCAGAAGTCTTTGAAATGTTCCAACTGTGCAACAGGACTTGGGTTAGGCATATCTGGGTTGTAGCAAAACTACAGAATGTGGTGAACAGGCAGAAGTGCCAGGTAGTGCAAAACACCATGGGAGTGTGTATGAGTATTCCCAAACTTCCTAAAGGATCAACAAGACTAGAAACTGAAACAGCATCGGGCAGGTCATGGTTCAGTGCTCAGCCCACTGCTTCACTCTCAGATTGTGTCCAAAGCATCAAACCCAACAATTTTTCAGCTTGTCCTGACAGGGCAGCTTTCCCCCTCTTCCCAGCCCAAAAGAAGACCAGGAATATCAGCAGTGGAGCCAGAAGGATCTGCTGCAGCACCTTTTGCTGCTGAAACCTCTCACCTCCCTGCCTGTGCAGAATTCCATGTCCTGGAGCTGACTGGAAACACATGGCACAGCCCCACGTACACATGAGTTCAGCACAAGAATAAAGAGTACAAATAAGGCCAGGCTGTCTGTCTTATCCACTTGCATACCTTTCACTTAGAAACTTGCTGAAAGCCTCCCGATCTGCAGGCAGAGCAGAGCTGATGCTTGGAGCTGTGTGGATGGTGGAAAGGGAGAGTCCCTGACACAGAGGTCTGCTAGGGGAAAGAAACCAGACAGAAAAATAAAGTGACACTGGAGTCCCCCTAATTTCATCTCATTCAGGTGACCAACTGTTCCCCATGTCCCTGAACTTTTCCTATTAGTCTCTTGCATAAGACTGTGTGTTATTTGTGGCAAAAACTACTTTTCTGCTCAGTTTTTGCCTAACTCTCATTGTAGCAGCTTTCTCATTTTAACTGTGAGGCTGCTAAGAACAGTAGCAACATCACCAATAGAATAATTATCCTATTTTTCAAATCTAAGCTTTAAACTTGGACTCATCTGGGTCCAGCTCTTATTAATGGATGCTCAGTTATTTTTTAAAAAAATTAATTCCAGACAAAGTGGCCCTTATCATATTTGCTCCAAACAGACAAATCACTTGGTCAGACAACCTGCTTCACAAATTCAAGAAGAATCAAGATCCAGTGAACTTATTATAGGTGTAAACAGCATTCCCACCATTAATTCATGGTGATGGGCAAGCTGGAAATTTTTTTCATTCTTGTATTGACAGCTTGAGGGTAACCATAAAAAACAACATAATTTTCATCAGATTCCAGTGCCTCCAGCATCTGCAGAAAAACTCATTTGGCCAAGCTGCAAAAAGGAAAAGGGTGTGGGGAAAGGAAATAATAATTGCCCCAGCTATCAATGTCTCTATCATTTGCCTGCTGGAGCTGCTCCAAATAACTCTGCCTGCTTTGGAAGTCGCTGTTTACTCCAGTTGCTTTGTGCTGGGCAAACGGCTCCAATAAATTCCGTGCTATTCCTGTGGCTCAGGGTGGCTGTCATCTGAGTTTATGAATGTGAGATTTGTTTGGCTCTCCCCCCCACCCCATGAGTGATTTGGGTTAGAAAGTGTGATTATATTTGGGCAGAGGGAGAGAGATGCTGTGAGAAGGCAAACTGAACAGACATTGTGAATATTTATTTTTTTTTAGATGGAAGGCAGTTGTATTTATGTGCAGTTGTAAAACAGAAAAGATATTGGTTTCTGCTGCAGGAATTATATACTAACTCCAAAAAATGTACACAGTGAGAGCTTATAATAGAAACTTATTCCAGCAGAATCTTTTTTTTTTCAACAAACGTAGATTGGCATGTGGAGCATGCTGTGCTGAAGAGATCGAAGCTTGATTGTGGTTTCATATCTGGCATTCCTGAGTGAACAGAGAACTGTGGTCCTTATTCATAATGTTTTGGGCTGGGGGTAAGACACAGGACCCTGCCATGCAGAATGGTTCTGTTTTTGCAGGGAATGGGAAGCCAGAGAAGCTGCCAGTTCCGCTGTCCTTCATTTTAACTCCTCTGCCCTCCATGAGCCTTTTAGATGTGGCAGCATGGCTGTAAAATGCCAAAAGAAAGTGGAAAACTTTGTCCTTCTAAGTCATATCAAATCAATTAATTTGCTTAAGCAGGCTTAACAAATGTAATTCATTATGAAAACACAGGAGGAGGCTTTTCTATTTCCATGGGCTGCTTGGGCTTCACATGAGGAAATCAGGAAGGCAATTTGGTTTTCCATGCTGGAGCAGTGCATAATGTTATATACTTAGGGATTTCAGGAGAACCAGGCATTTCCAGCTTGGCCTTTCCAGTGTGTGTGCAAGGCTGAGGCCTTATGAAAGAGGTGGTGCTTCCAATCTGTCCTGTAAGACTCTGTCATGCCAATACACTCTTTTAGTGAGACTTATGGTCTGTCAGCTGCTGGAGAGCCATGAAGACATACATCTAAGTCAGGCTGGCACCACCACAAATACAGGAATTTGTGTGGTTATGTGAAGTGCTATCGCCTTTTTGTGCCAGGGTGAGGGTTTTATTTTGTGAAGTTCATCGCCATGAAGAGTTGGAGATGTACTGGAGAGATGTCATGTAGCATCGCTCTCCAAACAGACACTGCCATGAGTCCTACCCAAGGAACTGAGGTTTAGGTTTGAAGTTTAGTTCAGGGCTCTTCAATCTTTCAGCGGCCCCAGGGTCTCACAGTGCTGAAATTTCCCATTTTTACTTTCTAAGGAACTGATGGCGAATGTGGTGAGTTTTTTGTATTTTACCTATTCAAATGTAGTTTGAGATGATTTAAAACTCTCTCCTTTGTTGTTAATTAAGATTTTGGATCACTAAACATTCTCTTGCATTGAAAATCTGTCCCTGATCTCCTCACATTTTAGTGTTTTTTAAATAATAAAATTTCAGGGGCTTTTAGGCTAATTTCTATTTTCTTATCCTTTCAATGACCTTATTTCAGCCCTGCTCATAGAGGCAATAGAAGATCCTCACTGGGATGGGATTCAAGAGCATATACAAAAAAAATGACACTTGTTTTCCTGTTTCCTACTGGATTTGCTGAGTGATGTGCTGCTGAGGAAAAGCTGGCTAGCTCTGCAAGCCAGGGACCTGGGGTACGTGCTCTGCAGGACACCTTGGGAGGTATTTGGGAACTGAAGGAAATCAGGACAGAAAGGCCCAAAGCAGAACTGATGAATTTGATATATTCCAGTGATTTTCAGACAAATTAAGACACATTTTCCTCTGTAATACACAATACATGATCTTCAGTTCTACTTCATACTCCGGAATAATACTCTGATAAAATTCCTGAAGTTTTTTCCAATTTTAGATTTGGTTAAAAAGTTGATATGTCTGATAGAGAAAAATTAAATATTGCCTCATTCATGAGTCTCAGATCATCTAACTCCTCTGGCATAGCTCTGTCCATCTAACCTAGACACACTGTGATCACTTAAGAGGCAGTGGGAGAAAACTGGTGTATCCAGGACATGATTTCTGAGGCCTGGTTTAACATCTCTTTAGCCTGGGAGGACCAGCTAGAGGAGCTCCTTCCCTCCCATGGAGCAGCTAGAGAAGTTCCTTCACTCCCATGGACCTCATAAGGAGGCACTTGGGGTACGGAGTTTCAGGGATCCTCTTCCTTCTGTCAAGATGAGTCTTAATCCTTTCATAAAATGATTTTCCTCTCCCTTAAAACCACCAAGGTATTTTGCTACCATTCCCACTGTAAGATGATTTCAGCTCAGCTGTCTGAAAAATTGAAAAATATATATAGTTTTTATAGTAAATACACTCCAGGCCAAGAGAAGCCCATTCACACTTGAACCCCTTCTTTCACTCATTAGCTCTTTTTCCTTGATGAGAAGGACTGATCTTCATTGCCAGGATTCAAATGCTTTTAGACTCCTTCCAAGAGGAGATTTTAGTTAGATTTCTTTTTCAAATTTTCTTAATGGAACCCAAGATGAGCATGAACACTGAACCTTTCAGCTAGAAGTATTTGAGCAATGCCTGGAAATATAGGAAGGATCTATCCAGTGCCCTAGATTAAGAATCAACTAAAAGAATTTTTGTATCCTTTTATTTTTATTCAGAATTTACTTAAGCAACTTGGTCAGGTTCTGGTTCATATTGGGATTGAAATATGGAAGTTTGTGGGAATATCTCACAACACAATGGTGACTGTCATGCCTTATTTTTCTTAAAGAAATGATTTCTTATTGTACAGTGCATCAAAATAGAGTGCTATGTTTTAACTTAGCCTTCTGAAAGACAATATGGTCCTGCATATCCAAAATCACAGAACTGACATATTTAAAGGGGTAAATGATATTGAGTCTTTAGAGGGGGGAAAAAAAATTCAGAAAAATTAAAGCAGTCTGTTTGAGTTGCCATTGAACATATGGATGCCAGATTGCAATGGTGAAAGCCCTAGCATGATTTGAATGCTTTGACTTTTCACAGTGGCTTAATTATGATTAAGAACTGCCCTCTGCAACAATGTGCAAATCAATAACTCGTTTCCCTGCACAACGAGGAGAGAGCTCTTTGGGCTGCTTGGCTGGACAGCGATCAAGGCCATTGTTCTTGAGCACTGATTGCCCTTCATGGCAAGTTATTATTCATGGAAATAGTGCTTCCCACTCTTCTAATGGTGACATCATTAAATCAGTGAAGACAAGCCCCCTTTCTCAGCAGGACAGGCGCCAGCATGGGATGGAGACATGACTGACTGGTCCCAAGGCAGATGCTTTCTGGTTTCTCACTGCTCCTGGAGGGGGCTGGTTGTTGAGCTCACCAACAAGCTCAAGTTGTACAGGACTAATCTTAACAACTCATTTTAATAATACACTTATGTGTTCTCTTCCCATGAACTTGCTTTCACTATCTTTTTGAGAGTGAATTTGTGGAGAAAAAAAAAGCCCCACAAAGCAAGGATATGTGGCTGAGCTGCAGTGTATTTGACCTTATAGTAATGGAGAATTTTAATTCTCAGTTCTTTCAGGGAAGCCACCCAGATAGATAAAGCAGATTTGATAAACCACTACTGTCCCACACAAAAATTACAGTTGGATTTGATAACAGAGGTTAAACTGGATTTGGCCAGAGTAAGGAAAGGGTTGGGCTGGATCTAGAGCATTAATGAAGTAAAGATGATGATTGGAGAAGAGGTGAAAATAATTCCAAGTATTTAAGAGAGATGAATCTCTAAAGAAATAGCCCAGAGCATCCAAGATGTACTTTCTGACAAGGCTGGGGAAATTCAAGAAGGCTGAAATGAGGAATCATGAGCATTTTAAATGATCACAGAAAGATCATTCAAAATGCTCCACTGTAGAAGAAAAGAAGAGAGTGCAAACCTCCAGCCCAGTTAAAAGTCAGATCACCTCTGTCTGTGCTTGTCTCTTCAATTAGACAGGAGCTGAAGGCAATTATGGTACTAATTTTTGTGGCTCCACTGTGAGCCTAAAGTTAGGCAGGGCAAATATAGGTTTTGGAACTCTATTCAGATTACTTATTTCCAAAATCTGTTAATAACGTATTAATCTGTTAATAATGAGCTCAGACTGCCAAGCTGTTTCATGTCTCTCTCCTGACTCCATGGTAAATGTTCTGAAAGTCAAAGCTGAGTCTGCTAAGGGCCAGGCCAGAAGCCAAGTGCCTGGGGCAGATAGGAAGCAGTCTGGACATGAAGGTCAGGAGAATTGGATTATGAGAATTCCTGTAGCTTTGCAGTGTCCTGAGGAGTCATTCCCTCTGTTTTGGTGATGAAATGTGTCTGTCTCTCCATCCCTCTGGTTTCCACTGGCTATCTTAAGAAGACAAGACTGATTTCAGCTTGCATAGAATCATAGAACCCCCAATGCTGGAAATTACCTCCAGCACCATCAAGGTCCACTGTCAAACCAGCACCACCATCATGTTCACCATTAAACTTCATCCTAAAGTGCCACTTCTACACTTTTTTTCACAGAATCACAGAATAATCTGAGTTGGAAGGGGCCCACAAGCATCATCAACTCTAAGGTGAATATATTCCCATGGGGGAATTGCACCCATACATACCTTGGTGTTATCAGCACAATGCTCTGACCAACCAAGCCAGTCTCAGGGTCTACCTACACTTCCAGGGATGGTGACTCCACCAGTGCCTTGTGCAGCCCTTTCCAATGCTTTCCAACCCTTTGTCTGAAGAATTTTCTACTGTTATTTAATCTAAGCCTCCCCTGGTGCAGTTTGAGACCATTTCCTCTCATCCTGTCACCTGTTACTGGGGAGAAGAGACTGATCCTCAGTACACCCTCCTTTCAGGAAGTTATAGAGAGCAATGAAGTCTCCCCTCAGCCTCTTTTTCTCCAGGCTGAGCTCCCCCAGCTCTCAATGCCATCCCCAAGTCCTGTCTGATGCCATGCACCAGATACTCCTGAGTGTTCTCACTGAGCACTGTGCCTTTTACAGAAAGGGTTTTTCTCCCCCCAGTTTTGCTCACGAGGTGCTGCCTCGAGACACAGATGGATTATTGCACTTATGCTGAGCCTGTAGCTCTGTGTGCACCATTTGTAAGGATCAGAGCTTTGTAGCTCCTTGGGAAGGAGGTGTCCTGGTGTGAAAGGTCCTGAGCAGCTACACAGGAATAGCTGACTTTACCCTTTAATCTCCAATCCACTTGCACCATTGTTTTCTCTGCATCTGCTGCCTGAGCTCCTCAGATGTGCCTTGCCATGGCTGCTGAGGCAGTGTCTTAGAGCCTGTTCTGTGGTTCCAAGGACAAATTCCAGTTTGGAGCAGCCTCTCAGGGGTGCAGAGCTCTGAGCAGCCAGTTGTCTCAGCCAACATTTTCATAGATCCATCACCAAGGGGCTACCTCTGTGCCTTTGACCTTGAGCATCTGGCTATATGTAAATATAGATATATATTTATACACACACACACAAACACACACTCTGGACAGTTTGCTCTGTGCTGCTAACAGTGCAGCTCCATTAAAGTTCTGTGTTTTAAATGCTTCCCAAGAGCCATGGTTTAAATTGAGTGGAGTTGACTACTTGTATGAAAAGTCATCTTCTCATGAATCCCATCCATATTTTGGCAAGTGTCTGCCAAAAACATAATTCCCACCTTCTCTTCTCATGAATAATGAATATAAAATGTTTCCTGAATGGTACCTAAAGAATTCAGGGTTCCTGACCACATTATAGTGCTGGAACCTAGCGGTGTAAAAGATGCCTTGTGTCTCCGACAGAGATGATGCCTTATTCAGGAAATTAATCTACAGGAGAAGCTAAGCACACAGGCAAGATTCATATATATTATCCTGCAAGGGCTATTCATGTGTTTGGAAAGAATGCTGTAGCTGTTCTCATTTACAATGTTTAGTGCGCTTGACAAATATTTGCAATTCAGAGTATATAAGTTTATCAGTATAGGTACAGACATGCATGGAAATATACACACCTTGTACTATAGAATTGGGATCACAGAATCACAGAATGGTTTGGGTTGCAAGGGACTTTAAAGACCATTCTATTTCCCACCACTGCCATGGGCAGGGACACCTTCCACCATCCCAGGTTGCTCCAAGCCCCATCCAGCCTGGCCTTGGACACTTCCAAGGATGGAGCACCCACAGCTTCTCTGGGCAACCTGTACCAGAGCCTAACCACCCTCACAGGGAAGAATATCTCATCTAACCCTGCCCTTTGTCAGCTGAAAGCCATTCTCCCTTTTTCTCCATGCCATTGCAAAAGATCATCTCCAGCTATCTTGGAGCCCCTTTTGGCACTGGAAGGGGCTCTAAGATCTCCCTCAGCCCTTTCTCTCCAGCCTGAATATTGCCGAATCCCGGTCTGTTCTCTTCAGCCCTCAGAGCATTTTCATGGTCTCCTCTGTATGTCCTGCATACTTTGGGGGCCCCAGAGCTGGATGCAGAACTCCAGGTGGAATCTCACCAGAGAAAAATAGAGGGGCAGAATCCCCTTCCTTGACATGCTGCTTTTGACACAGCCCAGGAGAGGATGGACTCTTTGGGCTGCCCGTGCCCATTCCAGTTCATGTTGAGCTTCTCAATCACCAACACTACCAAGTCCTTCTTGGCAGGGCTGGTTTCAATCCATCCTCTGCCCAGCCTGCATTGAGAGGTTAGAGACTTCAAACTGCATTTCTGTTAATCACAATCTCATTGAGTAATAGGAGAGTAGCCTAGTGGCTAGGCTAAGGATGCTATTAAGAAAATTAATTAATAAAAAAATGACCCCTGTTTGACCAGATTAAGAATTTGTAAATATTTCTCAACAAAAAAAAAATAATTGAAGGACTGGTAAAAACACTTCACCCTCTCATTCTGACTTTGCTGGGAACCTGGGAGAAATGCTTGGCTTTTTTTTTTTTGTTTTGAAATACAAAGAAGAAAATCAGTTAGTAAGAGCTTTGTAACGGAGATTTATGGTTAATTCTCATAAATTCCATAGAGGATTGGGAACTGGGAAACTGTAATTTGTTCTTGCCATCCAGTTTTCGATCTCTGAAGTGGAGATAATTGTCTTTCTTTCTGTAGGGAGCTGAATTGACATTCCTGTCCTGGCATGCTCTGATTTTTAAACCTTCAAAAAGTTTTCAGCTTTCAGGAAAGGTCAGTTTTTCCCTTATTTATTATCCACAATAACCTGCTAAGGGAGTTTGGAGGTGAATGACTCATTATTACAGTAGCACTCAGGAATCTTCCCTGAGTCCACAACCTGTTGGGGAAGGCCCTGCATCAATGTGTAACAGGAGACACAGGCTGCTCCAAGGAGTCTTGCAGGCTAAACAAATTGAAGAGAGGAAGGAAGTCTGCAATTCGTTTTTCTCATTTACCAGGAGAACAGAAGCACAGAGGTATAGGATGAATGGTTAGGGATCATACAGACAGGTTGAAGGAGAGCCAGAACCTGAATGAACATCTCCTGCCTCCTGCCATTGTGTTTGTCCCACAAGATCTCCTTTCTTTTCTGCTGGTGGAGTCTGCATTTCCATTAAATATACAATTTTTCAGTGTGGTGTATACCTGTCAAAGACCAGGAGGGAAAAACTTCTAAATAGAAAAACATGAAGGGAAGCCTGCCCTGCCCACCTTGCATTAGTCGCTATCATTAATCCCTCCCTGCTGAGTGAAGGGTAGAGTTCCCAGACCCATACAGAGCTTATCAGGGAAGGACTCACCTTATCTCAAAGGCACTTTTTGCAGCTTGTTGAGCTCTGTGTTCACATAGCAACGTGTCAGAGCCAATGCAGCAAGTGGGGAGAGTGTGAACACATCCACTCATCAAGTGAATACACACTGCTCTGTGTGAGTGAGACTTCAGGGGGTGTCAGTCCCAAGGGCAGCTGTCACCACTGGCAGGGGTTTCTAAAACTCCAGCTTGTTGCATCTCTGACTCCTCTAACCACTGCTCTGTGGCCAGAGTGATATCAGAGCTCCAAGAGGCCAAATCAATGCCTGGCTTCCCTCCCAAACCTTAGTAAGCTGACTAGAGCTGTTTGCATGTAATTTTCTAGAGAAGTGATTTGAATTTGTGATTAGTCAAAATAAATTATTCTTTTTGTCACTTTTTTTTTCTTCCTAGTAAAGTCTAATAAAGCAGGGACTGTAGTTGTGAATAATTTAGCTGGTGGGTTTTGCACTCATTCTTGAATAACTTGCTTTGAGGAAATCCTGCCAGAAGTCAGTGGAACTGGACTCACACACTGGTGAGGAACCCAGCCCACATTTCTGTCTTTGGATTGCTAGATCAGTTCATTTAGAAACAAGTAGAGAAAAAGCTGTTTTGCTCAAATTAGTAATTCCTTCCATCAATGCCTAGAGCAGATACTGTTCTGGCAAAAGGTAATGTTTCAAAATTTTAGGGAATTTTTTTCTCTTTTTCAATTACAACTTTTATTTATTTATCTTTTAAATTTGATTTCCAGCTAAGCTGGACATAACTCAGAGAGTATTTCTAAATTCTAATGCATTTCTGCTTGCAACGCTCCCGAAACATGATGGTTCTGAACAAAAATGGGATTTTTTTGACAGAGATTTTCCTTGTCTCAGCAAGTGATGAGAGCTTGAAGCCCTGCTACAACAACAGTCACCATCCTGCTGGCATGCAGCTCCCTAAGTCATAATCTGCTCCAGCTAGGCCCAGATGAGGACAAATTTGGGATGTTTCCCCACCCTTAGAGCCTGTCCCCCTTGCTCAGGCTCTGAGTCACAGCCTTTCAGCAAGGAACCAGCGTGCTTGGAGAGCTCTGGCTCTGGCCAGGCCTCTCTGAGCTTCCAGGCTCCCTGCTGTGGACCTGGGAGCTGAGCCCAGATTATATCCACTCTTCCAGGCTCTTGGCTCCAGGAGAAACTGTCTGGAAATTTTGGCATCACTCCCTGCTCTGCAGCTACAGACTCTGTAAAGCTGAAGGCCTTGGCTTCAGGGAAATCTTCCTGGTGGGTCTGTCCAGGGGCTGTCCTACCTGGAAAGCTTTCTAGGAGTATTTGGTCTTGGTGGGTCTGTGTGGGGGCTGTCCCTCTTGGAAAGCTCCCTGGATGAATTTCAACAGATCTTTAGTGCCAGAAGAGCCAGTGCATGAAACCTTGGGCAGTCTCTTGTAGGGTAGAACTCTGTGGGTCAGGTCTGTGGTGTGGTGCAGATGAGGGCCTGCAGGTCAGGGATTTGTTCTGGGAGGTGGGATGGGTGGGTGTGAAGCTCTGAAGGCTGAGATTGTACGTGGATCCAGATATCCCACTCCACAGGTGGGAAACATCGCGCTACCAACTGCTCACTGCACCCCACTTTTGTTACAAACCAGGGGAAAGGCAAATTTCTGCAGATCCAGAAACACACTTGGGGTGAGTGGACCTTGGCCCACCAAGCTGCCCTGTCACTCCCCTTCCCAGCTCGATAGGGGAGAGATAATAAGATGTAAAACGTCTTGGAGGTTGAGATAAGGCAGTTTACTGGAAAAAAGAGCAAAATTTTGAGCATGCACAAGCAAAGAAAAACCCCAAAAGTTTTATTCTCTACTTCCCTTCAGTGGGTGAAGTTCAGGCACTTCCTGGGAAGCAGGGCTTCAGCACATGGAGCAGGTGGAGCAGTTGCTCTGGAAGGCAAACATTGTAAAAATGAATATCCCCCCTTCCTCCTCATTTTAGCTTTTATATCTGAGCTGATGTCCTATGGAATGGAATAGCCCTTTGGATAATTTGGGTCTGCTGGCCTGGCTGTGCTCCCCCAGGATCTTGATGGGAAGAGTGCTGGGGAAGCAGAGCTGATGCTGAGCCAGCCCTGCCCAGCAGTAGCCAAAGCTCTGGTGTGTTCTCAGTCCCTTCCAGCTCCGAATGCAGAGCCCAGCACTGCAGTTCATTTTCCCATTTTGCTGTGGGAAAATGAACTGCAGCTCAGCCAGACCCAAAACAACACTGTAAAGATTTCATCCTAATTCCCAATGGACTGCATGAAGTCTCTGCTTCTTTCTCATCAAACAGGCTCACTAATTTCATCCAAAAAATCCTGGAAACTTCAACACTGTTTCTAGTGGTGTAAATTTTCATTGCCATTTTTGTGATGAGGTAGAAAACCATCATCAAACTAACAAGGCAATAACTGATCTTTCATTCCACTGTCTCATAAAACTATTTCCAGCCACAAAAGAAAAAGCTGGGGCAGCAATGAGAAGTCTTTTCCTTCTCTCCAAGTTCTCTTCAAGTGGTGAGGATTGATGCCTAATCAGGGTAAGGTATTGACTGAAGTATTATTTACCATAAGAAATGCCTCATTTTCTCTTTATTTTTTAGAACAGTCTAGGAAACTAAATGCAAGACAACTTGATTTAATTCCAGGTAAAGACTCCTAGCTCCCAGAAAAGTAAGAAAACATCCTTGCTTCACAATGGCATGGCTTTGCCTCCAAATTAGAAAAAGGAGTATTTTGGAAATGTGGAGGCCAATGTTAAGGAAGAGCAAGGTGGGGGAGGATCTCCTGGCATTCTCAAAGCAGCAAATGGAGAAGAGCACTGGACCTCTGCAGTCAGGGGATGTATTAACAGTGTGTTTAGAGGTAGTTTCAGACAGTACATTGATGACTTTGGGGGTGATTTTGGAACTCTGTAACATTACCCTGTTTCCAGATACTTGCCTTGATTTGTTTTGCATATCTCTGAGCATGAGGAAAATTTCAGGCAGAGGGAGTGTCGTGTATTTAGCTGAGAGTAGTCTGGGTTTTGCAAGCTTCCTGAAAAAATCTTCTCAGAAAAAAATATATCAATTCCCAGCCCCTGTGTAGCAAAGCCATGGGACTGTTGAAAAGCTGGTGGATGACTTTGTTTCAAAATTTCCAAGATGAGAAGACCCTCTCAGCACCTCTGAGGGCTGATGAATGGCAGTCTAGTCCCACTTGCTGAGGAGCCAACATGGAAAATCCACAGGGGGGATGTGAGTGATGGAGTTTGTAGTTTGATGCTTGTTTGAATCACAGTCTGATGAGAAAGAGAGAAGGAACAGCCAATACAAACTGTCCTCATCCTGTTCTCCCAGCAGTCTAAAGCCTTGCTTGGAGGTGAGCACACTGGAAATACTATTATTACTCAACTCCTGCTACTGTGAGACCGCCAGCGACTTGTGCTGGAGGAGCCAACTTAAATGACAATAAAGTAAAACCTTTGGCAGCTGGGAGTGTTTGCTTCCCGGTGTCTGCAAAGGGAGCTCTGGCCTCTCCTCTGCCCTCATGCTGTTTTGGAAACCTGAAGTTGTCCAAAAGGCATCTCCTGTGCAGAGGCCCTATCGCCAAGCAGCGGGAGATGTTGTCCTTAGCTGTGAAAAATGATTGCCAGTGGTGATTTTGGGGAAGAAAGAGCAGCTTTCAGATCCACCCCATCTTGCAAGCTGTGGAATGTGGCTGAGCTGCAAGAACCCCTGGTCCTGCAAACACCATGGTGCCACTGGGATGGGCCAGGGCCTGAGAGCATCCAGGGACTCCTGTGGGTGGTAGGATTTGGCTTGGTGCTCCCCCTGTCACATGGCATTCCAGATATTACAGAGCCAGCTCCTGTGGAGCTGCACTGCACTGGCCAAGCTGGAGCTCTCTAATTGCAGGGAGATTTCCATAAAGTCTGTGCTGCTCCTGGTCTGGCTGATCCTGCTCAACACAGCCCTCCTCATGCCACTGTGCTTCCCACACCTGGCCTGAGGGGGTGATGGACAGCTTCCTGTGGGGGCTCATTGTTTTTCTGAATTTATCTGGGAAGGTCTGATCCAGTTTTCAGACAAATGTGGAGAGTCTTTCCATTGATTTCAGTGGCTTCTGGAATGGTCCCTTATTGCATAAACTCAGATCTCTGCTATTTTACACTTCATTTCCTTCTATACCCTTGGGTGAGGATCATCAACTCCCGTTGATTTACTGCCCTTAACTTCTCAGGTTTCACCAGTTTTTTATTTTTTTTTAAACTTGGAGTTTCTTTCAAGACCACATTCAGATTTCTCCATAAAAATTCCTTGGGAGGAGGAATTTCCCTATTATTTTTTATAGTTGAAGAATAATGCACCAAAAGTAACAGAAAAAAAGGCCTTTGACTTCTCTGTGTCTCTGCTAGTGTCTCTAACTCACACTAGCCTCACTTTGCTCTGCATTGTCTCCTGGTTTTTTTAAATTTTTTTAAGCTTTATCTGGAAACACCACACTTCTGTTGTGCATAAATATAGGGGTGCCTAAACCCAGATCCTGACTATAGCAGTACCTGCTGAATTCTCCTTCACAAATTTAAAACCATGCATTCTTGATCACTGTCTGGGCACTGGGAGACACATTTAGCTGGCTTTAATATAAATTCTTATATAACCTGTTCTTTCTCCATACCCAGCATCCCAGATTCACAGCTCAGATTCATTTTAAGCTCCAATGGAATTCTTTCTGCTGATTTAGAGGCAGATATTTTTCTCCCATGCTGTGATTCTTACATTGAAAAGCTAATAGGAAATGGCATTTTCTTAGCCTGAATTCCTCCCCCTGTACGTATTCAGAGCCACTGGCTTCCAGTCTTCCAAGGCTTGCAGAACAAGCATATTTAAGACAGATTCAGCTGCCTCTCACTCCCTGTGCAGTCAATAAAATTATTCATTTTCCCTTCACTTGTTTCCAATCAAATCCGCTGGAGTTTAATGAGTTGGACACATCCCTGAATGTTTCATTCCATGGCTGTAAGGTACATAGAAAATTAAGGGTGTCATTTATTCTATAGGATCAGTTTTGAAAATAATGTTACAGGAAAGGAGACAACTCCTTGCAGGGATGTTGGATGGAAAATAAAAAAATCATTGAGCATAGTGTGTGTATGTGATTGGAGCCTGCAGCTGAATGAAGAGGTAATTCTGTGACCCCTTTGCTGCTTGGTGGTTTTTCAGATCACAATCAAGTTTAGATTGGCTATTAGGAAGAATTATTTTTTGTGAGGGTAATGAAGCGCTGAAAAAGGCTGTCCAGAGAAGCTGTGGATGCTCCATCCCTGGAAGTGTCCAAGGCCAGGCAGAGAAGGATGACACTGTCCTCCAGGGATGGTATGAATCACTGCATCCTCAGAGGTGATGTGGAATGGACACAGCTTTTCCATAAATCAAATTTCACTGTGAATCTATTAAATTACCAAGAAATTTGCTGATCTTCTCTGTGCAATAAGGCACAGGTCCCAGCAGCCCAGCTCAGACCCACACCTTGTGGTTATACCTCCCTGCAGTCTTGGCATCTGGTATCAGCTGTGCCCTGGAATAGAGCACAGAGACACAAAATATGAAGAAAAGGGAAATCCTCATCCTCCTTCCCTGAATTTCTAGGTCTTGGTGTCACCATCACCTAAAGCTGGGCCCTGAGAACAGGTCAAATGGAGAGAAGATCATTTCCTTTTCTCTCCCCCTCATTCCTGGATCTTGATATCAGCTGAGGGACAGCAGCCAAGAAATAATTAGCAGCAGCTTCCCACACCCCTCTCAGCTGTAATGCACCTGTGCTTTAAACTAAACATGAGAAGCAAGTAAGTTTTCCCAAGGGCTTGAGGGTTTCACAGCCTAGGCAGGCACCCATTGCAGTGTGGATTTAGGATTTCCACAGTCTGATCAGTACCCAGATTTGAATTTGGATCCAGACAAAATGTGTAGTTTGAGCATATAAAAAATCTCTATTGAGATGCCTCCAAGCATGTCCTAATATTTATTTCCATGGTATCTTGATCTTCCTAAAGTTTATTCAACTCCTGAAGAAATTCTGCTTCTGGCATCCTATTTAAACTCTGTAGAGATTCTAGTGGGGGTACATGATCACTCAAATATCAATGATTGCATTCACTATGGAAGTTCCTGAGGAGACAGCTCCTGTCCCAAAGTGCCACCTAAGCCAGCTGCCCTTCTACACCACCTCCACAGTGCACCCATAGACATGGGAAATGTTTGTGCTGGTCATAGAATCATAGAATCACAGAACATCCTGGCTTGGATAGGATTCACAAGGATCATCCAGTCCAGCTCCTGGCCCTGCACAGGATAGCCCTAGAAATCCTCCCCTGTGCCTGAGACTCCAAGCAGTTTCTGAACTCTGGCAGTTTTGGGGCTATGACCACTGTCCTGGGGAGCCTGTTCAGTGCCCCATCACCCTCAGGTTGAAGAATCTTTTCCTAATTTCCAACCCTCACCTTCCCTGACACAGCTTTGTGTCCTTTTCTCAGGTTCAGTCTCCATAAATCTGTGGAAAACCAGTCAGGACCTAAGGGTGAAATCTGTGCTAAGTCAACAGATAACGCTCAAATCCAGCATGAAAATCCTGGCAAGCCTTTCCCTTGATTTCTTACTTTCATGCAAATCCTGATCAGCTCCTGGGGAAACCTCACTGGGATCTGGATGTCGAGACTGATGTGCGTCTTAGTGAGGGCTTGTCCACACCTCTGATGCCGAGGAAGCTTTGCTCTGGATGCCCACTTTGAAGTTGAGCTGCGCTTTCATTCGAAACAGAGCAGGGCGGCTCAGCTGCGGAGCAGAAGGAATTGCTGCTCCATGGCTGGTGGACAAGCTCAGGGAGACGTGTTAACAGCTGCTAATGTGCTGCAGCTCTGATTTCAATTTCGGGGCATTGTGTTTTTAAAAAAAAAATCTTTTTCTTCTAAAATTCAGACATTAACAGTTAATAACAAGGGAGTGTTTCACCGGTTTTGCTTTTGACATAATGGAGCAGGAGGCTTGGTGAACCAGGAAAGGCTCCATAATGCAACATCCTGGTGCTGACACGGAGCAGAGACCAGATGAAAAAGCCCCTACTCTGCCTTTAATTTATAGCACATTTTATTACGTGACCCAGATTTAATAAGTGAAAATATAAACATCAGGGTAACAATTACAGAGGAAGAAAACTTGGAAGTCACATTAACGTATGAGGCCCCGAGATTTCATCCAGAACCTCTTATTTCTTCTGGCACTCTCCTCTCTGGGTCTCAAGTGCATTCTCCCCACCAGAGCCATGAGTTTGGGTGGTGGAGAAAAGCACTGGGATTGCTTCATTCTTTTTCTGTTGGGAGAGGCAACATGTGCAGAGGAACCTCTGGGGACACTCACTTGTATGGTGAAGGGTTGGAGTAAATTAGACTCCAGCACCAATCAAAAAGGTTTGAAACAGGTTATTTGATTAACTTCAGTTAACTTCTCAATTAACTTCAATGGGATAATGGAAGACTGATTGCATCCACACATTAAATATGTTGCCTGGATAGTGAGCATCAATTGAAATGCCACAGATGAACAAAGTGCCACCCATCAGAAAAAATTCTCAGCATTAAACAGGAAAATAGTGTATAGGAGATGGCCTTGCATCTGTATTTGTATTAGAGGGGCAGTTGCTGCCTTTCAGATCTGGTGAACTTCAAGGGACTCACAGAGTAAATAGATTCAGAAAAAAATTATATAAGTCATTCAGGATTTGAAAAACGGATCTGATAGTGAAGCTGCTTACTTTGTCTCTGGGTAAACTAGGGAGAGATTTAAACTGTGTCTGCATGGTGAAGCTGGCCTGTCTCACAATGGGCTTTTGCCAGGTGTCCTCTGTTAGACCCCTGTGCCTGTAGCCAGCCTTGGAAGCCCTCTGAGATTCACCCAGAAGGTTCAGCTGCTGCCCTGAGCTCCAACATGAGACATGGGCCATTGGCTTCTGAGCTCACAGCCAGCCTGGGAAGTGACTCCACTGCTCTGTTTCTTTCAGCTTTTCCCAGCTGAGATTCCTGATGGGAATGGTGCTGTTGGCTGAGGCTGGGTTACAATCACACACTCCTCCCTTTGGGCAGGAGTAAGGTGGGAAAGGCTTTTGTGTACAGAAGCACCAGGAACTCTCCTGTTTCTCCTCTGAAACTAGAGTCTGACTCTGCAGTTTCTGCCTCTGTGCACAGTTCTGGGATATTTCTGTCAGCTGGTCTGGCTGCAGACTTTGGTCTCACACAAAGGTAGCATCTGCTGGTGATTGCTGTGTCCCTGTGAGCCAATGCCACCTGCCTCTCAGCTGGCATTTGTGGATTCTTAGGATAACAGGCCAGATCAAATGTTTTCTCAAATGAAATTTAGGAGCCCCAGCCATGGTCTGCAGGTACCACTCAGGACAAGCACATCACAAAGTATCTGCTGAAGTTATGGCAAGCTAGAATGTCTTGAACTGGCACATGAAAGTGTTCTAGGCAAAAACTTGGCTCATCTTTAGGGGTGAGATTTACCCCTTATGTCTGTATGCCCAAGGCTGTGATGGCTCCTGCAGGACTGGATGCTTGGGTGGTTTCCCAGAAAGTGTTTTCCAGTCCCCATACAAAATGGACAAATCACTGCATTGAAATTCTATGGTCTGTGGTGTCCAGCAATCTAAATAGATGGTCCAAATGGCTCATTCCATCTGGTCTTCAAAACTGTCACTAGTCTAAAAATAAAAAGCCTTGAATTTCCCCCTTTCTATTCTGCAGTGAATGCTTGGAAGGGAGAAGGAGACTGGATCTGATTTGGATCCAAGGGACAGGTTAGAAACAAAATAATAAGAAGCATTAAAGTGAAAATGAAGAGTAGCCAGATCACTGAATTTTAAAAGAAAAACAAACACACAATAAAGCAATACCTCTATTCCTTGGCCCAGCTCCTACTCCAAACCACCTATCACATCTCATTAGAACAATGTTGAGCTCTTTGGAAAAGAGGTGCCTGCCTAAGATCCACTTTCAAAGAAAACTGCTGGGAGTTTACTTAGAGATGAAGAAAAAAAAATTAGAGCTTTTATAAGAACCAGAGAGAGTAGAATTCCTCACTCCAAAGCAATTGTTATATTTTAAATATTCTATTAAAGAATCCATTTTCTTCTCTTTCCTTAAATGGCTGGGGATAGGTTTCAATGTACATCTTGAATTGGACTTTGCAGTGTTAGGATTTCCAGTGGCATTTGGTTTTGATAAACCTTTTTTTTTTTTCCCCTTTTTTGCCTTTTTTTTTTTCTTTTTGCCTTGAAGCAGTTTGTTCTCTTGGCAAGAATACAGAGACTGGCAATTGTAACTCACTTCTTGTTGCCAGCAGTAAGGAAAGCTTGAGGTCCTCTTTTTCAGCTGTAGCACGTTTGGATGTTTGGAACTAGGGCAGTGAACAGAGGGGGAAAGGAGGAGGGAGAAGGAGGGGAGAAAAAAAAAGGATCCTAAATCTGTTCTTTTCTCTACTGTAAATTACAACCCTGCTTTTTTAATTTCCTTTTCCAGCACAATGTTATTCATTCACCTCCAAAATAAACAGGGGACTTAGGGAGCGAACAGTTTGGGAGAACAAACTGTCCTCTTTTCACAGTCCTTACCTGTCAAGAGCCTGATTAAACACATATATGCTGATGCAAGTATGGCAGGGTGGGAAGCTTCTGCAACTCAGGGGTGGACACAAGCCTAATCCTGAAGCTCTGAAGTCTTCAGAGAACTGATGGGTTCTTGTTCAGCTGAGCTACTGAGTGAGGCTAAAAATATTTTTTTTTTTCTTCTGTAAAGGCCCTGATTTTCAAACACAAAACCTTTGAGACCAGCTTGGAAGAGATTGTGAAAAAGACTTCCCAGTTGCTAAGCCTTTTGAAATCCCTGATTTGGGATGATGGACATTTTCCTTCATGAAAGGTGAATTGGGAATTAGCAGTCCTTTACTAAACCCCAGTCCATTCTAAGTCTATAACTGTGTGTTTACTGTTTCTGTTTGGCACAACAGGCCAAGTCCTCTCCAACACAACTTCATGGATCTTCCAGAGTGATCCCATGGAGGGATATGATTATATGTTTCTTGATGAGGAAGTCAGATGTTCCTGCTTCGTAATTTTTATTTCCTCAGTAGATTTCCAGCATTTCCTTTAAGGAGTCTCTGTGGTTTGGACTAAAACTAAAAGCTTTAGTAAAGGTAAAGCAGGACTCATTTCCCACAGGTCTCTTCCCAGCCATTCCCTGGCCCATCTCCCACCCATCCAATGCTCTCCCACCCACCTACTGACTTTAGAGTACCTACAGAAGTAAAATTCATTGTTAATCACAATTAGCCACCAGACTTACAGAGCAGGCTGAGGTGGAGGTTGTCAGCTCTGTTTATGACTCCACTGCTGAACAATTTATTAACCTTTTTGACCATCTTGACATGAAAATACATCTCAGAGCTGGGCTACAGAGCTCTCCCTAAGCCTGGTACTCCAGCAGCAACCTCACTTTATATAAGCAGGCTGTTGTTGTTGTTTCTTTTCTCTTCTTATGTTTATAAATAAATAATGATAGAATACAAAATAATGACTGGTTTGTGGAAAAACCATTGGGAAGTTTCTCTGCATCCATCCCCATAAAACAAAAAACAGAGGAGTTTGTGGAGTCCATTTCACAGGCAACAAAGTCAAAATGCAAAGAAATATTTCTGTTTACAGCATATAATCACCCTAAGGTGATTAAGGTGCCGCAGGAAATTACTGAGGTTGAGTTGAAGAAGGTCAGAGAGATATTTTTAAAGGCTTGAATGTCCATGCAAAGAAGCAACACATATTACATACTTTTTCTCACTAGCTAAGAAGATTGATTAAATATTATGGGAATTCAAAGTAAATGGCTACCTCCCATGCAAAACCTTTAGTGTATAAATGTGACAATTTTTACACTATGGTTCACTATGCAGCATTTAAAAAAGAACTGGCACCCTAATCAGGATGCATTAATATCTGGAAATGCCTATTTTAAAGATCAACAAGTTCCAGAGTGATAACAATGGTACTTTAGTTTTATGCCAATGTGTGTAAGAATTTGTAGCGTCTTTTCAGAAATTTAGCCTTAACTCTTCTCACTTCTTTTAGTATATTTTTACAAACAATAATAGTTTGCCCTCTTTTCTTTCTCCTTATTTGTGGAATACCGACTTAACCTGTTCAAGGTCACTATGCAGGTGTGCTATCACAGCCACTCATTCTGTACTTGAAAACTGCAAAACATTTGGAGGCAGGCCTGTAGCTGAGGTTTTCAAGAGTGATTTTGAGTGTTGCAGTTTGTTGGAGGCCAAACCCATTTCCCAGGCATCGAAACTCAGGGCACTGAGCACACTTTCCTTGAAATTTGCCTCCTCTGCTTTATCTCCAGCACAGCCCCTAGAAATGATGCACTAAAAGGGAACTCATCACTTCAGGAGAGTCCTATTTCCTCACATAGGATTTTACACAGAAGTGATTTGCTTTGATTTTTATTAGCCCTCAGGGCAATGCGGAGCATGCAGGGTGGGTATACCCCACCACAGACTGCACAGCCTGGTATCCCAAGAGTACCAGCCATCCAAAAGGCACCTGGGAGTGCAATCATCTCCTCATTGCACTGCTGGAACTCACCCTGCCCGCTCTTGGTTGGGACCAATGACTGCCCAAACAGGGTCCCTCCATGGCCTGGAATCAGGAACTTGCAGGCACCATGTCCAACAGATGGGATACATCCAGCATCCCTTTGAGAAGGTTGGCAGGTCATGCTACAGACAGGCCAACATCTGTCAACTTGCCCAGGGTTTAGATCAGACAGGATATTGGGAAGAAATTATTCCCTGTGAGGGTGAGGAGGCCCTGGCACAGGTTGTCCAGAGAAGCTGTGACTGCCCTAACCCTGGAAATGTCCAAAGTCATGTTGGATGGGGCTTGGAGCAACCTGGGATAGTGGAAGGTGACCCTGCCATGGCAGGAGAGTGGAACTGGATGATTCTTAAGGTTCCTTCTAACCCAAACCATTCCATGATTCCATGATTCCATTCTCATCCAACATTTAATTGCAGAAATGGGGCACAACGGGCTCAGCATCTCAAGTCCTTCAACCATGTGTCCAGGTTGCTTTTCTGGTACAAAATGAGAGGGGAAATGAGAGGTTTGGGATGTTCCTCTGGTGGGGGTGTTGTGTAGGTAGAGTTCAGAAAGGACTCAGACACCCCCTCAAGTCTTGCAGCACAGAGACAGTGACAAACATCTCACCTTATTCACACTTCTCAAGGGAAGGCAGCAGCTCTTTTTATGGCCAGATGGAACAGAACTTAAGACAAATTAAGTAAACAAAGTTGTCTTTCAGACAAGAGCTTTTAACTGTTGCCAAGATAGAGAAAGATGACTTTTTCAAAAGTGTCAATTAAGTCTGGACAAGACGTTTTGAAGTAAAAATTAACTTTCCTTCTCTTTTCTTCATCTCACTTCTCATCTGCTGTCATTTTGATGTTTTTCATTCTGGTCAGCAATGCAAGTAGAAGGCTGAAGAACAAATAGACTTCACTTTTACCAGCTCTTTCCTCATAAATTAGGAAAAAAAAAAAAGAGGAAGATATCATACCTCCATAACTGGGAGATCTATGGCAAACAACTCTTCCCAGTGCCTGTTGCTAGGAATTCCTATGAATCACTTGAAAGAAATACTGAAGTTACACTGGGGCAGAAGGGACCTAAGCATCATTATGAACCTGCTGCCACCCATTATCTCCCTTCCTAGGCGACCTCACTCTCATCAGGTTAAACATTCTGGTGGTTGTGAATAACTTGTTTGAATACAGAATGTTTGATCTCACTGCTGCTCCCACCAGGGGCAACACGAGTGGGTATTTTAACAAACAAAGCCCAGCAGAGAAAGACTAAGACTGGAGTCAATTAAAGACTGCAGTGGACTGGAGCCACCAGACGTCATCCTCCATCACCACATTTCTATTGGTACTTTACAATTCAGGAATTAATTTAGGAAACCCAAACAATAATATTCTCTTTAAGGATAAGTTGGCTGCAGTCCTGCATATCTTGTGGGCTGACCCAAAATGTGGCCTACAGCTCATACAATGTCTCATCCTCTTGGCCTGTGTCTGAATCAACTTCCCCACATGAAAGCATTTGCAAAGGAGACTGCACCTCTGGGTTTATGGTGGGAGATGTCCTTGGAGGATGGGAAACAACTGCAGAAAATTGACAATGAACCAGACAAGCAGGTCCAGGTATTGAACATCAGTTTAGCTGATGGCTTGCACCCATCCCACTGCCAGTGGATCACGTTGGCTGCTCAGTCTCAGTCACTAAAGTTTCACAGGAGGACACAACCCTCCCTCTTTCACCTTGTTGGCTGTGTTATAATTGCTGTGCCATGAAATGCCTCCTCAAGTTTGCCAGAATCAAGAGATTGCCTCAGGAAGCCTGATTACAATAGTAATATCATGGAATCACAGAATAGTTTGATTTGGAAGGGACCTTAAAGCTCATCTCATTCCACTCTCCCTGCCATGGCAGGGACACCTTCCACTATCCCAGGTTGCTCCAAGCTCTGTCCAACCTCGCCTGGAACACTTCCAGGGATGGGGCAGCCACATCTGTGAAACCTGTGCCAGGGCCTCACCAACCTCAGAGGGAAGAATTTCTTCCTCATTACTGCTACTTTAATCTAATTCTATTCTCTGTCAGTTTAAAAACATTCCCTGAATGTTTCCAATTCAGCAGTTTCTTATGGGAGTAAAGGGCATAATGAGTCCTCAGTCTTGTGGAAACTTCTTTCTGAATTCAGGTCTTCTAGAATTTTGGAAAATTGTTCAAATCTCACTGAACTGATAAGAGACAAGTGAAAGATCATCAAGGCTTTTCAGAAGTCCAGAAAGATATCATTTATAGTCCTTCCCTTGTCCACTGATGTAGTCAGTGCTCCTCTCCATTAAAACTCCTCCTTCCATATCTCTATTGGTCTGATGAGGCTCATGAGTTCAGGTTCAACCATTCTGAGTTTTTTATTTCAAACTTTATTTCAAACTTGGGATTTTACCAAGCTTCTTCTGTAGTGCAGCAACTAATTTGTCCTAAGTTTACGTGTTGTTAAATTTAAAATTCTTTCTTTCTTGTGTCCTTATGCCAAGGATGGGGCTTCTCCAAAACAGGATGAGGGAAAGAACCACATCAGAATGACATTAGAGATTAACCAGAGTCCTGCCCCTGGAGGCTTTCAATCAATTGGGAGTGACATTTATTTGACCAAGACAAAAGTCCTGTGGTTCTGATTTCATTGTCACACAGCAGCAGAGATCTGGAAAAACTAAGCAAGGGGCTGTTTAAACTCAGATTATAACAGGTCCTTTTTTCTTGTCCCTTTGGAACAATAAATTGGCTTAAAATACAAGACGATACCAAATGCTTATTACTCCTGTGGAGAATTAATGAACCATGGCATCCAAACTATCAAGTGGTCAGACCATATGTTACTAGAAATGGTGGATGCTCTGTATTGGTTAGGGATGTTATGCATTTGTGATTAAGGCTGTGAAACTTAACCAATAAACACAGCTGAGAAATGAGCATAAACAGTCAATCCATATGAGGGAAACTGCTCACGTGAAGTAAATGTAGCAAAATGCAATTTAATGAGCCTTGGAAAGAAGACTTGCTACATCCAAGGAACTTTCCCACAAACTAATATTGGCTGAGACCAGCTGCTTATCAAAATAATCCTTGGTCTTACTGGACAGGGGTTCTATACACAGGGAGTGTAAGAGAGGTCTGACAGTAGTAAACTTATCACCCTTGGGATATTTGCTGCTGGCAATAGGGATCTTCCCTGCTACAGCTTGTAGGGCCAGGCAGCAGGAATCAACTGCAAAAAACACCATGGTGAAGGTTCAGCCTCTTGAGTGGCACCAGCAAGCCCAGTCAATGCTCTGTGCCTCAGTTTACCCATCACTCTAATGTGTTCCAGGGTTTAATTAAAATGCTAATGAGTATCTGTGGAAACCCAGAGCACCAGGAATATTTCTCTGTCTGTTCTGGGGGTGCCCTGACTCCCAGGGGGGCACTGACTTTGACCCTCATCCATGGAGTAAGTTTCCTAGACTTAGAATCCACAAAAGTGTGAAATAGATTGTAGAGAGTAGTGTAGGTGTATCACTTGGTGAGAAATTTAGGTTTTAGGATTTTAGTATGTTGTGGAAGCAAGATGGAAGGCACAAGGTGTCATCCTGGGTTTCTTCTTCCTTCTTCTTCTTCATGGGTTTGGGTGGCATTTTGTAATTTGGCAGAAAAGTCCCCATTGCAGGCTCTGTGGGATCAGTTATTGGGTTAAAAGGGAAAATAATCCAGGTGTCAGTTAATAATTGGATAGTTTACTCTTTTAAGACCTTGTAACAAGAGATAGTTGGTCATTTTGTGCCTTCTAATGAAAAGCTGCCCAACTCACAGTAGTGAGACTGTTTTACTGATAAGAAATAATAAACACCTGAGTTCAAACATGAATTACTGTCTCAAGTGCCTTCAATCCAGATCCAGAAAAACTGTCAACTGGTACCCCCACAAATATCTAAGCATTTACTCTCATGCATTCCCTCATTGTCTTGAACATTATTTAGCAGGTAATCAGAACAAAGCTTCTCATCACAGTGAGCACCTTGGAGTCCTGGATGAAATACCTCTGAGCGCTCACAAAATTTTGGTGGATTTCTACCAAATATGAATAGAATCATAGAACCACAGAATGCTTTGAATTGAAAAAGACCTGAAATACTATCTAATTCCAACCTCCTGTGATGAGCAGAGACATATTCCAGGTTGCTCCAAGCCCTGTCCAGCCTGGCCTTGAACACTTACAGGGAAGGGACATCCACAGATGCTCTGGGCAGCCTGTGCCTCACCATCCATGCAAGGAAGAATTTCTTCCTAATATCTAACCCTGAGAGCTTGAAGTGACTTCCCCTTGTCCTGTCAGTTTGAAGCCTCTGTCCCAAGTCCTTCTCCAGCTCTCTTGGAGTTCTTTCAGGCACTGGAAGGGGCTCTGAGGTCTTCCTGGAGACTTTTCTTCTCCTGGGGAACATCCCCAGCACTCCCAGCCTGTTTCCAGAGCAAAGGTGCTCCAGCCCTGCAAGATCTTTGTGGCTTCCTCTGGGCTCACTCCAACAGATCCACATCCTTTACATTCTGGGGATCCTAGAGCTGGATTTGGTACTTCAGACATGGTCTCAGAAGAATGGAATACACAGGGAGAATCCTCTCCTCAACCTGCTGGCCTTTGGATGCAGCACAGAACGCATGGCTGCCATCTAAATTCAACACTGGGGAAAGCTGTGAGTCAAACATGTCCCCAGGGTATGGCTCAGCACTGTCCCCAAGCCATCATGGTCCCAAAGGAGCACACCTCATCTAATGCCAGCCCAGCCCCACTGTCCCTAAGCACAGATTGAGCCCTACAGTCCCCAGGGAGCAGTCTCAGACTCACTGACAAACCTGCCTGAGCTAGTTGGTGCACTGATTTCCCTGAGTATCCTGATTTTCTCAGGATGTTTCCATGGCTGGTAAAAAAATTATGCAGTTAGAATCATAGAATAGCTTGGGTTGAAAGGCATCTCTAAGGGACAGCTAGTCTAACGCCCTGAAAAAGAACAGGGACATTTTCAACCACACCAGGTTGCTCACAGGCCCCTCCAACCTGGCCTTGAACATTTGCAGTTCTTTGTGGGAAAAAATAGCATGACGTGTGCTATGTGCTGTTTAAACACCTTTCAAAAATTACATCTGAGAATTTTGGAAAATTGCTCAAAACTCTCTGGACTGAGAAGAAATGAGCTGTAAGTGTAAGGCTGTCATGAGAGGCCTGCTGAAAGCCTGATGGCAGCAAAGCTGAATTCCTGTTATATACACCAGGTTCCTTCTAACCCCTTTCAGCCTCCGCTTGTTTATTATTCTTCCCTGGTTTACAAGCTCCAAAGAGACTTGACATAGATTATTATACACAAGAAGGCTCAATGCATCTTGAGATGGATTATTTCCTTCCTTCAGAGCTACAAGAAGGCTGGAGTTGCTCATGATTTGGTATCTTTTGACATTTCGCTGCACAAGCTTACTTTTAGTACAGTGAGGCTGCAGTGTGATGAATTCTGACCAGCACAGGCCCATTTACCTGCTGGCATCTCCAGCACCCGGGTCCATAATGGGGTTTGCTGTTGATGTCAGGCCTTACATCTGGTTTTGCTGTTTAGAAAGTGCTAATTTTGACTTACAAGAGCACTGAGAGTTGTTACAATGTCCAATTCCTGTGAGGTGGCCTCATTTTGCACAAGAAGCATATGATGAAGAATAAGCAGTAAGAAGAAAGGGTGAAAAAAGGAACTGGAAAAGGCAAGCAAAATACTGCTGAGTTGTTTGGCATGGTTTATTTATTTGTTTGCTAAAGTAAATAATTTCAGAGCTATGCAATCAGTGAGAATTTGGAGGTTTGAAATAATATTTAGGCTCATGGATGTCTGAGCCATTTATTGAGACCTTCAGGGCTCAGACCTGCTAGACAAAAGGATCTAAGTCTGCCTGTTTCACATACAAAGTGGGGAAGCTCCAGTTTTCCAAAATGAAAACTGTCTTTTTGAGTATCAGAATTGAAGAAAATTGGTAGTGAATCAAAGATGATCTCATATCAGATGGAAAATAAAAGCTTCAGCAGGGAAGATCTGTTATTAGCATTTATTAAAACTCTTATAGTGTGTCATGGCTAAGACAACCCAATGAGGAGAGGCTACAACACAGACAAGGTAATTAGTATTGAGTCAGGACACATGTCACGTTTAAGTTATCCAGCCACCAAAATGAGCTGGATCCTGTTTATTGTATTTGTGTTGTCCCCAGACAAAGGAAGGAATGATGAATATGACTCCATGTTCTCAGAAGGCTAATTTATTACTTTATGGTACTATTTTATATTAAAGAATACCAAATTATACTATACTAAAGAATACAGAAAGGATACTTACACAATGCTAAAAAGATAACAATGAAAACTCGTGACTCTCTCCAGAGTTCCAACACAGCTTGGCACTGATTGGCCAATGAGTCAAAATAATTCACACCAGAAACCAAAAAAACAATCATCTGTGGTAAACAATCTCCAAACACATTCCACATGAGCAAAACAGAGGAGAAGCAAATGAGATAATTATTGTTTTCATTTTTCTCTGAGGCTTCTCAGCTTCCCAGGAGAAAAATCCTGGGTGAAGGGATTTTTAAGAGAATGTGAATGCCACACTGTTTAATAAACAGGTTTCGGTAAGATTATCTTGATCTGCAAAATTATGTTCTTGAAAATTACACCTGAGTCTTACTGCACTGTGCTATCAGAGTCCAAGTAGATTGTTCTCCAGTGGTGCTGAGGTATTTTATGCACATATTCTGATAAAAACCATCAAACAAGTCTCATTGTAAATTAACATTTCCAGTGTACCATACAGAATTCAGCCTTCTGGATTATTCCATTTTCCAGTGAAGTACAGATTGTAATACAGAATGTGTTCAGTTTTTAAAGCAATTATGCTTAAATATACTTGTTCTTCAGTTTAATTTTCCTTCTGAAAGCACAGCAGTCGTCTTCTATCAACAAATCCATTCCAGAATGTTTTGCTAGCAACTGTTACTAGGGCTTTTTCCATCCAATTGGAAGCTTGAGAGGGATATGATCAAATCTTGAGCATGGCTAGAGACGTTTGCCAGTAGCTAAAATACTGAGTGAGCAAAATATCTGTTCTTGGATGTTTTTAAAACAAGGAAAAGCCATCATAGCTTTAGGACATGAACTTCATCTGCTTGTCATCCTGGAAAAGCAGGAGCCATTCTAGTCTAGCAATGCTTTCAGACAGGAAGGAGCAGCTCTCTGGTCCAAGCAGTCAATGACCATAGGATAAGAATGACTGGAAGAAAACCTCAGCATTGGCATTATGTGACAGAACCGTGATGTGGACTCCAAAAATGTAACTATAGAAGGTTTCTTCACAAAACAGAGGTCTACTCTTCTTGTCTTCTCCTGCATCCCACTGCTGCCCTGTCAGATGTGACCTGGGGCCAGTTTGGCTGTGGATGCCATGTAGCCCTGGCTCTGCACTCAGAAACAAAAGCAAACTGTGTAGGAAAATGGCAAAGCAGACACCTAGCCCCATGACTGGCCCCTAGTGTTGAGACAATGCACCATTTTGTTTTGATTTAATTGTTTTACCTTTAATTGTTGTACCAGTCACTGAAGAACTCTTGCTTTTTCCATTCTGTCTTTTGTTCCCCTTTTTATCCTCATCCCATTGCAGGGGGTCAAGCAGAGCAAACAAGCCTGTGCACAGCTGGTTGCCAAGATTTTGGGTTTGTCACCCAATCAGTGGATGACGCACAAGTCCCTGTTCCTTAACTAGTTAAAACCAATAAGGATTGTTACTAAGTCAGCATTTTAGCACGGCCCATTCTCTCTGTGCACACATTTCTTGGTGATTCATGAGGTCTGGATTGCTTCTGAGGTCTGCTCCAAGAGCTGTTTCAGGTGGCTCTGATGTTATCAGGAGTAGCTGGAGAAACAAAGGCCTTTCTACAGAAAAATTGGCAGGTAAGGAAATAAGGAAATTATTTCCAACTCATTTGTTTTAAGGCATATTTATCACACTCAAATCTAAACATATTGATTTATATTATGGCTTTGGCATCATAAACATTTGATAGGATTATTTATTAACATTGAGCTGTTCTTTTTTGGCTTTCCAAAACAAACTTCTGAGGAAATATTTAAACACACACACACTGCACAATTGCCTGACTGCAGCTCACCTCCTCAGCACAACTGGATTGAATGAATATCCACATCTTCCATAAAGCATTCCAGCAGTCAGGGGTGCAGACAGATCACAGAAGCAGGCTTCTGAGCTCAAGCTAAAAAAGGACCTGAGTGCTACTTCCAGCTTGGTATTTTACAGGGATCCTTCAAATTCCTGTGGCCGAGGGCTATGAACATTCCCATTAGCGCTGGCAAAGCCCCGCGGGCCTCAAGTCTCCACCAGAGAAACTGCACCAGCCTTGAAGCTGTCATCCTGCTGAGCCCCCTGTGCCACATCTGAGGCAAAGCAGAGCTCCTTCCTCGAGGACCTGCTCCAGGGAACGCTGTATTTGAGCACAGTTATTGTACTTCTCTGGGCACAGATGTTTTGCTTGGCTTTTCCCCAAGCAGAAGGTGGTAATGGAACTTTCTGGTGCTGCCACATGTGCCCCACCATACCCCACAGGCCAGTAACTGAGCTGGACAGGTTTCCTACTCATTTGCCTACCCCAGTTAAGAGATGCTCAAAAAACTATCCCAAAAGTCAAGTGGGGTTTAAGTTCCTCAAAGAATGGCTGAGAAGACAACTCTCCACAGTCCTCTTTCACTGTCAAAAACCAGTTCATTGTCCTGATTTCCATAAAACTGGGCTAGGGTGACACATGTACCTAATCTAGAAAAATATTCAGAGTTGAAAATCCCAGCTAAAGACTCCCAGATAGCCATAGAATCACAGAATCATTAAGGCTGGAAAAGACCTCCAATGTCAGCAAATCCAACCTTCAACCAAATCCCACCAGGACCACAACCATATTGCAAAATGCCACACCTAATTGTTTTTGTTTTTAAATTTTAATACTTAGCTTTTGAACACCATGTCTTCCTTCATCAAGGACCAGGAATCTCAGAGCCCTGAATCTTGCCCATCTTCCCATTTTCTACCAGTTTCCCCAAGTAATTTTAAGCTCTCCTTTCTGTTTTGAGCTTATCCTATCCATTCATGTAATCTGCTCACAGAGATCCTGAGTGTCTGATGCCTGGGACAGCCCGAGTCTGCACACAGATCCAGTTTTAAGTGACTTTTCCAAGAGCAGGAAAAAAGTGAATGCAAGAGCCAGGAATGGAAGCCAAGTTTCTTGTTTCATAAACTCCTGAGTTAACCACTTCTGCTCATAGGAATCAAACACAAAAAGAACACAACAAAGGGGAGTGGGAAGGAAAGCTTTCAAAGCACCAAACCCAACATCAGCCATTCAGATTTCTTGAATGTCTTGTGTTGCCAAACATTTATAGCTTTGAGCGCTGCTAGAATTCTCTAAGCTGGTGGATAATTTTCCCCACAAATTTTATTACTGTAGAATTTGATTTTGTTGCCATTATGCATCTTGGTCAGCCCCACTTTTAGCCCCCAAGGCTGAAAAGAGCCCTTAAGCTTTAAGGGGACAGAAGGCTGCCAAGTGCAGAAACTTTTATTTAGTTTCCTTTTCCTTGAAAATAAAAGGAAATGAGCAGATGAAATGCACATTACTCCCTCAGTTTTCTCTTTTTAATGAAATTTTCCTTCCCTTGTGATTCTCACTTTTCCCTGCTGTACTACCCAGAACAACACTGACTGTGAACCAGATCAAGTGAGAAATTCTCCCCTCAGATCATTTTCCTGTAGAAAAGGTAGGTTTGCTCCTATCTGAATGGTTCCTGGGGGTGCTTTGGTTTTGGCAAATCTTTCAGGAGACCTAAACAAGAAGTTACACTTGAAATTTGTATATTTTCTCTTGGCTCAGAAGGATGCTTCTGACTTTACAGCTACAGATTTAAGAAGGCTGGATGAGGACTGTGGTGCTCAGTGACCACAGTCTGTGGGTTTTTCAGAAAGGAAATCTGGTGGCAAATAGGACTGGGTCTATATTTGATGAGGTAAAAAAGGAAAATTAAAGGATACCAAGATGAGCTTTTTCCCCAATTTAATATGCATGAAAATAATTTCCACAGTTGCTACAATGATAGTCTACACATTTTTAAACAACCATCTACTCTACTTCTTGGGGAAGGAAAAATACCTAAATGAATAAACCCAACAGCAGTGAAGAAGTATACATCTAGCTTCTGATCAGAAAATGGAAAAAGAGATACATAAAAAAAGGTGGCTCCTATAGAACATAGGGGAGAAGGAAACTCCAGTAAACAAGACAAAACAGACCTAATTGGAAACAGGCCCCCTCAGCAGCATTCTGGATTGGAAGGCAAGTGGAGAGAATGGGAGAACTGCAGAGAAGATTGGAAGAACTTAAAAACTCAAAGAAAACCAAGGGGAATTGAATAAAAACAACAGTCTGCTTATAAAAGTAAACAGAGGGGGCAGGGAGAGCATGCAAAGGGAAAACAGATGCACAGTGAGACAGTGCTCAAGAGACAGAGGGAGATGAAAGCTGTCTAAAACAAGAGGGGAACTCAGAGGGGAAAAAGAGGAACAACCAAACAATCCAGCAGAAATATTGGTAGCACTGCCTTGGTGACCTGCACACAGCAAGATGCCTCTGTTTGTACAGGCCCTGGGGAGGCTGGGGACATTTTATTGTCACAGAAGGGTTTACCACGAGGAGCACACTGAGGAACTGAAAATACAGTAATGTTGTCTTACTCAGGATTGGTTTTAAAGCTCTCTCCCTTCTTTGTCTCAGTCTTATAGATCTGAGATGGAACAGATGAGGAGAAACTCTGAAATTGGGTCAGGATACCCTCTGAGGTCTGGCTTCCACCTAGAGGATCCAAAGAGGGTCCCATCCTCCATCAGAAGCTGAGCATCCTCGTCCAGTGGGCTCTGGGTGCACAAAAATCCCATAGGCTTGAAGCCTACAAAATCACAATTTCCACACATAGGTTAGGTTATTTGTGGGAGTGTGTCCTTTCTGCTAAATAGATGCACAAAAATAACATCTCATGAAAAAATCTGCTCTCTGGCTTCTGTGGAACCTGTTGGAAACCCACAGTGGTTCTGAGTACTGCAAACAAGAGCAGAAGGTATTCTGATGTGAGAAGTTACTCTGAGCTTTAAATCAAAAGGATTAGAGTATTGTAAGCTTATTCTGGGAAGCTGTGCAAAGAAGTTTAAAATATTGCTCTTCCAGCTGTCTGTCCTTGTTCTCAGGCAGCTCATTTTGGTGAGTCAGTGCGAACTGACTCACTTTTACTCAGATTGTATAGGACGTGGGGGAATGGCTTTAAAGTAAAAGAGGAGAGATTTAGATTAAATGTTAGGAAGAAATTGTTCCCTGTGAGGGTAGTGAGGCCCTGTTGCTGTTGAGTCAGGGATGGAAAGAAAGACTCCAGTTTTCAGAAGGTGAGCAGGTGTTTAATGGAAAGTAGGGCATCTTTTATAACCTGACTCACTGAGGTGGGACATGGCTGGTCTTAAAGTGAAAACCTCTCACACTATGGGTGAACTATGAATAGCACACTCTCTAGATGGAGAACCACATCTATAAACAACAGGTGCAGAAAGAGATAATAATAGTTTTAATTCTTTTCTCTAAGTTTTCCAAGCTCAGCCTGGCAGAAATGATCTCTGTTCTTTCTTTGACTGAACTGAGAATATCCACAAGGACTTGGCACAGGCTGCCCAGAGAAGCTGTGGCTGCCCCATCCCTGGAAGTGTCCAAGGCCAGGTTGGACAGGGCTTGAAGCAACCTGGGATAGTGGAAGGTGTCCCTGACCATGGCAGGGGGTGGAATGAGATGATCTTTCAGGTCCCTTCCAGTTGAAGCCATTCCATGATTCTATGATTCCATGTCTCCATGATTCCATGGATCTGTGAATCCGTGGCTCCATGATTCCATGGCTCTGTGATCATAACAAGGCATAGTAGGCAGAAAGGGTCTCTTTTGCCAGACTCCGTGGCACGTGTTTAACTTGCTCCCTTTCAGAATTTAGGGATTTCCAGAGCTTTGGATCAGTCCCACTGACAGCATTGGCAAAAGAGAGCAAATGACTGAGTCTGGGAGCCAGAGGGAAAACTCAATATCTTGCTCAGAATTATGATTTTGGGTTAGTGCTATAGCATTAAGTGATGCTGCTGCATTATTCCCATGTAGTAAAAAAGCAGAGGATTTATAGATCAGACTTTTATCTTCTTCCAGCCTTCATCTCTCCAGTTTGTCTCATTGACCTCAAAGGTTATGTCTCCATTAATAAAACAAGCACTGCCAGGATTCATTCCTGTGCTTGGAAACTGACACTCTGGTTACCTCCACCCTATTAAACTCTGTCAGCTTTAAAACTGCATCCAGCCATCTCTTGGAAGTGGCCCAGGAGTGTGCCTGTTCCTGCACCATCCTTGGGAGCAGTGGGAGAGACAGCAGCCTGGCAAGGGCCACTCTCACAGGGAACACCACCAGGGACACCTGCCCAAGGACCTGGCTGTCCCTGGTGAGACCAAGACAAAGAGCAAACTGCCCTGTGACCGCTCATCTCTCTCCATTAGTCCTCACTCTGCTGATATCAAAACCAATAGGGAATATCTGTACCTGTCAGAAATACAGCCCAACCCTGGTACAATTTCCTTCATTAAATAAATAAATAAATAAATAAATAAATAAATAAATAAATAAATAAATAAATCCTTTTAAGACAAATCTCCAGAGACATATATAATTTCCTCACCTTGTAAAATTTCACTGGTTTGCCCTGAACTGTGATATTTGCCAGGAGAGTTTTGGAATAAAATGAGATCTCTGTCCAAAAAAGGGGTAAAATTCCAATTTCTCTTTTCTGTTTTGCTTAGAGAGAGTAATGAGATTTTTTTCTCAGAAACAAATTTCCTCAAAGCCTGTCTCCTAGAAAAAAACTTTTTCATCGCTTTTGTTAAAAGGAACAAACTTTACATCCAACAACTTTTGGATTTAGGACATAGGTGTGGGCCTATTAACAAGTTAGGAATGCACATGATGCTAGGTTGAAGATCCAGCCTTGCCCAAATGTTCAGGGAGTGATCAGATCTGTGGTTTTGGTTCAGCTCCATCCCTGGTTTGGAGGAGGGGAAGCAGTTTGGACTTGGCTGATAAAAGAAACTCACACTTGCATCATTTTATACTGGTGATATGCTAAATACACCGCAGCAGATTCATAGGGCAAAGAAGCATTTCAAGCATTGCAGTGAGTTAGCTGAAAGGAACCATAGGAAATATATACCAGAAGTTAATTTTTTCCAGTTCTTTTCCAGCTCTGCACCCTGCCTGCGTTAGCTCTTGTGCCGGCTGGCTTATTTTCACTCAGAGCTGGTTTGGAATCATTATAAAACACAACTGGTGTGCCACAAGGACGTGGGGAGTCTCTCGGCTTATACTTTGCAGATGTCCATAATTTAACCGGACCAGCAGGTGACCAGGATTCCAAAGCCACCTTATGATGGTGATCAGCTCATGAACATGGGCAGGTCACAGCAACACATCGAGCCCTGCCCTCGCCCGCTTGCCATCAAGCCTGCCATGCATACAAGATGTTCTCTGCCTGAAATCTGTCTCTTGAGGCTGAAGTTCAAAACATAATAGTGCCTCCTGGCCCTAAAAATATGTGTCAATCCATCTAGGCAGTGGTTTTGCTTAAAGGTAAAGCAATCCAGGGAGTTTTCAGGTCTGGATGGAACAATTGGCGATTATGGATTTATCTCAACATTTATTAGTTGTTAATGGCAGTGCTTCCAGAGAGCTAAGCACATTCCAGGCAGCCACACAGCATCCTTGGGCTGCACCAGCTGATAGTTTAAGAACATGCAAATACCAAACAGCATCAATAAAAAGGTGCTTTTAGAGTTGGGGGTTTTCCCTTTGTCATTAAAGCACATTTGAGTCCTTGCTTGTCCGAGGGTGGCAGTTTCTCAGAGGTGGAAATATCCATAGGGAAGGGAGCTGCAGGATGACCTAGATGGGCATGGTGAGGTCAGTTGGGGCCTGGGCTTGACCCTCTGCAGGCTTAGGGAGTCCCATAACCAACAAGGATTTTTCTATAATCTGGGCAAAAACCCTACTGCTTGGACAAAGAGGCTTGGTGACAGTGACAGAAGTTGTGACCAAGAAGGACCAACACCAGTGCTGCTGGGACCATCTGTGATGGCTGATGATCCTGAAACCATGGGAATTCAGCAGCTTTTTCCCATTATAATCCCAAATCCAGAAAGGCTGACATCCTTTTGGACACTCCTGCCCATCAGGGTCTGGTGCTGTCCTGGAAGCAAGGGTTTGGATGGAGGAAGGGTTTGGACGTCCCTTGGCCCTGCGCAGTCTGATAAATCACAGAAACACAGAATCCTAGAATGTCTTGGGCTGGAAGAGACCATAGAGATAATCTCATTCCAGACCCCTGGCCAGGGACACCTTCCACTAGACCAGATTCCTCAAGTTGCATCCAACCTGAATCCCAAATGACATCCTGAGACAAATGAGCATTACATGGCAAAGTCACTGAAACTCAATTTTGGCTTCTCCAGCATGGACTGAGTCATTTCTGAGCAGAGTTTTTCACTCACCAAGCTATTCTTTAGCCTATTTCCTTGGGGGCTGCCATGTGGCAGGACAAAGCTTTTTCTCATCTTCCAGAATAAAAGTTTTTTGCAGCAGATAAAATTCTCATTGCAGAGACTCTCTATGGCAGAGACACAGTGAGGTGGATGGCATGAGGTGGATCAGTCAGCTAAAACCATCACTTTAGTCTTTCAATACATACTTCTTGATTTGGGGGGATCCTCCTAAGTCCAGAACCTGAAATTCAGCTCTGAACTCTTATCTACCTGATTTGGGTGGGCCTTTTAACCTGTCAGGGCTTTTCCATTTGGAAAATATCAGTAACAATACCAGGTAGCCTCAGTAAATGCAGAGAATGCCTCCCTGAAGTAATGTGCAGATCAGAGAGAACAGCATATCAATGTCCAGAGATTGCAAAGGACTGTGCAGGAATGGTTTTAAATTATGATGTATTACTTTCTTGGGGTAATCCCATATTTCAGAGTTATCTCACACCACACCCTGTGTCTCTTCAGAATAAAGCAGTGACAACAAAACCCAGATCAGATCCTGATACACAGGTCTCTGCCATTTCCAATGAACTTTAAAAGTTATTTTAATTATTTATACACATTTATTTGCAATAAAGCAGACTGCTACCAGTGCACATTCTCTAACAGACCCCCAAACATAGACAAACTCCTCTTAAGGAAATTTATGATAACTACATAGGGTTAACCACCTGTGGCTGCTCTGAGTGCAGGTGTGCTGAAAGGGGCCCTGGATAAGCTCTTCTCCAAAGATGAACCTCTCTGCTTCCCTGGATGCAGGCACAGCCACTGCTTAGAGAGAGTAGAACCACTGAGAGTGGTTCTGAGAGTGTCAGAACCACTGCTCCAGGCTGCTCCCAAGCTGCCAAAGGCATCAGTTATGTCTCTCTGTGCTCCTTCTGTTTGCAGCCATAAAGAGCAGGAGATAATCACAGCTGTGTCAGCCCAGATCCAACATCACCTTTTGGGTCCTAAATCCAGTCTGTTAAGAAGGCAGGGACCTAAAGAGGCTGCTGAGTCTGGGTTGGGGCACTCCCACTGAACAGCAGAGCAGCCCCAGAAGGGTGGAAATGGCTCAGCTTGAAAGCTTCACAAGTGCTTGGGAGGAATGAGGGCTTGTGAGAGCCAGACAAGATGCCTGGGAGCTTAAACAATGCTGAGTGTGGCTCCAAGAGCACTCCCTGTGGGCAGCCCATCCTTTCAGCACAGCCAGAGGTTGCCCACACGTCCTTAGAGCCGTTGTTGCACTGAGTGTGCACAGCAGCTGAGAGCTGAACAAATACACAAATACACATCCAGCCACTGCCTTGCTGGATGGGGGAACATCCTGGTGCTCCTGTGGCATTCCTTGTCAAGTTTTCAGGCTCAAATGGATCCCACATGGAGGGAGTGCATGGGGCTCTGTTGGCAGGCGGGAGGTTTGGAGGCTGCAGCACTCCCCATCTCCTGCTCGTGGAAACAAAGCATCTTTTATGTCTCCTTGCAAACCAGGACAAGGGGCTGGAATAAATAATGAAGTGACCCAGCCACTCCCCTGCTATTATAGCAAGCAGCTGGAGGGCCACCAAACCGGGCACCGTGCTCGTCAAACAGGCGCTTTCCCGCCTGCCTTTTATTGGGATCCACTGGTGGCACTCTGGGGGTTTGTCGCTTCTTTCTTTGCCTCCTACTGTCCAGAGACACTACCAGTAAAACCCCAAGGCAATATTAAAAAGGGGAGGCTGGGCTGGCAGCCAGCTGTTGCTACCAGATGTGCCTGTGAGCATCGCAGAAAAAGCCAATTTAGCCGACGCAGCCTCCTCGCAAAGTGGAGCCCATTGTTCCATGGGGCACAGCAAGCAACTGCAAGAGGCTAAATAAATCTCAGGGCACAACTGTTTCAGGCTGGGAAAAGCTTCCAGAAAGGTGCTTATTGCTGCAAAGAGAGGCTGGGGAGCTCTCCAAGCAAATAGTAGGTGCTCAAACACAGGCACTATGGCAACAAAAATAAACCTTTGTATTTTTAAGGTCACTTGGAAGATAATGGGAGTGAAAAGTGCATTTAAGGGTTCAAAGTGAAGTTGCCCATGTATCCAGGCTGGATGGGGTTGACAGAAAAATCATAGAGTCATAGAATGTTTTGGGTTGGACGGGACATTTAAAGATCATCTAGTCCAATCTCCTGCAATGAGCAGGGACATTTTCAATGAGATCAGGTTGCTCAGAGCCCCGTCCAACCTGGCCTTGAATGTTTCTGGGGATGGGGCAACTGCCCCCCGTCCAGTGCCAGGACTTACACAGCCTTGAAGATGAAGCAGGGTGGAGTCAAAAGTAGATGCCCAAGCCTTTTGCTGATGTTTCAAATCCCCTTCCCTCCATCCTTCCTTCATCTGGAGTCTGTGCTGCCCTCACAGAGGTGATGCCACTGCAGCCCACAGGGACTCTTCTGTCTCAAGCCACAGCCCCAAGGAACAGTGGAACAGTGTCACAGACATCTTTTATGAAAAATCTTTTCTTTAGGATTTTTCCTCCTGAGAAGCTGAAAGGCCTCAGGAAAAAATGTAAGCATTGATTATCTGCTGCTGTGGAATGCAACAGGTGGATCTGTGATTGGCCCATGTTGGTTGTTTGTAATTAATGGCCAATCACAGTGAGCTGGCTCGGACTCTCTGTCCGAGCCACAAGCCTTTCTTATGATTCTTTCTTTTTCTATTCTAAGCCAGCCTTCTGATTAAATACTTTCTTCTATTCTTTTAGTATAGTTTTAATATAATATATATAATAAAATAATAAATCAAGCCTTCTGAAACACGGAGTAAGATCCTCGTCTCTTCCCTCATCCTCAGACCCCTGTGAACACGGTCACAGAGCAGCAAAGAGATGAATTTGGTGATGCCCTGTGACACAGCTGCTTTTCTGGGCCTGCTGCCTCTTCTCCTGAAAAAGGAGAGGCACAGCTGGGGGGAGGAGGCTCCAGCTGGGAAGGTGGGGAGGGTGAGAGGAAAACCGTGAGGGAAGTGCCTGAGCAATTTCACAGCAGAGGCAGCGTATGAAGTTGCCTCGGTTCGTGGTCTGCACTCTGGGGTCTGTCTGTGGGAAGCCTGCAGGGGTGTTGCAACCTGCCAGTGCCAATAAACATCACCACAAGACCAGAGGAGCTCAGGGCCTGCAATATGAAAGGCAAAGAGAGGAAAATTAGAAGCAAAAAATATGAAGTTAATAAAAACATTTTATCCAATCAGACTCTAAAGAGAGCACAGCCATGGGCTGGAAGGAGCAGCCGAGAGCTCCGAGCCCTCACTTTGCTTAATTACCTAATAGCTTGCAGAGCTGCTCCAGCTTTATGAGTTGCACATTTATGTGCAGCTGTCCTGCCTTGCAGGAGCCGGGGTAGCTGCTGGGGGGTGTCTCTGCCCGTGCCCCCCGCCTGCATGCAGGGCAATGGGGCTCCACGGCCCAGATGCTCCACATCTCAAGGTTTGAAATAGGTAAATCCCTTTAGGTAAATAATCTTTCTTATAAACTATATAATTTGCCTGCTAAGGGGGAGCAATTCCCCCTCCCTGCTGTGTGCACAGCAGTTCCTCTGGGCGGTTCATCTGAGCCCCTATTCCCAGGACACGGGCTTGATGATTTCATGAAGACCAGGAATTGTGCCTGTGGCTTGCTGGGGGCTGGCACAGGCCCTGCTTTGGTTTTTCTGCTGCAAGAAAGCCCCTTCCCAGCTCCTGGCTCCTGCTGGGAGCAGCTCCCAGAGCAGGAGTGAGTGGGATGCTGGCATGGGGCTCTGAGCAGCCTGGCCCAGCTGAACACATCCCCACTCACTGCAGGGGTTGGACTGGGTGACATTTAAAAGTCCCTTCCAACCCAAACCATTCTCTGGTTCTCTGATTTTATGTTGGAAAATTTTCTCCCAGTGAGGAGTGCACTTTGCAGGAGTGGAGGACAAGCACACGTGGGAACAGATATTCCCAGGATGAGGGCAGCACCCTGGATCGTGATAAATAATAGGTTTGGGCACAGTAACTTTTATTCAGTTCTAGGTGAGGCTGAGGCAGATCTGGTGAAGTTTTTCTCCAGGTTTGGCTACTGAGAACTGCTGAGGTGTGTTGTCTTCCCTGTGTTGTGGGACCCCTGCTGCCTCCTGGGCATTTTGTCTGCAGGCTCCATCCCAGCATCCCAGTTTTTCCAGAGCAATCCCCCTGTGTCCCCTGAGTTGCAGGCTCAGGCATTTCAGGACTCCTGTGCTGACAGCCTGGTGGCCAGGACAGCTCTGTGCAGGCACTGAAAGCCAAGCTCTGCCTTCAGCAGATGGTGAGGAGAATTCCCTGTGCTGAGAAAGGACTGCTTGGTACCTGCTGTCTCAGCATTCCCAGGAATAAGCAGTGGATGAAGATGTCTCTGATCAACAAGAAATTCTTTGCCAGATGCCCATGACTGCAGCACCTGGGCTTTGGTTAACACCTCATTTAACAGGACAAAACATAAAGGAACCACATGCAGCAGTGCTTGTCCAGAAGTCATTACCTCTGTTCCCGGGGCAGGATGTCTACCCAGGCTCTGAAACCCAGAGGCCAGAAGTTACATGCATGGTTGGCATGCAGGGATGAACACTGACCATCTAAAAGGAGCTGGGGCTTACTGCTGCAGCTGAGCACCATTAACCCCACCTGGCCATTAATCCCCAGGAAATTGAGTCATATCACAGACCTGGAGGATAAATGGGCTGAGGGGAGCTCGTGGGATCATCTCATCTGACCCTGTGCCATGTGGCAACACCAGAGAGCCTTTGTTCCAACACCTTCTGGTGTTGCAAGCTGAAAATGAGGAAGGAGAGGGAAAGGAGGAGAAAATATAAAGTGCTTAACAAGAGCTGCAGTGATACTGACTGAGTGCATGCCCAGCTGTTGTTCCCTCTCAGATGGCAGTCAGGTGAAGGAATAACACAAATGTGGGCCAGGAAACTCCAAGGGTTGGAGTTTCTCTGCTCTGGAGACAGGCTGGGAGAGCCAGGGGAGAAAAGAAGGCTCTGGGAGATCTTAGAGCACCTTCAGTGCCTAAATGTGCTACAGATGAATGGAAAAGGAATTTTATCAAAGGCATGGGGTGGCAGGACAAGGGGAAAGGGTTTCAAACTAAATGAGAAGATATTTAGATTTGGTATTAGGGAGGGATTCTTCTCTGTGAGGGTGGTGAGACACTGACCCAGGTTTCCCAGAGAACCTGCAGATGCCCCATCCCTGGAAGTGTCCAAGGACAGGTTGGACAGGGCTTGGAGCAATCTGGGAGAGTGGAAGGTGTCTCTGCCCATAGAAGGACGTGGAATGATCTTTTAGGTTCCTTCCAACCCAAATCATGCATTATTCATTCTGTGACATCTGAAGGAGGAATGTTTCTTATGGCACAAATCATCTCAGTGAAACATTTGTGTTGAACATCTAACTTATTCCTTAGAAAGATCTTTCTGCTTTCTTGTTCTACTTGAAATAAATACAGCAGAAGTCCAAATCAATATTGTGCCTTTAGTGGGTGTGTGACAAAAGTTCACCCAGAGGTGTCTTTTTCTGCATTTTGCAGCTCTGTTTTCCAAATCTGGCTTACTGAGAAATCATTTTATCACACCTGGAAAATATAAGTAAAATAAACATTTTTTTCCTACTCACTGATATTTTTGAAATAGAACCTCAAAGGCTTCCATTAATTCCCAGTCAGTTTTAAAAGTAAAGTAGATAAGTAAAAAATAACATGTTCAGGATTCAGAAGAAAATTTCATATCTCTTGAGAATAAAATAAAATAAAATAAAATAAATTTTCTATTCTGTAAATATTAAACAGAGAGAAAAACTATCTTGTTTCTCCCAAACTCTGTGTAGGAAAAAATGTCACGATGTCATGGGAAGAAAAGACTGTCCTTGGCTTTTTGTGTTGCAGAAGAGGAAGATGGTAGATATTTCCTTAATTGAAAATATGAAAATATATGAATAATTTCTTCATAGAAAGACTTTTTATTAAGTCCAAATGTATAATCTCAGGCTACAACTGATAAAGGATGTGTAAATCTGGATTTTCACACCCTAAGTTCATGTTTTGATTCTTATTTCCCTTTTCCAAAATATCTCAAAGTCCCACACTGGGCTCTTCTGAAAATCTGCCCATTGTCTGAGTGGCCTCCCCTCAGCAACTGAGCTCTTTTGAAAGCAGAACTTCAGCTGGGAGAGCTGACCACATCTGTAAATCCAGAACAGCTTTTCAAAGACAATTAGATGTCAAGTTTCAAAAACACTGGTAGGCATTTAAACGCCAGGATAGAAACAAATATTTACATATTTGACCTGTCTCAGTGGCTCATCAGCCTCTGAGTAAAGAATTTCTTCCTAATATCTAATCTAACCCTGCCCTCTGTCACTTTGAAACCTTTCACCGTTTTTCTATCCCTCCATCCCTTGTCCCCAGTCCCTCTCCAACTCTCCTGGAGCCCCTTTGGGCACTGGAATCCATCTCCTCTCCAGGCTGAACGATCCCAGCTCTCCCAGCCTGGCTCCACAGGAGAGGAGCTCCTCTCCTGATGAACTTAGCGGCCTCCTCTGGCCTTGTTCCAACAGTTCCATTCCTTTCTGGATTTGGGGGCCCCAGACCTGGATGCAGAACTGCAGGGGGGGTTTAGAGGACATGGTTTAGTTGTGTTTGGCAGTTCTGGGTTAATGTTGAATTTGATGATCCTAAGGGTCTCTTCTCACTAAAATGATTCTATAATTCCCTGGTTCTATAAACTGACTTTTGATCTTTCTCAGGGTCTTTCTGGGTCGCTGCAACCCCAAGAATGTTAAAAGTCTCTTTTCCCAGCCCAGCACTTGAAGAATGAGTCGGAGCTCTTCATTTCTCAGTCTCAAGGTTGTTTATTGTATCTTATCTATAAAAAATTTTTTCTCCTGCCCTGTCGAGGTCCATCCAGCAGGACAGTTCCAGGCACTCTGCCTGCCCCCAGGGCAGTGTTATGTCTTTATACTAAAAACTACGTGTACAATATTTGTAATTACTTTCCAATACCTATCACCTATGTTAGACAGTGAGCTTCTACTCTAAACCAACCTAAAAGTGCCAACATCACAGCAGAAGATGGAGGCCAAGAAGAAGAAGGAGAAAGGCTGGACATGCCCAGTTCTCTCCATCTTGCCTCCTGAACCCCCATATCAAAAACCCCAAAATCTACTTTTCCACCCCAGTGATAACTTCACTGTTATTCTACCTAAACTGTTGTGGCTTGTTGGTCTTCCTATAAGGCTGGTAATTTGCTCCATGGGTCATAATCAAAACCACAGGTGTTTTGGGCTCCATGCCAGGGCTTCTGAGCTCCTGGGTGGGGTCTTGGCCATCCTGGACAGCCAGAGGGATATTCTGGGTTCCCACAGATCCTAATTTGCCTTATTATCCTGTTTTTAAGGTTTTATTTCAGGCAATCAAGCAGCTGGTATAACCTGTGGTCACTGCTCAGAGTAAGCAAAACTTGCAAACTTGCAGAGTGAATTTGGTGTGAGCTTGGTGGTCACACAGTCTGAAACCAGCCTTAATACCAGATCTGACCCTCCTGGCTTCAGTGGAGATGCATGGACGAGCAACAGTATTGAATATTTGCTCTTCCTGCATCTCAGCCCCTACACCCGTCCTGCCAGCATGTGCTGCAGTGAGTGCTGGGTCTGGCTCCTCCATGAGCTCATCATACGTGAGGGTTTCTGGAGACAGGGGGGATTTGTGAGCCCCAGACGCTCCTCAGTGGCTGCAGAGGGCTGCTCCATCTGCTGCCTGGTGTTCCCTTACGTGGAGCCAGAGGAGCTGGCTGCCAGCTCCCAGCAGACAGATCAAACCAGCATAAAAAGGGATTAGGATCTGAAGACCGGATGGAATTCCCTGACGTTTCCCCTTAAAAGTTTCAGGTGGGGGGATAAAGAAAAATCTTGTAACCCGAAACCTTCTGATGTCCAAATTGTTATGTTACATAGGAAATCTCCTTCTTTCTCACAGCCCCTGGTGGACTTTCACTGATGAGTGAGGGGGCCATCTGTTTAATTTCACCATTAACGTGTGTGTCGTGCACTTACAAACCCTCTCCTCCCTGTGCTGTCCTGCTGCCCATATCTGAATTGTGGCTGATCTTGCTCCAAAAACCACAGCAGGGCATGTAATTAATGAGGGTAAAGTTGTGATATGAGAAGTGCTGCAGTGTAGTGTGTGGTTGGGCCCATTGTTAACCCCAGAGCTGTTAATTTCAGGGCAATGGTTTAAGCTGATTTACATGGGAGATAAGCAAATTCATCGGTATTACAGCAATTAAACTATTTAGCACTTATCCAGCTGCAGATCTTAAAGCAATATTTAAACATTAATGAATTAGACTCCGTGTTAATCAAGCTTACAGTCCTACAGCCCCATTTCTAGAAAGAAATCCAGAAGAGTGGGAGTGAAATCCCTGTTTTACCAGCCCAAACTGAGAGGAACTGCCCCCAGTTTTTATTAGAAGTTATAAAAGGCCTATTGTGTGCCTCTGTCCTTACACCTGGGACAAAACTCCCTTTAACTTTGATGTCCATTCAATGCTAGGTTTCCCCTTACAGCTTAATAGTGAAATATCCCTTTACCAAGATGGTGTTCAAAACATACCACTGATAAATGAAGGAGGAGTGAGTGAGTTTTCCTGTGGTGTTCTGATCTATACTAGAAAAAAATGTCTTTTATGCCCTATCTGTGTATTCTCTGTCTCTACTCAAAAACAAAATGAGAAGGGTCTACATTTTTCAGCAGTCAGCTGGGGGCTGTTCCCAGCTCTGTGCAATCAGTTTAAAGAGTCCTCGTGCTTTGCAGTGCTCCAGCTCAGACCCTGAGGATAAATCCTCCTCTTTTTGGTTAAAGTCAGGTAGCTCTGCAGTAAGCTGGCCAGACTCACTGAGTGAGCTGAGGATGTTTTAGCTCCCCAACAATAAAGCCCTCATTAATTAAACAGGACTTGTTTCCAGAGGTTTGCAGGATGCAGCTGTGCCCTGCAGGCATCATCCCGTGTGGGATGGGGAGTCCTGGGTAAGGCAGCTGAAATGGCTGCTGCAGGGGTTCACAGCAGGAATACAGGCTCGGCTGGATGTGATCCTGATTGCTTGTGCCAGGCATTTACTGCTCAGTTGAAAGAGTAAACAGAGACTTCAAAGCCTCATCAACCTGCAAATCAGATATTTCCACAGCTGGAGAGAGGCTGTGCACAGCAGAGGATGGGAGGAGATGGGCAACATCAACCCGAGCATGGGTCTGAGAAGGAGGAGGAGCTGGAAAAGGGCTCAGCCTGGAGAAAAGGAGGCTCAGGGGGGACCTTCTGGCTCTGCACAGCTCCTGACAGGAGGGGACAGCCGGGGGGGGTCGGGCTCTGCTCCCAGGGAACAGGGACAGGATGAAAGCAAGATTTAGACTGGATATCAGGAACAATTTCTTCACTGGAAGGCTGTTTAGGCATTGGTACAGACCCTCCAGGGAAGTGGTGGAATCACCATCCCTGGAAATTTGGATGTGGCACCAGGGACATGATTTAATGGTGGGCTTGGCAGTGCTGGACTTGATGATCCTAAAGGTTTTTCTGACCTTAATGATCCAATAATTCTGTGATTCTAAAAGAAGAGCTGTGAGCATCCCCCCTCTGCACATGGGTAAAGGGTCGGAGGAACATCCAGCCAGGTTTGCAATGAGCTCCACAGCCAGCACCAGTGGCACACACCCTTTAGGTGTTCCCATAAGTGACCATGTTTTCTGAAGCCTTGGTGACCCGAGGTGACCATCAATGTCTCAGAATGGCCACAAATGTCACAAAAAGATGATTCTCAGGTGCTCTGCCCACACTTACAAATCAGAGCAGGGTCATGGTCTCCATTTCGACTCAATGATCTTTGAGGTCTTTTCCAATTTTAATGATTCTGTGTTTTCACCCCTAGCAAGCTCTGAGGACAGGTCCTGCTGAGTGGGGCATCCTATTGCTGTTGTTTGAGATTCTCGTGGGCATCCCCAGCGATCTGCAGTGTTACAGTGAGATTTGCAGTTTTGTGTCAGAAAAAAAGTGTGAGATGCCTCCAGCTGCAGTTTTTAATTGCTGGTGTCACCAAAAAGAATGTCTTCTGGGTCTTTGTAAATTTTTTAAAGCCTAGGCAGAGACAGAGACCCACAGGGAAGAGGAAAGGTGCATTTATCTAGTTGGCATTCCCTGATGTATGAGCTGGGACACTCATCGTAAGCGCTTTGCTCACAGACAGAAAATAATCACTAACAGGAACTTTTCCGCTTCAGCTCATCTGAAAAAAAAAAAAAAAAAAAAAAAAAAAAAAAAGGTGTGCCAAGAAAACTCCTATCCAGGGCCTCCTAGACACTTTCCAGTGCCAGAGGATGATCTTTGAACATCTGTTACAGCTCTGCACATGAAAGGCTCACAGGCACATTCATTTCATTCATTTGCATGTCCAGCCATCCTATCTCCAAGGGGGATGCGCTCCTGGCTGACGGAGCTGCCTGCAGGATGGGATTGCTCATGCTGCACCCAGGTACTTGGCAAGCGAGGGGGGTGATGAAGTTCTTGGCATCACACCTGCCCCGTGTGCTGAGCCATGGATGGGCGGGATTTCCACATCCCTGTCTCCCCTGCCCAGGATCACAGCTGGAGCTGGCCGAGCCCAGCAGCTCAGAAGGGAGGGGTTTTGTCTCTCCTTTCAAGGCAGAGCTGTGAAAAGAGTTGCACTTGATGGGTTTTTCCTCTCCAGCTAGACTGAAGGTGCTCAGTGAACTTGGTGCTCTTTGGTCTTTGCTACGGCTTCTGATGTTCTTTAGGTGAAGCGTTCTTCTTCCCTTGGGGTGACTTGCAGGAAGTAACACAGCACCCTGACCCCTAAAATGCAGCTGGAGCTTTCCTGTTGGTTTCAGAGCAGCCCCAAAATCACCAAGGCACTGTCAGGAGCTGGCCCAGCTGTTCTCAGTTCCTGTTTGTTTGCTGTGACAACAAAACCCACCTTCACCAGAGCAGCATCCTCGCCTCCCTGTCTGCCAGCAAGACACCAGTTTAGATTGCTGTGAGTTTTACAACCCTGATTTTATGCCAAATTGGCTAGAAATCACCCCAGAAGGGTCAGCTGTCTGGAATGCTTTGTGCTCCTTGTGATTTTCCCAGCCAGAGCTGCTCAGTAAGCAATGCTCCCCAGGGCAGCTCTTCCAGGTGAGTCCGGCAGGGTCATGATGCTTTTGTCTCTGCTTTTCTCTCTTATCTCTTCTAAATATTTATTTCAAATAAAGTGTTTGGGCTGTTCTTAGGGCAAAGTTCAGTCCCCTGCTATATCTTAGAGTCACAGACTCATTAATGTTGGAAAAGTCTGCAAGACCACTGAGTCCAAGCATTACCCCAGCACTGCCACTCTGCCCACTAAACTATGTCCTCAGGTGCCACATCCACATGTGTTTTGAACAGTTCCAGGGATGGAGATTCCACCACTTCTCAGGGCAGCCTCCTCTGCAAGTGCCTGAGCACCCTTTCAGTGAAGAAATTTTTCCTAATATCCAATCTTAACCTCCCCTGGCACAACTTGAGGCTGTTTCCTCTTTTCCTATCACTTGTTACCTGGAATGATCCAGCAGTGTATCCATCTTATACTTGGATTTAAGAATTTTTACATGGTGTAAGCAAGACAGAGAACAACACCTGGTTTCACACATGGCACCAGGCCAATGCCACACCAGTGACAGCTTTTGGTCACCAGTGGTAAGGGCTGGGGTTACATCTCATTGCTGGGAGATAAAACATTTTTTCTTTGGCCAAATGCTGATCTGTGTGGTTGTGGGACTGCCTTCATCAGAACAAGAAAACACAGAGATGGGGCAAAACTTCATCCTAAGCAGAGGATGCAGAGCATCCTACCAGATCCTACCAGAACATCAGTCTCTCTCTCTCTCTCTTTTTCTCAGTCTCACCCCATTTAATTCAACTCTTACTTTCCAATTTGCAACAGTGTGTTATTTTTGTCTCTGCAGACACAAATCCAAATCCTGATCTTATTAATGTTTGTGGCAAAACTTCCAATAACTTCAACTGCACCAGGACTTGGCTCACTGTGAAGAAAATGTTGTTCTGAAGGCAATATGTACTGCCACAAGGCTTCAGGCACCTATAAATCCATCAGGCCAATGAGTATTTCCATCTGCCATCCAGCATTTGGAGTCGTGTGTGTTAACAATATGAGCTAGAGAGTGAAAGTTACCAGCAAATGCATTTCTGCAACCATTTCTGCCCCCCTTACTGATGAGGCTTTTGCATTTACTGGCAGAAGGATAAGGAACAGCTTCCAGAGCACAGTATTTTCTGTGTAGGTTGACTTTTGGATGGCAGTGTGATGGACACCTTGAAAATGTTGTAGTAAGACCTGAAAAGGTTGGTTTGGTTCTAAGAAAGCTGAGCTTATTTCTCAGCTCTGTCACCAACCTCCTGTGTGTCCCAGGGCAAAAAATTTGATCTCACTGTGCCTCAGTCCCTTTGCTACATCATTTCTAACTCCTGTCCTTTGCCTATGCAAAATTACAGGCAAGGCTGTAATACAAATAAAAATAATAGTAATAATGATGATGATGATGATGATGATGATGATGATGATGATGATGATGATGATGATGAAAATCTGGTTTATACACTGCATCAAATCTCAGCCACCTGCGCCAGGGCAGCTACATCTTGGCAGGACTCTCACAGCTGAGCAGCACACACGGGAATCCTTTAGCTGGGAAAAAAAAAAAAAAATCTTTCCCTTTCCTGGTGAATAATTTTAGGACTAGACTGGTAGCAAAGCCAGAGTGCAACCTGGAGGCAATTTCGCTGGCATTCTGAAATGAGTTTTATTTAAGTCCATAAATGTTTTTGAAAAGTCTGTTTTAACAGAGGCCAGGGTGCCCTGGGGTGACTCTCTTTAAAGAGCTTTGTTTGGTTAATAATGGTTCATAAATGCTGTCTGCTGGAAGTGGAAGTGCTGCTGCCACTGTCTTGGAGAAGTCTCTGCTGGGGAACACAGATACCCTGTGTTTGCTGAGGTGTTTTCCTTGTGTTTGCTGAGGTGTTTGAGTGTTTTCCTTTCCAAAAACACCTGTCAGTGCCCAACCCTGTGTGGCCACAGTGGAACAATGCTCAGCTCAATGGCCATGGATGTGCTGCATCCACACACCCATTTCTTTGGTGGCCCGTGGGATGTCACCATGGGGAGCAGATGGCATTGCCCTGAGATTTGGGGAGCTGAACACCTTGGGGAACTCACTAGATTGTTTCTGAGCAAGGACAGGCCCTGGCAGATCCCTGCTGCAGCCTCAGCTTGATGTGCTATGGTGTGAATAAAGGACACATCCCACCTGCCAGGGGTGAGATTCAATTCATGGCACAGGGAGGGTCCTGCTGGGATGGTGAACAGCTGCCATGAGGATGCCCCGAACTAGCACAAATCCTGGCATTAACTGTTAGAGAAAGGAAAAAAATCAGTCATTTCAATCTCTTTATTTGTATTCAGTGGGAAGTTGGACTCTAAATGACCTTGAGAAATACTCAGAATTGTGCTTTCTGCTGCTACCTCTGCAAGCACGGACTGTGTGAAAACATGATGCCTGCTGTTCCTGCTAAAATCCCACAGTTTGGTTTCTCTGCAACCACTGTTTCAAGCCTCTGGGTCCTTCCAGAGGGCCCAGCCCCATCTTGCAGGGATCAGCAGCACTATTTCCATCCCTCAAATCTACTCCAGCAGCTTCAGTTTGGATAAAATTACAGCAGCCATCAATCCAGTGCTCGTGCTCCAGAGCCGACGCTAATCACCACAGAGGGGAAGGAAGCAATTTTCTTCACACTTTATTACTGTGCAGCTCCATACTTAACAGATCTCAGTGCTGCTCCTTATTTTGCATCCTTGAGGAGCATCCATCACCATCCAGTGATGGAAGGGCTGACAGAAAACCAGGCTGGACAGACCAGGCAGGATTCACCTGACCTAACTGTGGCTGCCTCTAAGCTTGGCTGATGCCAGATATCTTTTTCTACTTGGTGGAGAGAGTGGGAGAGGGTCAGGGGATGATTCATCCCATGCTAGGAGAGGTGTCTGAGGAAGCCAGGAGAAAGCACCCTTCAGAGGCCCAGTGGAGCCTATATGATTGACCCCTATGAGATTCTAAATTTCTTGGTGGTTGTGGTGGACATAGGTGTTCCTCCTCTCTCCTGGCCATGAGCGCTGTATTCCTGACCCTCTGCAGAAGTTCTTCAGATGAATGAAATTCCAGAAGATTTGCTTTTGCTTAATACAAAATTGCCCCAAGCATGCTGCCTCTTAGCAGGTTCATGCAGGACACTAGGCCAATATGGATGTGCCATAATAATAATAATAACAAAGATTGCTGGTTTGGAAAAGGGAAATATAACTGAAACTCAGCAGAAGGGGTCAGTGAGAAGTCCTGTTCCAAAATGATTGTGCGCTGAGATGATGTGGAAGAGGAGGGGAAGTTTTATTAATTATCGTACTTAAACCTGAGTGCAACGGCAAACACTGCTGCTTTTAAAACTTCCCAGCTGTTCCTTCCTTTGTTCTGGTGACTGCTTGGAAGTTTGAGCAGTGATAAAAGCAAGGGCTCTTAAAGCAGTTTGCAAAGTTGTAGGAGACTTTAAACAGCTGGTATGATAAAACACCCACATTTCCCCTGACAAATGTAAGCTCCACCGGTAGCTTTTAGTACAGGGATCTGTAGCAGAGCCATAAAAGAAATCAAATGGTTAAGTGTGGAGGTGAGGTCCTGGGTTTTCCCAGCTCAGTAAAGATATATACAACCAGCCATTATCACACAGGTGCACGTATATCATTCAACATCAGACATCAAGGAAAAATAATCGCCTGGAGCGAGAGAGTAAAGTTCAATGAAAGTTTGAAAGCGTTACACACTAGCACTCCTGGAAGGATAATCAGACACACACATACCAAAAAAAAAAATTAAAAAAAAATTGCCCCCATGCTTTTGTTTGGTTGATGAGTTTGGGTTTTCTGGCTGCATCAAATGAGATCTGCAAATCTGTCTTCATTAGGCTTCTTCTAAAAACAATTGTACATTTCCTGGAAGCTCATTAACAGAGGAGCATTGCCAGGCTCTTATTCATAATGACTCTGATTCAACAAAGTAGTTGAACATGTGCTCTGGGACTGATGATTTATAATAGAAAGTATAAAAGGAACCCAGATTTCTTCTAAGTTGTAAAAAACCTGAGCCCAGATTTCATTTGCCTTTTAGTGGAAATTCTGGTCAATCCCTATTTTCTTTGATCTGATTTGTTTTAAATAATATGTCCAATATCTACCTATCTATTATTTCATCACTCAGCATAAATTCATGTTGAGCTCAAAATACTTGATGACTCCATCTCAGTATCTACTGATTCTTCCTTCTCTCTTCTGAAATACTTCAAATACTCCAGAGGCTGGGAGGGCAGCAGCTGTTACCTGTTGAGCACTAGGATACAGAATCATGAATGATTTGGGTTGAGATAGGCTGGAAGGTTCATCTATTCCAACCCCCTGCATGGGCAGGGACAGCTTCCACTAGACCAGGTTGCTCCAAGCTTTGTCCAGCCTGGCTTTGAACAATTCCAAGGATAGGGTATCCAGAGATTCTCTCGAAACCTGTGCCAGGGCCTGAGCAGCCTCTGAGTAAAGAATTTCTTCCTAACAGCTAATCTAAATTACCCTTCTACATCTTAAAGCCATGTAGGTAAAGGTCTTTCATGTAGGCTTAAATTTATTTTTTAATAGCCTAAATATTTTTTCCTATTGCAGTTTCCTTGCTAGAATAGATTCCCTGTTCCTGGCTGAACTTTGATCCAGCTTTGGTTCTTATTCCAACCACCTCCAAGGCATCAGCATCTGCTGCTTTGCCCAATTTATTGCTACTTCACCGTTCCTGTTCCTGTAGGATGTTAGTCTCTGACTACATGTTTGTACAGAGCTTAGGATGTAGCAAGGGATTAATCACTGTTGGGGCTAACATCCCTCTGAGAAGCCTATAACCCAAATAGATGAAATAAATTAGGAGGTGAAGTGATTTGCCAGGAGGAAAAGCTGATTTTTGGATTTGCACCTGACGGCGCCAGGTCTCGGTGCCTGGTCATTAATCCCCCGTTCCCCAGGGAAGCATGAGTGTTACCTGCTGGAAGCCCTCAGCTGGAAAACCTTCCAGCCACAGCTTTCCTCTTGCAGTTCTGCTGGAGACAGATCACTCCTCGCTTGACACATGGAGTTGTACGAAGGCTCATTACAGAAAATGTTTTATGCTGTCGATCTTCCAAAGCGTCGTTGCTGCCAGCAGGGCACTGGCTTCAGAATGGGTGGATTGTGCTTCCAAAAGCTAATTAAAATCATTAGTGGCTCCCTCAGATCAGTTGCCAGAAGCTATCCTTCATGACAGCAACCTCACATTCCCCTTGTCTGCTTGGGTACATTTAAGAGTTATTCTGAAGTTTATTATCTACCTTTTTAAAAATAATTCATGGTTACTTTGTGGTAAGAGGAGACATCTTAAAATGATTATGTATACCCAGATAAGCAATAAAAATCACAGAGGTCAAGAAAGAGAGGGCCTGTTTTGAATGTTACAAGTGTTCTGTATCTGCTGCTGGGTTCAAGGCCAGAACCTTTGCCAAATCCCCCGAAGTCAGATATTTTTCCACTCTCTGCCTGTTACAAATGGAAGCTACAAAGCCGTTCAATGGGAAGGGGATGGAAAGATGAAAGGGGAATTCTCAACCAGAAAATAGCCATGAGACAGTATCACCATTTAGGATTTCTTTTTCTTTGCCCTGAATTTTTATTTCCCTCATCCTCCACCATTTCCAGGTTTGTATCCTTTGGAAATGGAGAGAAACATGAGTTTCATGCAAGCAAGTCTGTAACACGGATAGAAACTTTGACCAGGATTTATACTGCTTACCTGCATACCAAAGAGCAGAGCTGTATTAAGTGCCTGGACTGAGAAGGGTGGTTCAGTTCACTGAATACAGGCTGTGACCCTCAATAAATCAAAGTTATAATGCTCTGCTCTGAACCCTTTCTTGTCCTGTCTGTTTCAAGTATATTTTATTTTCCTTCCCCCATTTGTACAGTGGATTCTCCATGTGCTGACACAAGGCATTTCAAGATTTGTAAGCCATGTTACACCTGCAAAGTGCCTGGTGACAGCTGTGAGAGGTGCATTTGTTCCAGCTCTGCTCAGAGCTGCTGGCTACAGCCTTTTTTATGGAATACCTTTTAGCTGTAGTTATATAGATTTAGACTTAGACATTGGGAAGAAATTACTGTGAGGTTGTCAAGGCCCTGGCACAGGTTGTCCAGAGAAGCTGTGGCTGTCCCATCTCTGGAAGTGTCCAAGGCCTGGCTGGATGAGGCTTTAAGCAATCTGGTCTAGTGAAAGGTGTTCCTGCCCAGCACAGGCGATTGGAAATGGGCAATTTTGAAGTCCCTTCCAACCCAAATCATTCTATGATTTTGGCTGGGAAATTGAGTGTCTAAAACAAAGGATTTGAGGCTACTGGGAGCAGTTCTTTGTGTGGCGGATTGCTTTCATGGACATGGAAAATCATGCTGGAAACATGGTTTTAATAATTACATTCATTTGGATATTTTATGTAGAGTGTCAGTTTAGCTTTGTAATAATAAATTCCAGTTCTTCTTCTGTTTGCAGCAATTTAACTCTTACTGGAAGAATCACTTCTGTTCTACTTCTGCTTCCCACTCACAGATTAGCTCTAGTGCCAGGGATTTATCCCCCTCCAGAGTTTTTAAAAAGCACAGGATCACCTGTAAGATGGGGCTGCCCATTGCATCTCTGCTCAGGGCTGCCAGTGATTCCAGCACAGCAAAGAGCATCTCTGAGTGGTTTTGTCCAAAAAAGAAGATGGAAAGAATGTTCTTTGTGCCTCCTACAGTGAGCATCTTCCATGGTGATGAAAGGTCCTGGTCCACTTCCTGCCTTTCCCACCTGGAAAGGCTACGTAACAAGAATAACATTCCCTGGCTTTAGCTGTGTTGCTGTTCACTAAGGATTTGCTAAAATTCACTGAAATAGCCATTGAAGCCCAAATATGAACAGAAGTTTCTGCAAGTCTGATTTCTGCCTTGCAGAAAGGCTGTACCTGTGGCAGCTGAGGCACCCTGCTCAGTGACAGCCACCTTTGCAGCCACCCTGCAGGGAAGCAGCAATCCTGCCACATTCATCAGTTCATAGGGAATGACCACAGTTGCTCTGTGCATCCCTCAACTAATGACAGGCTGCCTTCAAAAGTTTTACAGCTTTTTTTTTGCCTTTATATATTTTTTTTTTTTTTTGGTAGTAGGAAGCATCCTTCCAGTGAAAATAAGACCATTTGATGTTACAATAAACCATTCTGCTGGCTCAAATCAAAGATGAGGCACCGAGGTGTTGTAAAAATCTTTGAGTCAACGAAAGACAGCTGGTTGAATCATTTCCCAGATTTTCATATGACTCATAAATTTGTTACATAGTGAGGAAATTCCGTGAAAGCTTCTTGGCAGGCACCACCAGTCTGACCAGTAGCTAAGAAACACATAACCTTCCAGTTATAGGGAGGGAGCAGTGTGTGGAGGAAACAAAGAACACTCTGCCTTCAGGTTTGAGCCTGGGGTCACTTGGAAATGCATTTCTGCCACCAAAGCCACAATCCTTCTGCACAAGGGGACAGGACATTGAGGTGACAGCTCTGGGCTGTTATGACAATGTCCAGAAGAGTCTTGTCTCTTCCTCTTTGTCATTCCACTCCACTGCACTCAAGCACAGAAACACACATGGCCAGACTCCACAGGTGGTACAGATACCTGAATCAGCCAAATACATAAAATTATACCTTATCCATGTTAACCAAGAGGCATAAATTCATAAATGGTTTAGGTTGGAAGGGACTTGAAATATCAACTCATTCCAACCCTCTTCCATGGGCAGAGACCCCTTCCACTATCCCAGGTTGCTCCAAGCCCCATCCAACCTGGCCTTGAACATTTCCAGGGATGTGGAAGCCATAGCCTCTCTGAGCAACCTGTGCCAGAGCCACACCACTCTTTGAGGGCAAGTGAAGCACTGGAGTAAGACAGGCAGCCCAAATCCTGTCTTATTTGGGCATCTAACTAATGACAAAATTTGAGATGCTTCTGCCACCATGATCCACATTTCTTTGGGAGTTAATGGTAAGCACCTTAGAGAGCCTCTAAAGGGAAAAGCCTGGCTACTGTGAGCAGGTAGGCTGGGTACCTGAGTTCCCCCAAAAACCTTCAAAGCTGCGTTTGGTTTTTCACTCTCACCACTGATTGTGTGTGGACAGAAAGGTCTTGCTTCAAGGGAACCAATTAATTAGACACCTATGGCACAAATTGGGGCACAGTGATGTGGACCCCAAATTAAGCTGTATGAACAAACACCAGTGACCATCTCATGCTTGTGCTGGCATAAGCATTGAGCCAAAATCTCACCTGGTACCTCAGAGACCATTTGAGCCTGGAGTTGTCTCCATTACCCCAGCAAAATGCAGCTTATTCATAAAACTCCTCCAGCTTCAGAGGCTGCTGGTGCAGACAACTGCATCTGAATTTCTCAGTGATCCCTTCTCTGTGTCCAGAGGAAAGGAAGAACAGATTCCTCTCATCTCAAGCTACTGAAGCTCCAAGTGACCTCAGGTATCATGCAGATAATATCACAATAATTTTCATTCATGTCCCTGTGATATATAGACAATAAACCCAGGACACACTCTTGAAAGCTGGGCTGAAGAATCATTGGCAGCTCTATAGTAAAACTCAACAACGCAGCTTTGATTGTTCCCTTGGGTCTCTAAGCTCTGCACCTTGTTATCTTTTGAGGAACCCCCAAGGCATCTGCAGAGGCTCTGCACATCTCAGGTTGTAGCACAGAATCTGAGGTGCTTTGAGGTGTTGGCAGGCAGGTCAGCTCAGGGTTTTTCCCAGTCACTGGTACCAAAGCCACAAAGCCACAAAGCCACAAACCACAAGAAGTAATTGACTCCAACATGTTGGGTTGGGTGCTAGAAGTGAGACTGTCCGGGTTAAAGAGTGTGAAGGTGATGGGGACCACCTTGCAAAGACTTGGGGACCACCAGAGAGGTGTGGGCTCCTGCTTGGGGCCCACCAGTGCCAATATTTTAACCAGTGCTTAAGCTGAAGTTGTGTGACCTGGCAATTCGCCCCACAGAGTTTTCACACATTTAATTAATTCATCAGGTAATTCAACAGCCCTGGATGATCCCACATAGAAGTCCCACTGAAATCCCAGTGTGTGAGCACACATAGGCCCAGGCACATCCAATGGAACACAGCTCCCAGCTCCCCAGACCCCGCCGTGCTTAAAATGGCCAAAGGAAACACAAATGACATTTGGTTTCTTCCCCATGAAAAACACTTGCAAAACCCTGACCGGCAAGAATGGATTGCATTTCAGGGACTTGTTTATTCATCTGAAGCTCAAAAGATTTAAGAGTTTAAATAAAACTGAATGAGGCTCTGAGTATGTGAGGCTCTGAACTGCTCTTTTTAAGAGACAGACGCCTGACGCCTTGGAGCAGCTCCTCGGTGGCAGAGAGGGTTTAGCGGCTTCACTTGGCTGCAATTAAAGCTGATCAGGGCTTCGAGCTGGTTGACAACACAGAAAATCATGCCCAGCTCAGCCCTCCAAAATGCCTCCCCATGTCACATATTTGTCACAGCTTCAGCTTCAAACTGCAGCATGAAATACACAGCCCATCGCCAGGTTAGGGGTGAAAATGTTCCTAGGAATTCAGAAACTTTACCAAACCGTTATTCTGACTGCTTTCCAGATTAAGCCTCTTTTTTTTTTTTTTTTTTTTTTTTCCCTCTCCTTCTTTTGGTTGCTTTAATTTACTAGAGGAAGCAAAGGCAAATAGTTTAATCATAACCATCCCTAGGGGCAATTTAGAATCATTTTCTCATTAGTGCCTATAATATGCAGTATAAGTAATGTTCAATCAGATGGTGGCTACAAAGGCCTGTGCAGACAGTGAAATGAAATGCACTCCAAAGCCAGGAATAGATGAATGAGAATAATCTTGTCTTTTTGTATCTTGCCCCTTTGCTGGTGGATGAACAGGATTTTTTTCCCTCCTTTATTCTCTTTCTCGTTTAAGGGGGATGAATCAAACTTTCTCCTAAATAGTAAAATCAAGTTATAGAAGTGGAGAGATTCCAAGACTGTTAAGGCTCCAGGGAGTTCAGTCAGCCAAAGGCAGGAAGTATTTGAAGGGGGAGAAGAAAATAAAAACACAAGGGAGCAGGAAATACGTGCTCCATAAAGATGACTTAAGCAGGAGACATGTGTCACACATCCATAAGGAGGGTCCAACTGGAGTACCTGAGGATATTTTGGGAGAGACGGTAGCTTCAAAGGCTTCTTCTTCCCCAAAAGATTCTCAGCCTGAGATGCAATTACCCCCATCCCCAGTTTCATCATACCACCTCATGTGGGTCAGGATTGAAGTCAGATCATGGAAATGACTCCCATTATAAAAGAAGGTCCAAAATGGTGGGGGCAGGAAGTTCTGGCACCATCTGTCCTGCCAAAGCTGGCACACATGGGATTACTCCCCTGAGTGTAGCTGGGTGGATAAGCAGAAGTGAAATGGTCATTATTGGATGGCCACCAGCTCAGTGGTCGCCCTTTTGCTCCTGTCATGTGGGATGTGCTGCCCAGTGACAGCTACACCACTAAAATGGGATCTCATGGATCATCCTGACCATGATGGGGAGCCCAAAGAGCACTGCCTGTGATTCCAGCACAGGCTGGGAGCTGAGGAAGGTAAATTCTTTCCTGTTTCCAGGGAAAAAATCAGTAAGACTCTTAGTTGTGTTCCTGTCTGTATTTCTCGGGAGGCTTAGGGTGGTACCTACTGGCTTTGATGGACCTTGTCTGGGAGAAGGGCAATTTCTGGGATTTCCTGCTTTCCAGCTGGCCCAGGGTGATGACTGAGATTGGATATTGTCTCTTGAACAGCTCTACATTAAAACAAATGTAGTGGCTTCACTTGTCTGTCTTTTATAGGTTGGAAGAGACACTGGTGCTGCTCCCAGCATCCACAGAGATCAAAGGTATGAAATTGGACTCCATAGTAAGAGGTTTTGCAGATCGTTTTTCAGGATCATTCAATGAGGGTTTGAACCTCCCAAGTTTCACTTAATTCTTCATAACAGAATAAAACCAAAAATTCAAAGTGAAACTCAACCCAGAAATCCACATTCAGCTTGGATTTGGATGGAAACCAAAGGAAATCATTTAATCCCAACATGGTTTCTACCAGAAGCTCTGCTTTGGTCTGGGTTTGGTTGAAGCTCAGCTTTTCCTTCCCTTTGCTGAACAGTTCATGTAAACTATGGGATAAGAAGAAACAAATTCAGGAAATACTTGCGTATTTTCCTTTAATGGGTTGAAAATATCCCCTGAATTCTATCAAACACATCAGTACCATGAAACTCCAGAAAATACATCAGTCCAAATTCCCTGTAAATTAGAAAGAAGAGAAATTTGTCACTGTTTATCTTCAACACAAATACAGGTACTCCAGCACTGGAAGAACCTGGCTATGTAGCCTGCATTTTTTTCCTGTAGGTGAGGAAAAAAGACAACTTTAGAAAAGATTATTTGATTTGAAAAACAAATATGAAAGGCTTAATTAATGCCATAAACAAGCTTTCCTCTCACTTTTACAAAGTCTGAAGGAAGTCTGAAGTATCTTTATTTGCTGCTACAAGAGACTTGGAGGATGTTTTCCCCAAGATCACAAAAATGATGGTAATAATACAAATGTCCTGTTGGGCAACAGGCTTTGAGTGATTAAGGACAAGTCTAATTATTGTCTTGTTTAATGGATCATGGCAGTGAAAAATCTATTAAATAGGAGGATGGCAGCACTGTTCAGATAGTGAAAAATGGGTATGGAAAATGGGTATTTCTTATTTTAGTATGTGTTTGTGTAAGTCTGTGTAAGGATTGTCTGCCTCATATCCTCTTGACCATGAGAACATGGAGCTTCATAGGAAGGGACAAGAAACCATAATTTATCCTTATGGCATGAGCAGTGTTTTAGCTCAGCCAACAATTAGGGGCAGCTTGAACTCAGAAGATGAAGTTCTTGCTCCTTTGGGCTCACAGATTAATTGGGGTCTGTACATCTGGATTATTCAAGGGCAGGTTGGACAGGGCTTGGAGCAACTTGGGATAATGGAAGGTGTCCCTGCCCATGGCAGGGGTTGGAATAAGACATCTCTAAGGCCCCTTCCAGCTGAAACTATTCTGTGATTCTGTGATACTACTGTGAACTGGTATTCCCCCTTAGGCATTCTGGGTGGTAAAAATACTTGTTTACAGAGTTTGGGGTATGATTGTTCCTCCACAGGGAGTGCTGGGTATCTGCAAACTGTGCTTGGCAAACTCACACCCTGGAGATATTTCGTGGAAATTCCACTCACTGGTTTTTTGGTTGTTTCTCCACAAATTCCTCGTTAATACATTCTCCACTAATAAATCTTTTCATTGCTCAACCAGCAGAAAACAAAAGTACTGTTGGGAGAATGTTTGATTGCAACATTTCTTTCTACAGAAATAATTATCATCCAATAAAGCTGGAAGGAGCTTGGCAAAGTAAAATCCTCCACTGGGATTGGATCTCCTTGAAAAGACTCAAATTAATTTTGCTGTTGCCATGATTTGATTAGATCTTGTTTCACATGTGGTTGAGCTTCAAAACAGAGATTTATATCTGTGCAGGTAACGTGTGCAACAGCACTTGTAGCTCCTTTTAACTTTATTTAATACACTGAATGCAGTACATAAGCATATTTTAAAGCATATAAAAAAGCAAACTAAGGAAAATATTTAAAATACTGACTCACACACATGATGTTTTGTGCTTCTCTTCTTACACTGTCTGCAAAAACATGTGTTTTGGCCAGGCCATTGTCAGAACAGACAGAGATTAATTACTGCAGCCATTTGTTCTGTTACAGAAAAGATAAAAATAACTCATGAGTCACGACAACAGTGAACACTGTGGAGCCAAACCCTGCATCTTATTTGCCATTTTCTAGCCTCAGTGTAGATTTGATTTTGAGAAATGACCTGACGGTATCTTCAGTCCCTCTGTGGTGTTTGCCCAGCCAGGGAAGCCAGTGCCTGGCACTGCCTTTAGGGACACACAGACATGGCTCAGGGGAGTCTGTCCTGCTGTGGGCTGTGGAGTGAGCCCACACCTCAAATCCTGGGTCTAGTTTTGGGCCCCGCATGACAAGACAGACATTGAGGGGCTGGAGCGTGTCCAGGGAAGGGTACGGAGCTGGGGAAGGCTCTGGAGCCCAGGTCTGAGGAGGAGCAGCTGAGGGAGCTGGAAAGGGGCTCAGCCTGGAGAAAAGGAGGCTCAGGAGGGACCTTCTCTATCTCTATAACTCCCTGACAGGAGGGTGCAGCCAGGTGTCGGTCAGACTCTGCTCACAGGGAACAAGGACAGGCCAAGAGGAAATGGCCCCAAGTTGCACCTCAGGAGGTTTAGATTAGACATTTGGAAAAATTTCTTCATGGAAAGGGTGGTCAGACACTGGATCAGCCCACCCAGGGCAGTGGTGTGGCCACCATCCCTGGAAGTGTTCAGAAATTGTGTGGAAGTGGCACTGTGGGACTTGGTTTTGTGGTGAACATGATTGTGGTGCTGGGTTGATGGTTGGACTTGATGATCTTAGAAGTCTTTTCCAACCTTCATGATTCTGTGATTCTATAAAAATCCACAGGATGTGCTATAATAAGGATGAAATGCATAAACATGACACACATGTGTCACCAGTGTGCTGGAGCCAGGGTCTGTGTTGTGTGCTCCCTTTGCAGCATGGATTCCAGGCTTTCCTCAGATGTTAGCAGGGGCCAGGGCAAATTTCCGACATACTTTTCATCCTGGGAGAATCAGTTTAATAAAGTCATGGGCATAATCCATAAAAGAGACAGGGACAGGTGGGGCTTAGTTTCCTGGCACAGATCATAGAATTGTTGAATCATAAAATTATAGAATTATAGAACATTCTGAGTTCAAATGGGCCCACAAGGATTACTGAGTCCAGCTTTTGTCCCTGCACATCCAACCATCCCATGCTGTGCCTGAGAGAATTGTCCAAATGTTCTCAAACGTCTCTCAGGTTTGGTGCTGTGACCACACCCTAGGGAGCCTGTTCAGTGCCCAGCCACCCCCTGGCTGAAGAACTCTGTCCTAATGTCCAACCTCAACCTCCCCTAACTCAACTTTAGGCCATTCCCTCAGGTCCTGTCAATGATGACCACAAAGCAGAGATCAGCGCCTGCCCCTCCTCTTCCCCTCATGAGGAAGGTGTAACTGCAATGAGGTCTCTCCTCAGTCTCCTCTTCCCAGGGCTGAACAGACCAAGTGACCTCAGCAGCTCCAGATGTGGCCATGTCCTGCACAGAGCTCCCTGTGACCTCAGAGGGACAGCCAGCAAGCAGGGAGCAGCTCTGGACTCCACACCCAGGCCTGAGGACTGCTCAGATATTTTTCATTTAACAGTGACTGGATCTAATAAACAAAGAGAAATCTCACTGAAGTCTCCCAAGCTCTTCCTTGAAGTGCTCTTGTCTGTCTGGCCTGGGAAGAGGTGAAGAGAAGTTGAGTGCTTGGTTGCTACAGTGCAAAATTGGGCAGCTCCTGGTCCAGGCACTGTTCAGCAGCAGAGAGTTATGATGATGATGATGATAATGATGATGATTCTCTTCGAGCTGTGCTTGTCCCTTCCCTTGTTTTTTACTGGGCCAAGTTCTCTGTTGAGGAGCTTGAGCCAGAGATGGCCAAAGACCAAATATGTCACCTGAGTCCCATCATCCCTGGGAGTGTGGTGATGCCAGACAGAAGGCATCTGAGGTCAGCCCTGCACGTGTTACATGAGCAGAGAAGTATCAGGACTCACTTTTTAGTATTTTTTTTAAATTTTGCTGGCACACGTCTTGCGTGTCAGGTCGTTCCTTCACACATGCACATGTGTGCACTTCATTACAGCTTCTTGTCTCCCTCCCTTCCTCCGCCTTGCCCCGCTCCCCTGCAGTATCCTCCTTCCACCCTGGGGCTTGGAAGCTGTGCTCAGCCTCTGCTGAGCAGGAAAACTGTTTCCAGCTGTGTGCTGTGACAGGCTCCCAGCCGCCGTGCAGCTGTTCCCGGGCTCCTGCTCCCCAAACCAAGGGGTGGGTGGGGAAAGGCTGATCTGTGCTGCTGCCTGACTCTGGGTTTGGAGCCCACCCTGTGCCTGAGAGCACTGTCCAAATGTTCCTTGAGTTCTGTCAGGTTGGGTGCTGTGACCATTTCCCTGGGGATCCTGTTCAGTGCTCAGCCATCCTCTGAGTGAGGAACCTTCTCCTAATGTCCAACCTAAACCTCCCCTGACACAACATCAGGCCATTCCCTTGGGTCCTGTCACTGGTCACCAGTGAGGAGATCAGTGCCTGTCCCTCCTCTTCCTCTCCTGAGGAAGATGTAAACCACTGTCCTCGTGGGTAGGAAGGTGCCTCCCACCCAGCTGACGTCCCTCAACCTCTCTTGGCCGTGCCACTGTTTGTGGTCACTTTTTGCTCGGTGCTTCCAAGGCCATGTGTCTGCCTGGCCCAAGCTCCTCTGTGAACCCTTGTCCTTCTGGCTGATTCAGCAGTTTTTCCAATTATAGTCACAGCCACATGGGCTTGGCTGTGCTCCTGCCATGCCTTGTTCCTGCTGGAAGGAGGGGAGGCAGGCAGACGTTCGTGCATTCTCTGGTGATGCACAATCCCCGTCCTGTGGTCACCGGGTAGCTGTAAAATTAAATCAGATCCTTGCTGTTAACCAAAAGGCATCTGCAATGAGAGGAAGTTAAATGCAGAGCTGGAGGGGTTGTTCTGCTGCTAACAACACATTACAGGACCTGCTAGGAAATCAAATTCACTGTTCTATCCTCGCCCACATGATTAAGTTCACCCCCAGCTTAATGTGATTTAGGATTAGGTGGGATATTTTATATTGATTGTAGGTTCAAGGACCCCTTGTTTTTTCCCGGGACTTTGGTAACATTGCCATTATTAATGGCATGTAAAATGGCCACAAGTTGCACCCCAGGGGAGGTTTAGAGTAGATATTTGGACAACTTTCTTCATAGCAAGGGTGGTCAGACACTGGAACAGGCTGCCCAGGGCAGCGGTGGAGTCACAATCCCTGGAAGTGTTCAGAAATTGTGTGGATGTAGCACTGTGGGACATGGTTTTGTGGTGAACATGATTGTGGTGCAGGTTGGACTTGATGATCTTAGAGGTTTTTTCCAACCTTAATGATTCTATGACTCTGTAAAATCCACAGGATGTGCTATAGCAAACATTAAATACATAATTTTTTTTCCTGCTGTATAATCCTTCCATGAGGTAGAAAGTGGCCAGATACTCCCATCTTCCTCTCTAGAAACCATGCAGGAAGCCAGAGACAAAAAATTTTGCCTTCACCAGAATTTGGATATCTTCCAGGCAACACAGTGATGCTGGGGGGGTTGGGACAGGCAAAAGTGTGACCAAAGGTCCAGACCTTCTAATCCATGACAGGCTGAAAGTTTGGCATCTCTCCCAGAAAGGGGGGGATGCATTTTGTCATAGCAAAATGACACAGTTGTGTGACTTAAATCTGCTGCAACAGGGACAGAAACTGCTCAGGGCCGTCTAAAGCAATGCCCAACTATTTATTATGTGGGGTGAAAACACCTCATGGGTGCTCCCACCAAACTGCTGTTCCTGGTTTTGTCTTGTTTTCCTCTAAACTTGAAGCAAGATGGCCAGCACTGTCTCTTTGCAACGGAAGCACCAGGAAAATGGGGAACAAAAACCCTGGAGGTCACTGTTGGACCTAAGGATGTAGAAGCAGCAGTCTGAAGGGAGAATATCTTTGAATAAACCAGCTGGAACAGGGAGGTGAATTTCAGAGTTCAGGGTCTTGTAAATATCTGTGTTCTCCACCTTTCTAATGAAAGACCCTACCTCTGCCCAGACTCTTGGAAGCACTTGGCAGGAGCATAGATCAAGGAGGGAGAAGCCTGTTCTGTGCTAGAGATTGATTTGGTTGAGTCAGAATTAAGAAAAAAAGTGGGGGAACACAATCTAAGGAATAATTTAACTTTTATTTATAGTTGTTTTATGGTCTGCCATGGAGCCTAATTAATGTGGTCAGTAAACTCACTCTTTTTTTAAGACCCAGCTACAGTGATAGCCCTGCCCAAGCCCTAAGATAATTCATGAACAATTATAGATAAGAGAGAGACAGCTTTGAAATCAATGTTTTACACAAGAGCCAGATATTACAAAGATCAATGCAATAATTAGGTTTTTAAAAAAATAAATATATCATACAGTTGAATTACTCCAGGGGTGCCTTTGTGTCTGAGGTTCAACCAGTGGATTCTTTTAATCAGAATTAGTTCTGGAATAGATTTTGCTGGCTATGGAGCTAAAAACGTAATCCTGTCTGGCTCATTCAGCTTTATTAAGCATTCATGACTATTTTTCAAAAGAGGATCTCTTTCTTCTCCTCACAGAAAGGCTCATCAAATACAGACAGGAGAGGAGAGCAAAGGAAAGGAAATCTCAGCTCCATTGAAGCTGAATCTCCCATTGAATTCACTGGGGCTACAGTCTCACCTAAGCTGTGTAACACACTTAAAAATGCTACTGGCCTGATAATTATACAAAATAGACCCTACATTTCTGTCCTGGGAGGGGAGAGGGAGAGGGAGGAGAAGAGGGGAACCTAACACACATCTGTCTGATCCTGTGAGGCATTTACCAGTAGCATGTACTTGGCAAAAGATGTGATGTATGAAGTGAATAAATAACAAACCAGTCTGTGTTTCCTTGTGTTGCAACTCCTAAATGCTTTTGATGCACATAAATGATCCTAAAAGATGAACTTGCACTTCCTTTGAGGAATCCTTGAGGAATCCAAACACATCAGCACCAGGGCTGGGACTTGGAAACCTGAAAGTCATTGAATGAGGCAGACCCTGTCTAATCTGATCTGTGAAAAACTTTTGACTTGAAAGCAAGACTTTTCTAACCCTGACACTATGCATCTCTCAATGAATCACAGTAAACCCAGATAACACCCCCAACAACTGGCAAACAATCAAACCCACGATGAGTAATCACACTAGCAGCAATGATGTAAAACTCTGCCATACCCACTTCTTTACCTTTTCACCTACTGTGTGCATCACAGTCACCCCTGAGGCAGCAGGAATTGGTTAAAGCCACCTCATTTAAATACATAAAAAGCTAATGAGGCTTGCTGAAGGGGAGATGACTCACCAAAAGGCCTGCATGCAACCAAAAAAGTTAAGCTCCTCTTTTTTTTTTATCCACAGCTACTCCCCTTTGCTTCAACATTATTAAAGTCTCAAAAGTGCTTAGTGTGGAACTTTCAGAGGATGAGACAATTGCATGTGTTTAGGGGAGATACAGGGCTGCATTGGCTTAGATATGTGTCAAATTGTCTTTTGAAGTCTTTTTCAGGGTCTGATCTCACTCCTAATGTCAGTGCAAGTCTTCAAGACCAGCAGAACCAGGTATTTTTTGTTGGTAAGGAAAGGTAGAAACTGGAGCCCTGGAAAGGCAGAGCACACAGGTCTGGAATCAGTTACAGGGACACTCTGCCTTGAGATGAGCATCTGGCTATTTTTCAATGTGCTTTTCACTCAGCTAGGAAAATGGGGGAAATGCTATTTGATACTCCACTTTTAAATCCTGCTTGGGAGACAGGTGTTGCTTTGAACCCACATTATGGAAGATAACTGCAAGCTGGATTCCAGAGATGAATGTGAGGCAGATTAAGTCCAGACCACAATAATCTCTCTTCTCCAGTAACATCACTGACCGAGGATACTGAAGGCAAGCCAAAGTTCACACACTGGTTTATGATACTGTTAGCAAGTCTGCAGCCAAAACAAAAGTTCAAACATGGGTTTTTATGCATTTTATTTAGAAATCTATGTTCAGGCCATGATGACAAAAAACAATGAATTTCCAGAGTTTTCATCAGGGGCACAGATCCAGCTGAGTCTGTCAGGGACCTAATTGTGGGTAGTTACCTCATGTCAGCTACTGGCCCTGGAGCACCCAGCCCATGTTTCACACTCACTTTAGGCAGACAATGAAGTGGGACATCCTCTGACAGAAGCAATCACAGAATCATTAAGGTCGGAAAAGACCTCTAAGATCATCAAGTACAAACATTAACCCAGCACTGCCAAGCCCAAAGCTAAACCAGGTCTCTAAGCACCACATGAACATGGTTTTTGATCACTTCCAGGGGTGACTGCTCTGCTTCCCTGTGCAGCCCATTCCAATGCCTGATCACCCTTTCAATGAAGAAATTTATTCCAATATCCAAGTTAGCCCTTCTTGGTGTAATTTGAGGCTATTTCCTCTTGCCCTATCACTGGTTACCAGGGAGAAGAGCCTGACCACCACCTGCCTGCCTCCTCTTGTCAGGGAGCTGTGCAGAGCCAGAAAGTCCTCTCTGAGCCTCCTTTTCTCCAGGCTGAGCCCCCACAGCTCTCTCAGCTGCTCCCCTGTGCTCCAGACCCTTCCCCAGCTCCATTGCCCCTCTTTGGACACTATTGTGCCCCACTTCCACCTTCACTTGCACTTCCTACCTGGAAATGTGGCCCAACTCACATCTGCCCTGTACAGGGGATTGGACAATCAAGCTGGATGAACATATTTTAACCCAAATGTGCTGCCACAATGCTTGTCTCAGCAAACAAGGGTGCAAAAGGCAAACAAGCAGCAACAGGCAAAGACAAGATGCTCCTGTTGGCACTGGAAGTGTCTTTTTAAGGCAGCCAGAGAGCTCTGGTGTGTCTTGGCCACCGCTGGCTGCCGTGACTAATTACAGTGTTACACAGAACTTTTTTCTCTGGAGATTTGCCAGGCTTGGAAGAGCTGGCTTCAGCTCTGTTGGATTTCTCACAGGGAAGCTCCCTTGCCTCTGAGGAGTCACCCCCTTACCCTGAGCTCAGGATCTCTGTTATCTGTTGGGTATGGATGAGACACCCAGCTGTTATAATTTAGCCCCCTTGGCTTTCCCAGGTACCAGAATCCAAGTCAATTGAAGTAAATGACAGCCTTATCAACTCCACAGACTTTGAAGCAGGCTCCAGCTATGGGATTGATCCAATACATAAATGCCAAGTCTGATTCCAGGAAGGGAGGAAAATCATCAGCTGAAATTATTTAAAGGCTTGCAGATATATTTTGGCATGCTGAATGGAAATGGAGGAATTTCTTGGGGAGAATGTTAAATAATTCTCAAAATAATTGTTAACACACACAGCACAGCCCCCATCCCACCTCTGTCACACAGGTTAGAGCTTCCCCACTGTAGTGAAATGTTCACAAGTTTCCATTGTTTATGGTTATACTTATTATTGTTCCTGGAAAGAAAGATCAAATCAGTGGCTGGCTTCAGAATTAAAAAAAAAAAAATTGTTGTCAAGGTGTGCTGGTCACTCTTGTGTCCAGCAAACATCTGCATTTAGCTACAGAGCCATTTAGACAGAGATTCAGGGAGTGCTGTTCAGGACATAAACTGGGCCAAAGCCCAAGAAATAGATCTGGCAAGCCTGAGCTCCATCATCACCTGCAGCTGGAAGCACTGGCATCTACCAGCATCCAAATTTGCTTGGACAGATTTCCTGAGCACTCCAGTTTAAGATCCCACACTTGAATGATCTCAGGATGCTTTATCCAGGCTCTGCTGCTCCATTCACACCATTCTGGAACCAACAAATGCTCAGAGCATCCTGTATGAAATTTCTGGGGTAATTTCAGCAGATCTATAGCTGTCCTAGAGCAGGCAGCTGAGGGCAGGTAAAAAGCTAAAGCAGGGCACAGCCAAGCTCTAAATAAGGAAAGAGACTTTATTTGTTTTTTTTTTTTCATTACTGAGATAGAAACTGCAGGACAAAAACTCTGACTAAAGACAGGGAAAACTGAACTTGCTCAAGTGTTGTGTGAACAAACTGTACGGCAGAAACACTGAGCAAACCTCCGGCAGGTACTTCTCAAATAGAATCACCTTGTGCCTGCTGCAATTAATGACTGGTTTACTGCATACATTCCAAGAAAGAAGAGTCTTTTGTGATTGATCAGTCCTTCTGAAGTTTTCATTTAAACAATTTAAGGCAGAGTTTGAATACCTGTCTAGCTCCAAAGCTGTCAAAAATACAGGGCACATCAAAGAGGCTCTGCTGCAGCCCTAAAAAGAAAAGAAACAATTGTAGTTGTGGTATTGGTAAACCTACAAGGGTTTCTCTGTTAATATCTCCAGCTACCACACAACCACAAGAACTGACATGATATGCCATGATTTTTCCTTTTGGGTATAACCATCTGAGCTAAAATACCCCATATGCTACAAGATTGATGCTTAATACTTCATTCCAGATGTGTTCTGGCTTAGTTAAATATTTAACACATTTCTAGAAGAATGTAGTCTATAATTTCATTAATACTTCAGAAGAATGATGTCCTGGTGAGTAAAGGGAAAGCTATTCCAAGGCTGGCTGTGTCCCTACTCCTGTCAGTGACAGCAGGACTCACCCAGGTTGCATTTAAAAAAATCTGATAATCATTGATCTCCATGGATGGCATTGACAGAGCTACACAGGCACAGCCCTGACACTGCTCCACAGTAACATTTCCAAGGCCTAAGCAAAGTGACACTGCAATCTGGTAAAATTCCAGACAGCAAAGTCCCCATCTAAATTTCAAATATATCCAAGCCAAATTGCATGATGGAGGTTACTGGATGTATTTAATTGCTGAATTTTGTGCTGTTAACAACAGTTTTGGCTTTTTTCCTGTGCCCTTCCACAAGCTATAGCTTAAAAACCCAAAGTGTAGGCACATTCCCACCTTTCCCTAATTCTATCCTTACCCTTCAAAACAAAGCAATGAGACACTTAAATCCTGTTGGGATGTGGTGAAAGGAGAAGAAAACCCACAGCTTCCTTCCTACCCCAAACCATGGGCCACAAAGCAGCAGATGATTTATAAAAATTAATACTTAGAAAATTTAACAGTACATTTTCTACTGAAATCTATGGTTCCATTAGGCATTAGGCCATGCTGGGTGTCTTTATAAAATTTATCCCTGCATGCGTCCAGGATGGGGAGATTATGCCAGTGTGACCATTAGAGCACCTAGATAAAGCTGGGAGTGTTTATTCACAGGCACAGAGAAGAGTTGGGAGTATGGTATTTTTATCTGTACATCAACTATCCTGCACAGGTAATTCCTATTACAAATTATTCATGGAAAATAAAGGCAGCAGCAGGGGGAAGGGAAGACCAGAAAAACAAAGGAGGGCTGGGATAGGTGAAGATTCAATTTTAGTTAAAAGACAGACATTATTACTTCATTGTTTTTTAACATTCCAGATTTATTCAAAAGACATTATTCTGTATGTATCTTACAGGTCTTAAGACTGGTAAAACACTAGGAATAACGTGATAACCCTAGCAAATGAAGACATGGCTGAAATCATACCAGAGTGATTTTTCTTTTCTTTCAATAAAATTTTGGACATTTCAATCCCATTTTTAACACTGGCCAGAGCTATTCATACCTAGAGCATTTGGAATAGTCCACTGAAGGAACAAAACTTGACAAGATGGAAACAGCAGACTACACTTGATTTCTGCAACTGCTGGCAAAAGCTGCTGGAGAAGTATCTGCATACTTTAGAAATGTTTTATCAGTGACAGATGGAATTTTGTGCTTTAATACTTTGCTTGAAAAGTCTCTTTATCCAACATGAAGTCAGCAAATCTCTGCTGGAGTTCCTTTTCTCTCTCCTGCTGTCGCTGCACATCTTCCTTCAGACACTGTAAGGAAAACATCATTAAACAACCAGTCAGTTTTCCACCAGTCACACCCATGAGGATCATTACCAAAGGCTGTATTTTAGTTCTTCTAGAGGAAGAGCTCAGAATTAAGATGGAACATTGCTGAAATTACTTACTTTAAATATAAATGTATAACAGAGCTGTGGATGTAAAGTATCAAGAATCACAGTTATTTCAAATGTCAGGTAGCTCACTCTGTTTTTGACAGCAGCTAAGATCAAATGCTTCAAAAGGAGAGATTTCAAATTGGAACCTTGCCACTTACTAAAAACAGGTGCTATTAGCAGCTATCAAGTGATTTAATATGTTTTAACTGTTATCTTTCAGTAAATCAATTAATCACTTTGAGTTTGTAGACACATCTATCAGCATTATCTAAATTATCTTCACAAAATCAGTTTTAAGAACTGATGCATTTTAACTTTTTTTAGCAAGTGGTTGAGAATATCTACACCTCAATGGAAGCCTCTGTTCTGGAGGAAAAACCACATTACAATAAAAATTGTGCTCAGGTGAACAATTATTCCTTGGTGCTGGTTCAAACCTAGGACTGAGTCTTGATTAAGGGCTGTCTCATTAGCTGAATAAAAGGAGAATATCCTAGAGATCCTTAAACTAAGAAAAGTGGCTCCAAGGTAGTGATTTCAGGTATATACTAGCATTTAGTGTACTGGCTTTTAAGGAAGAAGGTTTTAGACAAATTTTACATTTACCCAAAGCTCTAAGAGTAATTAAAACCAAAACAAACCAAATCAAGAGAGATGGAACTTGTGCTGATATGCATTGCAGAAGACTTATAAAATAAACCACACAAGGAAATAAAAAACCCCAAAGTTAAAGCACACACTGCCAGATTAGTCCCAGCCTCTAATATGTGTATCACAGAATCTTTGATACTGAAGTAAAAGACAGATGAATCTGGTAACAGCCAAAAGTGTAATTTTAAGAGAGCACTAAAAACGTGATACCAACTCAGGCTGTAAAGGTCAGTGTTGGGGAAGATGAAACAGGAAAGCCTTATAAATATGATTGCCAGGCAAAAGATTTTGAGAATATGGAAACTATAAGCGAGATTGAAATGAAAGCAAGCTCTGAGATCCCTCAGTTACTGAACAACTGGAAAACAATGGTGTGGCTGGCTGAAGGTAATCCTCTTTTGTGACCGTGTTCACAGGGGTCAGAGGATGAGGGAAGAGATGAGGATCTAACTCCATGTTTCAGAAGGCTGATTTATTATTTTATTATATATATTATATTAAAATTATACTAAAAGAATAGAAGGACTTCATCAGAAGGCTAGCTAAGAATAGAAAAAGAAGGAATGATAACAAAGGCTTGTGGCTTGGACAGACAGTCTGAGCCAGTTCACTGCAATTGGCCATTAATTAGAAACAACCACATGAGAGCAATCACAGATGCACCTGTTGCATTCCACAGCAGCAGATAATCACTGTTTACATTTTGTTCCTGAGGCCTCTTAGCTCCTCAGGAGGAAAAATCCTAAGGAAAGGATTTTTCATAAAAGATGTCTGTGACAATCCCCTTTTGATGAAACAATACCCTCTGCTTGCAGACAGGACCAAGGGTCAGAGCAAACCCTACCAGCTTGGCAGAAGGGACCCAAAGAGTAGTTTTGAGGGTTTAAAATGTAACACAGTATGGTAATGTAATGATTCTTATAGGCTGTATGGAAATGCTACAAGATTTGTATCTTGTACTAGATTGGCTAGTGAGAATTAGAATATTCAGCACAGAAGAAGATTTATTGTATTGTAACGGGAACATCGCTCTCTTACACTCTTATCCTCTCTCATCCTCTTTACCACTGTCTTTACTTCTCTCAGTCCTGCTCTGAGCTGTGGCTGGCAGCTCCCAGCAGGGCCCTGCACCCAGGCCCTTTGCAATAAACCCCAAATTCCACGACCTGGCTTCAGAGATCTCTCATCTCCGTCCATCCTGACCATCCTACCCCCCGATGCTCCTACAGGTCAGAGCTCGTGCCTTATAAAAACATCTTTTCCACGAGGTGCCTGTGTGTGACCTCAGGTACTGGATTGTGGAATCTCACCTCCAGTCTCCGAGGGATGGCAGCATCCTCGTGCTTCTTCAGCTCCTCGAAGGTGCGCAGCTCCAGGTGGGCCTGCTCAATCTGGTCCCACAGATCGTTCAGCTGCTTGATGAGCCCCATTGCTCGAGACTGGTAACCCCCAAGGAGGATCTTCAGCTTCTTCTCCATCTTGGCAGCCCTCTTGGCTTCAGTGGTCATGTGGCCTCTGTTGATCTGCCAGAAGGAACACGAGTGTTGTTTTAGTTACACAGAATTCAAAAGTCAAAAGAGAAAAAAAAGAATAAAAATATATCTGTGGAATGGTGTTGAGTTGATCAAGTTCTTTCATGTCTATTAAAATAATCATACTTCACATTTTACAACAATCTAGGCATTTTGGATTAAAATCTTTATAATATACATAATACATCTCTAAAATTGTAATCCAGCCAAAATCCATAAACAGACAAGTGACACAAATTACAAAATTCTGTCACATGGGACACAACACCAATAACTGAACATATTTGTGTTTATGTTATAAATGTTGTATAAAGCGTTTATAAATAGAAAAGGTAATAGAAGTCTTTGTGTATTTTTCCATCTGGGGTAAAATTAAATGAGCAACTGAAAGAATGAAATAGCCATCAGAATTTTAAAGGCATCAATGAAATCTTTAACACTGAATCCCAATCACAAATGGCCTAAAGATGAAGATTAAATTATATTGAATATTTGGAAGAAATTGTTCCCTGTGAGGATGGGGAGACCCTGGCACAGGTTGCCCAGAGAAGCTGTGGCTGCCCCATCCCTGAAAGTGTTCAAGTTCATGTTGGACAGGGCTTGGAGCAACCTGGGATAAGGAAGGTGTCCCTGCCATGGCAGGCAGTGAAATGAGATGATTTTTACAGTCTCTTCCGGCCCAGGCCATTCTATGATCCTATGAAACCAAGAAAGAACAAAGGCCTCCACCACTGAGCACAACTGTGAAGAGGTACAACAGCTCACATCTCTAAACACGGACATAAGGTTCCCTGTTGAAGCTTTTTTAATGGCTTTTAAAGGCTTTTTCCTTAAAAGAAAATAACCCAACAAAACAAATTTTTTTTTTAGAAAGGACTGTGTGAAGAATGTCAAGCTCAAGAAAAAACTGAACTTCTCATATTTTGATTTTTGCCACATTTAATGATATATTAGTGCAGAACATGAAATATGATATGAAAGTTTCTCAAGTATTAAAATATAAAAGACTAATTCAGAACCAGTGTCTGAGTCACCAATCCTTGCCTCATTTCTTTAAAAATCAAAGCTTTGCTGGTGAATGTTCTTACATACAAAGAAATTACCAATCATCAACCAAAATGCAGCACCTTTTCATTGCTACAATTACTCAATACATAATTTATTTCCAATGAAACAGAACTCCTTTGAGGAGGAACTACTGAGGAGGGATCTGCCCTTCACAGTGATAACTACAGTCAGCCATCACAGTCTCACACACCAAGCTACTGCAAAGTGCATTTCATCAGCCTTCCAACTGTACTGAAGTACCCTCTGTTACACAGCTGCAGGTTTCTGTAACGTGCCCTCCTACTCCTTAACAATTTATTCACTCATTTAGAACAGTTTTAGTTGGTGGTGCAGAGATAAACAAAGTGAATGGTCAAGGGAGCAAACTGTTAATGGGTGAGTGAAAGAGAAATTTGACTTTCTGAGCTGTCTAGTTTGCTCCTGGGGAGAGCCCTGCAGACTGCTACGCTTTTCAAACTCTGCTGGCAATGTAGGCTTAAGCTATGCCCAAGGTGCTTTAAGCATACAGAAAGGCGCCTCTTTTTCAATATTTATATAAATCTAGAGAAAATTAAATAAATAGATTAGGGATTTGTGAGGATACTCTCTGATGGAAAAGTATGAAAGCTTTAAATGTCTTCATTGGTAAATAATATGCTATTACTGCAACAACAAATACACCTCTGCGGTCAATGAACTATTTTCCAATTACTGTTTCTTGGATGAAAAATGTATGCTGAGCACCACTGACATTTAGAGATCATGGAATAGATGGATGCACAGACAAACAGAATTCTGTTTGTAACAGAGGCCTAATGTAACAAAGATCAACTGTGCATGTTGCTCCCAGCATTACAGACAATGTAGAGTATGGCTGGTATGAAATGAAACTCCCATCACTATGTCACTCTTCAGAGAAGACTAAAAAAGACCATTTAGAGAAGTTCCACTCTTCTGTCATCCTGAGTGAAGATCTCATTCTTTACTGTGAGGGTGGTGAGGCCCTGGCACAGGTTGCCCAGAGCTGTGGCTGTCCCATCCCTGAAGTGTCCAAGGCCAGGCTGGATGGAGCTCTGGGCAACCTGGGCTGGTGGAAGGTGTCCCTGCCCATGGCAGGGGGTTGGAATGAGCTGAGCTTGAAGATCTCTTCAAGCCAAACTATTCTGTGATTCCATGATCTCTCAACAACCTAATTTCCTAACAAAATGTTAAACACTGAGTACCTAAGGGAATAAATACAGTTAGCAGCACTATCCCCACCATACAGAAAAGAGACTGGATCAGGGCACTGTGGTAATAAGCCCTGAATTATCCCCATGCTCCAAGTACCACCAGCAGCAGTGGCAGCATTGGCTTGGTCTCACATTTTTACAGTCTTCAGTTGGGATTCACTTTGCTTGGCTTTAGATGTCAGCATCTGAGTTTGTCACAGGAGTTCTTTCTGTCATCAGGAGAGAAACTGGCAACTCCAGGGCATGGCTCATCTAATGCAGGGCTTTGGGACAGGATTAAACACCTCTGTGAAGGGCTCTTCACTGATGGTGATGGGAGCACAAACTGTTTGTTGAGACACTGTTATCCAAGACCAGGTAGATCAATCCCACCCCAAGTGTGTACTATCTTAATGTGTATAATAAAGCATTTTTAAATTTAAAGCTTCTAACAAAGCCAGTGCAAGTCTAATACTTCTTACAGTATCAGACCCTGATTATTTAAGCACTCTTGAAATTTTCAGAGAATTTGACTTAATATTTCTGAGTTGGTCTGGCTATTGGACTCTAAACTACTAGAGCTCCTTAGGTTGTATGTTCCTATACTGCTTTCCCACTCAGTTCCTTATCCCATCTTGGATTATTACAGGCCTCACTGTTGTGAAAAGACAAAAACAAGAAAAGAAAAGAAAAAAGCCTCTCAAGTTTCTAAAACCAGAAATAACAGTCCTTTCTTCCTTCTCTGCTTAGGGAGAAATGTGAACACTCACTACCTTTTCTCTTCCCTCCCAACTAGAAAATTTTAGGACCTACTATGAGAAGGTCAAAAGGAGGTCTCAGCTTTTGTAACAAATACTATTTATTAAAAATTGCTGACTGCTGCATTAGTGCCAACAACTGTATATAATTTCAGTTCAAGCTTCATAAAATTTTAAGGCTCAGATACCAAGCTAAAAATTCCAAGCAGTTATGAAGAGGTGTGTTTAAACAGTAGTCTACATTATTTGCTTAACGCAAAGAAATAGATTTGAGTAAAATCTGACAACCATTTCCCCCTGAACCTAACAGAAAGAGTAAAGACATTTGAAAGATTCCTCCACTTATTTATTTTGTACTGTTCCTTGGCCAGCTTTGGTTCTGCTGAGTTTTATACCAGCAACAACACAATGAGAACAGCATGTACAGACACGGGGTAAGATGATATATGATGTTAAGGCAAGTGTGAGAGCCTCATCCCATCCCAAATCTCCAATGTAAAAGCTTCCCTCGGGACTCGTAAAGTGGTGTTCAGTTTTCAGTACTGCACCAGAGAACCAAGGAAGAGAAACCAAAACAAGCAGCAGACAAAAGAGCCAAAAGAGCAACAGACATAACCAGAGGTTTATAAAACATGATCTAGAAAAGGGAGACTGACTGGAAAACCAGGGTTTGTTTGATTTGTTTTTCCTCTGCTGAACAAAAAAAAAGAGAAAAAGAAGACACAACACTCTGCTTTAAATATCCCAAAGTTAATTGTGAAAAATTCATCTGTTCTTACTGCTACTGAGAAAGGAAGAGGGACTTAAATTTGGGAAGGAAATTTTAGATGTTAGTTGTAAGGTTTAACTAAGGACAACGAAGGACAGAGAAGGACTCCTTATGAGAACAAACATCCACTGGGAAAGATTTAAGAAAAACTGACCCTGAGGAAGGAAGAGCTCAATTGTCTTAAAAACTTCATTTTCAGAATTCTCATCTCACCAGGTCTACTGAGGACACCCCTCCTCAGTTCCAAGGGTTTTTTGCCGTACTGACTTGGTTTGTTTTCCTTCCCTTTAATGTGGAGCTTCTGGTAATCCCTGAACAGCATTAAGCTCTCTTGTCTTTTAATTGATCTTCCTAATCACACTGGATGGATTAAACAAACATGGAAGAAAAACTGCTGCATGTCAGAGCAGAGGCACAGTCAAAGTAAACCAACCTGTTCCGTGACCTTGGAGAATCAACATCATCACAAAGCTGCCTCGCCTGAGCACAGAAATCCTGTGCCAGCTTCAGCCACGCCGGCTGAGCAAAGCACTCCTGGAACACACATAGGACTACTCTAAACCTTACTGCAACTTCCTTCCTCACCTCAGACCCACACACAGCCCTCCCAAATTCAGTTCTGCTGGCAGGAGATGCACTGACTTAATTGGAATGGCAGGTTTGTGAGCTTGGCTCGTGCTGGCTCAGCTGCAGTGTCTGCAGTGAGAGTGCTCAGCTCGACAGCAGCCTGTGCTCCAGGCCAGGCACCTCCAACCACTCCAGGGACAAGAACCTCCACACCACAGAATCCTCTGGCCATGCTGGGGTCATCTGCCTTTACAAGCTTATAGTGCACTCAAAAAAAGCATGTTTTAAAAAAAAGTCACTAATTTCTCTACTTCAAAATGTTTTTTCAGTTCCAAGCTCTTGGGCAGTATTCTCCATTTTTGGCTTGAAACCTTGTTATCTCTGTCTAGAGTTTGACCAGGCAAAACTCTCTGTAGAGCCCTGCCTGAGTTACCCCCAGGTTAGTGAAAGATAAGTCAACTCTGCTGGAAACTGAGGCTTGGAGTTGGTATCAAACCAAAATTGCATGTCCAATGTAGAACAATAAGGCCTCAATCTATTAAACAACATTAGCTCAGCTCATTGACCAAAACCACTTCATGGGCTTGACACAATTTCACATTTCTGCTGTGGCAGTAAAGATCCCAGAATCAGAGAATGGGTTGGAAGTGACCTGAAGGATGAAATCACTCCAACCCTCCAGCCATGGGCAGGAACACCTTCGACTAGACCAGGCTGCTCCAAGCCCGAGTCCAAGCCCAAGCTGGCCTTGAACATCTCACCTCCAGTAAGGTGCTCTACTTAATGTACCAGGGAGAATGAGGATCGTGAAGTAAAGGGGCTGATCAGGATCAGAGCAGTCAAAGAGGAACTGAGCTTGTACTCAGTTTGAGCTTGTACTGGTAAGACATGAAAAAGAAGAAATTCATTCTAATTGACTGGGATCGCACTAAGTTTTTTATGAAAAGATTCACTTAAAAAATCCTCAATTTAAGGCACTGCTGGTAAGCAACTACAGCTTCCCAACTGAAACTAGACCAGATGTTCAAAGCTTGCACAGCAATATAAAGCTGCCTTTTCCCAGTTTAACAGGGGAGCCCCAGATAAATTCCTGTATTGTACTTTGTCACGTAGATCATGTACCACTATGACTTACTGATATCTGCAGAACACTGTTCTCTCTACTCACAGCCAAATCTAATGACTCAAGAGCATGCTCCCCCTGAAGTGTGTTTCAGAAATTATAATGACTTGTCTTCAAACACCATGAGTCAGTGTGACTGCTGAGTAAAAACAATACAGGGTATATGAAAAGCAAGTGTTCCTACAGGGGCTCACAGCATCCAACCAGAACTAGAATAATCTAGGAAAGTTACTGTGCAAGTCAGTAGTCATTGCTGGTCTACAGCCATGACATTAAAGCCCACTTTGAAGATTTTTATTTGAGAACTGCTTCTAAGACCAGCAGTTTTATGAGTGATACCCATGTATGCTCCCTACAAAGAAAGGAGGTTGTACTGAGGTGGGTGTCAGTCTCTTCTCCCAGGTAACAAATGACAGGATGAGAGGAAATGGCTTCTAATTGCATCAGGGGTGGTTTACACTGGATATTAAGGAAAAAAAAATTGTTATGGAAAGGGTTGCCAAGCATTAGAACAGGCTGAATAGGGCAGTGGGGAAGTCACCATCCCTGTAACTGTTCCAAAAATGTGTGGATGTGGCACTTGAGGACATGGTTTAGAGGTGAACAAGATGTTGGTATAAGGCTGATGACTGGACTTGGTGATCTTAGGGGTCTTCCAAATTTAATGACTCAAGGATCCTATCTCAGTCACAGCAGAAACATGTCTAGAAAAGCATAGTTTATGATGAAAAACAATTTATTTTTACTAAACTTTTTTGAAAACTCTACCACTCATTAGGAAATAAAAACCTTGCATTAAGATCACAGACAGCAACACCCAGAGAGGCCAAGAGCTTTGATTAACCACAAGCAAACACGGGTCACTGCAGTGTCTGGTGAGGTCACAGGGCAGCCAGCACAGTGTAATCACCTCCAAACACCACTCCTGCACTAGCAGAGTGCCTGCACTGGCCGCTTCCAGGGGCTGACAAGGTTGTGGAAGCTCAGGCAATAGAGGAGCTGCCAAGGAGCCTGGCTCCCTCTCAATACAGCAGGAGCTCCGGGGAGATCCTGCAGCACACAGTTCTGGACAGTGAGGGTGTGCAAAGGCCTTTGCAATGACAGCTTGGTCAATGCTGACCTTGATTTCTAAGCACACACCAGATCCTGAACAATCTGACAGTGAAGACCCCTGACACCTCTCTGCTGTGATCCTCTGAAGTGTATTCCACAAGTGCAAGACATTAGCACAAAATAAAACATGTGACCATATAAGCAATGCTACTCAGGATTTTCACCATATTTTAGTTTTGTGAGCAATTTCTCTGTTCCTAGTCCTATAAAATCTCTTATTTTCTACAGGTGCTTTCTGAGTACCTGCTTTCTGCACACCTGAAAATGCAAAAGAAACTGCAAACTTCAGCACATAAACTAGAGAGAAATTGAAAGAGAATCTCCAATAAACTAAAGTGATACACCCTGCAGCAGAGTGTACCAGCTATCCTATAAAACTCCACCTAAGCAAGTTGTTTTTAATCTGAATTAATTCAGAGGACTTGGGCTGCAATTAAAAGCAAACATCACCACTTTGATAAATCATCACCTTGATGTATCTTGGATACTGCAAAGAATAGTTAATTTACTAGATTTTGCACATACAGTGTGTCTTGAACTTCTCCCCTGTAGGGTTCCAACAGCATTTATAATTTAGTAATCAACTGAAATGATAATATTAACTACAACAATTTTAATTAAAGTATTTGTATTCTGCAAGCCAACTTTATTACTGTCTTCAAAGGAAAGCAAAGATGGCAGGAAGTTTCTATGTTGTGAACTACAAAGGGAAGCAACTAGCTTGTTAAAGAGATGCCTTTACTATCTCATTTCATCTTATAATGTTCCCAGTTTAACACATGTTAGTAGGAATGCTTTTCTTTACAAAGGTATTGTTTGGAAGAGAAGGGAGCAAAACGCATTTCAGAGAACTGAAGCCATTACTCAACACAACTGCAAGCATCAGAAAACTCCAATTTCTGAAATCACTTGCTCTGCAGTGTAGCCCAGCCTTGGAAAAATATTCTGGATTTTTAAAGTTAATGGTAAAATCAGAAAATTCCAGAAATCTAAGGTGTACCAGAGCCACATACTGAGGTCACAGGGATTCACCTGCATAGACCTAAACTCCCCATCTGTAATGCAAGAAAGCTCACAGACTAATCCTCCAACACTCTTAACCCACATTAATAACACATTCAAGAAGTCCAAAACCCTCAAAACAAAGCCATGAAAAGTATCACTAATACCCAGCAGTACACTCCAACATCAGAGCTACTGATGAGCTGTGCATCACTGATGATGCCTGGACAGGACACCCAGCCAAACAGAAGCTCTCACTTTGCCTCCTCAAGTTCATCAATAACAGCACAAATGTGTTTGTGATATCAGCATCCATTTGAGAAAGATAAATGTAATGTCAACATAGAATGCCACCACTAAACCACTCAGGCAGCGAGAACAGGACAATTAGAGGAAGATGAGTGTGTGTCCACACCATCAATCCAGCCAGGAATCTCTGAGTGATGAAGATAGACCCAGAAACAGCTTGGTTTTTCTGCACAGGATCTGCAGGGTGTCAGCAGCCCCATATGGAAGCATTAGACAGTGACTTCCCCATGTGCAGCTGTGCCAAATATCACTGCACCCTCGTAGTTTTTTCCCTCTAAAAATCTTAGTGCACATAAATGGGCAGAAGCAGCCCCCAAAACTGACCAACATCAGTTGCTGCTGCTGCTAAACTCTGTTTCACAGTTTCTACTCTTGTCACAAAGACAGCTAAGAGTACAAGCAAGTGTCTTGGGGTACCAAAAGCTGATCTAATATCCCTGCTTTTCATTAAGCTTGTCTGATACTTCCCATTAAAATATCTATTTCAACTGATATTGCTTTCAGACAATTTTAATTGGAAAAACATTAAAATGAAGGTGGGTTTTGTCATTGCTGAGATGAAGTAGGGAAAAAAATCTGTGCTTTTTTATTGCATATTCATTTGTTCATTAAACTGCTATGCTTTTTATTTATTGTTTAAGAAACGATTCAGCAGGTGAGCTATGCTTAAAAAACCAGTATATCTTCCTTTTAGGAAGGGCCTTTTAGGGTCAAGCCACAGAGCTGCACTAAACTGCATTTTGCACACACTTGGGAGAGATTTTCAGGTCAAATTTAACTTTGCACAGAGTCCACCTGCACTCAACAGCAGTGAGTTGTGAGAGGCAGCACAGGGCTCACTGCACCTGCAGGCACAGGGCTCTGCTGGCCCCACTGGGGTGGAATTTGGGAACACAGGAAAATGGGAGAGCAGGATTGTGTGGAACTGCACTATGAGTCTCATCCAGCAGCACTCAGAGGTCCCAGGGGATGTAGCAACATTAGCCAGAGTCTCATGAATACAGTGACTGATAACAGACACAGAAGGGGTCAGGCTGGAAGGGACCACAGTGGCTCCTCTGCTCCCTCCTCCCTGCTCAAGCAGGGTCATCCCAGAGCACAGGGCATGGGATTGAGTCCAGGCAGTTCTGGAATATCCCCAGTGAAGGAGACTCCACAGCCTCTCTGGTCTCTGTTCAATGCTTGGTCACTGCACAGGGAAGAAGTTCTGCCTCCTGTCCAGGTGGAACTTGCTGGGCTCAGTCCCTGCCCGTGGCTCTGGTGCCATTGCTGGGCCCTGGAGCAGAGCCTGGGCCCTGCTCTGCCCCTCCCTGCACACAGGGACACCCAGGGCTGAGGGCCCCTCTCAGCTGTGCCTCCTCTCCAGGCTGAACAGCCCCAGCTCCCTCAGCCTTTCCTCCTCAGGGAGATGCTCCAGCCCCTCCATCATCTTTGCCACCCAGCACTGGACCCACTCCAGGAGCTCCATGTTTCTCTTGTCCTGAGGAGCCCAGAACTGGACACAGCATCCCAGATGTTCCTCAGCAGGCAGGGCAGAGAGGCAGGATCACTTTTCTAAGCTTGATGGGACACAGCTAACAGGATTTTGTTAAGTGTCTTTCACAGAGTCCTATGCAACGTTGACAGAAAATAAAACCTTTTCTTTTATTTTTTTTTTGACGACTGTGACTGCAGAGCAAAGACCATTTAGCACACACATACATGAGCTTGACAAATGATAACTTGACCTTACTTTGCTTCAGTATCCTTAATACACATTCCACCACCAACTACTCATTCAAATATTGGGAAGAGAAGGACAGAAATCAACAGCACAAGAAAGCCCACACAGAAGTAACCAATTTAGACTGCAGAAACAGTGCACAGGATAAAGGCACAGGGCCACACACCAAACAATTAAGAGAAAACAAAATATTCAAGAGCTACTCATTAAGCAAGTACCATCCACCCTGTGCAGTAAATGAGTCTGTGGAAAAACTAGGCTGCAATCATGAAATTAAAGACTGTCTCAAAAAGCATAGGCACTGGCAAATTAAGGCCGTTCATGCATTCCCTAACTTGGACTGTTTGACTTTGCAACTTTAATAATACCCTTCTAACATCATTTTGGACCTAAGATATTTAAATTTCAAAAGGATTTGTACACAAATTAGGTGCAGCCCTCTGACTTCTGGCACGCTGCCTGCCAGGCCAGGCTGCTGCTGAGCTCCCTCACGGGTTTGGGAGGGCAGAGCAAGCGAGAGTGTGTCAGGCAGCGCTGGGCAGGGCAATGGCGCTCTCTGCTGGGTGAGCAGCAGCACGACAGCGGCTCTGGAGTCCATACTAAACCCCTACTACAGGGATACACGCAGGTGAACTGCTCCTGGCCCGGAGCTGAGTTAACAATTGCGGGAGCAATTGTTGGACAACGCCCTTGAGTGACAGACTTCACAAAACACACACTCAAGTTGTATTTTATATGCATGAATCAAGTGAAAATTCAGCCTTTCTGGACTCTCTAGTTATTTCTGGGGAAGCAGCTGTCTGGGGAGGTTTACTTATAGCAACAGTAGCTATGTTGATGTTAAATACAGAAAAACTGTTTTTGAAAAGTTTCCTTTTACCATAGGAAAAAAAATAATCTGATTCTTGCATAATTTGGAGAGACTTTTAGGCTAAAGCAGTATTTAAGAAAACATTTATGACTTACTGCAAGTCAGAACAAACATGTTCTGTGGGAAGAAACTGTTTCAGACCAGTTTACTTGTTATCATGAAGGTTGTCTATTTTTTTGTGTTTTTGTATGGAGTGTTTGAGTGAAAATCTAGAGAGAGGAATGAGCAAGGGAAATCAGTGTCAAAGGGTCTGACAGAGGTAAGTGAAATGGGATCACAGACATCTATTGTTCTCTTTTTTGGAGGGAATCTCTGGAACTGGAAAAAGATGCCAGTCTGGAAAGAATTCAAGACTATCTAATCTTCATGTATGTAATAGTCACTCAGAAACCAAAATTAAGTTGGAGAGAGAACTTGAGAGGAACTTTGGCACAGAGATGGTTTTTTTAAGCATCTTTCTCTGAGGTTTCTCCTCATCCTGGCCATAATCAAGTGCAAACTGAGGAAGATCTGATCGACTCACAGCAGAGATTAAGAAAACATCAAAAAAGTCCACATGCAATTAACAGACAGCAGAACCTGACCTTCTCTCCAGCAGAGAATGGAGTGGATGAGCTGTGTCACAGCTAATAGTGCAGAGAGAAACTTTGTGTGGGAATACTCTGTGTGGGGATATTGTAAGGAGGAAGATGAGAGAAGGTGATTTAAGCACCTCAAGAACATCTATAAACTCCCTAGGAAAATTCCTCAACAACCAACCTTTTCAAATGGATCCCTTTAAACACCTGATTGAACTCCTACAAGGGAAAAAACAAAAAAAAAAAAACACAAGGAAACTCAAAAAAAGGAGGTGCAAAAGGTAGAAAAAGTGACACTGACCTCAAGTCTCTTTTCAAGTGATTCTATCCTGTCCTTTTTGCTGGCCAGGTTAGCCCTTGTGTAGCGGCTCTGTCCAGGCAGGTACAACACTTGGCTGTAACATTCTTCCCACACCTGGTTATAAGCTTCACTTGACAGCTCTCCATGCCCCATTCCTTGCTTTACCACCTCCATCTCTTGTGCCAGTAGATCCTGTGCCTGTTGGAAAGGATGAGAGAAGATGCAGTTACAATACACAGAATACAAGGAATGGTTTTTTTCTTTTCAAACCTTCAGTGTGCAATTCATGGGGGCAGCTTTTCCTTTCATACTCAAAGCTCACCATCAGGTTAAGCTAACTATGAAATCAAACACAGATGCTGTGGATTACAAATGAAACCCAGGCTAGAAGGCTCCTCACAGCACAACTATCCCTCATTTTATATAATTTGGCCAAACCTGACATCACTCTGGCGTGGCTAATGAAAGCTGTGGCACAGCGAGATACTTCATCTTGCTGCACAAGAACAGAGATAAAAGCAGGGACCTTGAGGGGAGGGAGAACTGTACAGACAGAAGCAGCTGTCCTATGAAACAAAAATCACTTTTCATTTCCCTTTGCTTGCCCTTCTCCACACAACCTGGAAAGTCAAGTCCGAACATTCCCGGGTGAGCTGTGTAAGTTCTGCTGCAGGAAACACAACTCTGACTGCAACTAACACGTTCTGTGGCTGAAGAACTGTGAGATATGAGCACTCTGCTGCTTCCACTTTAGTTTTCAAAGTTTACAATGAATTGAAAATATTCTTGTTGGTCTCACAACTCTTAATATTTCTGACAAAGAGCCTGGCCTACAAAACTACACAGGCGCCCAGGTCCTTCTGATTTTATTAGTAACTAAAAAACTAAAACATCTTTGCCAGTCTAGACCTCATTGTTACAAGAACATGTCCATGTCCATGTCCTGTCTTTCAACAGCATTTACAGGTGCAGCACAAATTTCCCTATCAGCAGTAGGTATCTTACTTCAAGCAGATGTTATGTTTTGTAACTGCACACTGACCGGGTAGAAATTCAGGTATCACCAGATTAAATGATTCCACAGATACTGGGGAAGAGAAAATTAATTACTTGTTCTTGATGGTCAAGACAGATAAAATAGGAGTAACACAACCACACCTGACAAAGCTAAATGTTATAAATTTCAATTAGCCAAGATCAGTACACTGTGAGGAACTACTTGAGGGTATTTACTTGTAGCACCAGAAGTGTTTCCCAGCTCCAGGAGCTCAGCACACCCTGCCCAGCACCACTGCCAATCCTTCCCAAAACAGAACTGCACATCAGGAAAAGACAGGAGTATTTTATGAAAGGGTTTTAGGATGAAGATGTTCTAAAAACAAATGAAGTAAAGCAAAATAAACAAGGTCCAGATGAGATCACAGAGATAGGAAAAATTTCTGGTTTGAACTGGATTTCAGACAAGGGGGAATATTGTGATGAATGTCAGAGAGCAAGCAGGAATGCAAAAATCTTCTGCCCATCAGTTAGAAGATGAAACTTCCAGGGACTTTGAAGAAAAAATTCCAGACAAAAACTACTGGACCGTGTAATAGTCTCTAAGGGAAGTGATAGCAAACCTGATTCTTGCTGCACTTCAAAACAACCAGAGAAAGCACTTGGAGAACATTCCTAAGGGAACAATCTGACACTGGCAGGGCAGTGAAATTCATGATCTAACTGTATTTTCCATCTTTAATGTCTCCTGGTAAGAGATCTTGAAGTATAATTTTTCATTTCACAGCAAATTGGAAGTACATACTGTTCAGTGTTTCTCCTTTCAGGATCTACATTCATTGGTCAGATATGGTCAAGGACATGGATTTAAAATCTGCTTGTGTATATTTAGAGCCACCTTAAAGGAATAAGGGATTTAGGTGCAGAGATACAACAGATATTGTCAGAGGACAAGTCTAAAGAGAGACAGACAACTTGGTGGCACGTGATTTTGCTCTTTTCATTCATTTTTATTCTTGTAGGCATTTGGTCAAAGGTTACTGGCACAGCTTCACAGGTGAAGCTCTTTGAAAGAGCTAAACCACAGAATTGCCTATCTGTCACTTGGCAGCAAAAGCCAACATCTGTAGCTGCTTAAATAAATGAACACCCTGAACTGGAACCCCGGTCCAGAGCTGCTGTTTAACTTGGGATTACAATGCAAAACAGGACACAGTGCCCAGGCCGCCCACTCGCTGCAGCCAGCCAGGGCCCAATCTGCCTGCTCAGCACTTCTGGGCCAGGTATGGCTGCAGGTCAGCTGCCACAGCCCAGCAGGCTCTGCAGCAGCACAGCTTGCCTGGATTGAGCTGGACAAGCACAATTAAGCAACTTGATTTGCTGCTCCAAGGTACAAGCTGACTGACTGCCATTGTCCTATTCGGTCTGCACTGTTTTGAAGAAAATGCTTTGTGATTCTGGATTAATAAAATGCAGAGGCAGCACAAGGTGGGTATCACCTGGCTAATGCCTCAATGACTTAATAGCAATTTACAGAAATGGCAAAGTAGAATTTGGTAACTGTTGGGGTATCATTCCTCCTACCCTTATTTAAAATGATAAGCAACCACAACAATTCAAATTTGTATCTCATTGACAATGTCTATGGGCAAATACAGCATCCTCATCATTCTGCTGAAAACCCAGATTAAAATCAGCTCACAGAAAGCAGAATGTGCACTTAAATCATCCTTACTTATTAACTTATCCTTACTTAATGCTTGGCAGTGCTGGGTTAATGATCAAACCTGATTATCTGAGAGGTCTCTACAAGCCCAACAACTCAATGATTACAGCCCTTCATACAACCCTCTGGAGACCTCCCAACTCAATTCTTTCCAGGCTTTTTTCCCTAATATTACACAACTATGCCCTAAAGAGACTTCAGGTCTCCTCAGGCCACACAATTCTCACCTTCTTGAGATCCTCTTTGGAGAACTTCTCATAGGGATTTTGTTCCAGGTAAGCCATGTGCTCTGCATTGTTGCTTCCAAATCCTGGGCCTTTGCCTTTCTTACCAGTAAACTGTTCTCCAAATGGATGATGTAGAAGATCAAAATGAAGCATGGTAATCATCTCTTTCTTTATGAGTTCTTCACTTTTCTGCAAGTCTGTTAGAGGTGGTTCCACATTTAAGGGCCTCAGTATTGTTTCATTAACCTGTTCAGGAATAAAAAAAGTTTGTAAATATAATATACACCTAAGATATTAAATTCATGTATCTCCACTCAAGTATGAATTTTATCTATCAGCTAAACCTCACAGAGGATGTGCCAAAACACTTGTGACACATGCAGCAATCTCAACATCTGTGCAGACAAAATACCACATGACAACTCTGCTGGGGAAGCTTCATGAAAATCAGCATAGTCAAAGATTTCACTCTCTCATTATTTCCTTTGACTGTATTTCCTCCTATAATGGTTAAAGCCTTTATTTTTAATTTTTGTTCCTTAACAGTGAATTTTGTTTCCACTTACTTCTGAGGGCCGTGGCAGATTCTTCTGCACAGCTTTGTGCATTCTCTTCAGCTCCTTGGCACGCTCTGCTTCTCGGAGAGCCTAAACAGAGAAGCCAAGTGTTACTGCAGCCACTGTAACTCATCAGATGCTGCTAGGAATGTATGTGATATAAAAACTAATTGATTATTGCAGCAAAGATTCCTTCTAGTATACAGACTTCATGTTACTAAGCCAGAGCTAAATAATGTGATGACAACATAATTCACTGCCTCTAAAGTGAATGGGAAGAGCACAGCAGATTAACACCAACAGAAAAGAGATCTTCAGAAGTCATTTCCAGGCATCAAATCCTCCTTCAATCTCAACTGCAGCAAGATTTCGTTCTTTACACATTTCTCTGTGTGACAGCTGTTCTAAATTCTTCAGACATTAAATCCTCCAGGAAAAGAAAGACTTAAATTAGCAGCCATGACTCTGTTTCTCATCTTCAATGACTTAAAGTACATATTTCACTAAAACAATACTTGTAAAGTGGAAAAACAAGTGAGAATTCTCTTTACAATATACTCTCAAGCAATAAATAACATGAAAAGCCAAGGTTGTCAGGAACTTCAGGAACAATGACCAACATCTTCCATGTTCTAATGCCAGCATGTCACATCTTCACTTGAAGGCAGGATGTTCTTCTCTTGTATGATGGTACAACTCAGATTCTTTATTCTACACACATACATTACTTGTATTTATTCAGACTTTTTATTAGGGTATGTATGCACAAGACATACAAATACATGTATAAAACATGTTCCTCCCCAAACAGGACCCATGAGGAATCAAATTCTGGGAAATGCTTATCCTATTTAAAGACCAAAGCATAGGATTTTTTTAAATATTTTGTTCACTTGTCAAGGCACAGCCATTTTCAAAAAGTTCTCTGGACTCAAAAATCCCATTTATTTTTATGAAAAATGTATATTTATATAAGGTATATAATAGAAAGAGATTTGCAAAACAGAATTTAGGCTTAGCAATAAATAGAAAAGGAACTGTTTTTAGAAAGATTTAAAGTGTCTCTGGTTACTGGCCAGTACAGCCAATTAACTGGCAGAATTGAGGCTTGTACTTTATCCAGTCTTCCTTGATTCTAAACCAAAACACAACAAGGACTCATTCACAAATTGGCTGTCTGGGTAATCCTCTGGTAGTGGCCAAGGGTGCCAATTCCCTGCATGGCAGATTTTTATCTGTGTGCTACCTGCCTGCCTGAGCTTGTATACATCTGTCTAAGCTTTCACAAACAGCGACTTTTAACTTTGAGAGAATAACTTGAAACTGAAAAAAAAGCACAGCTCTTATGTGCTTAAAATCAAGCAAGTGTCACTGTAGAAAAAGGTTTTTAATTAATTTTTTATATTCTGGGGGACAAACATAGCAGGTAGGACACAGGCGCTCTTAGGGACTTCATCCTAGAAAATGATGTGATACATAACATTAAGAAATTAAGAAAATTATTTAGAGAGAAAACCGATTTGGCCTCTGTGTGTGCATACTCTGATAGGAGCAAAGAAAACAGGTAAATTTTACTTTGCTATCCTGTAGAAGCTGTACCTCTTCCATTGAACAGGTGTGAAACGATGGGAACCATACAGTGAACACATTTTATTTTATACAAAAAGCACCATCCACATCTCACACACTGACCTGCTTGCGGGCTTCTATATCAGCAGCATCTTCTACAAAGGTTTCATCTACTTCATGTTCTTCAAGTTCCTTCTCTGCATTTTCAGGCAGAACAATCTCAAAGTCATTCTTTGGAGCAGGGAGGGCCATGAGCCCCATGCGCAGGTGCTCCCGAGACTCCCTCTCCTGTGGGAAGAGCAGGGAGATGTGATTCTGGATTTATACCCTGAGTGCAGTGCAATGCCCTGAGAGCAACACAATCACACTCCACTCATCTGCATTAACACACTGATTATTCCACCTCAGTCTGCTGCAAAGCCAGCCAGCACCAGATCTGGATCTGGAGAGTCCACCAGGGATTTGAAGCCTCAGTTTCCCTTCTAGCAGTAAAAAGTCCTTTTACTATAAAAAGGCTAAGAGAGAACTAAAGTATAACTACATCAAATAAACCTCCTTCAAGCTAAGAGGAGCTCTGGAATTTTGAATTTGAAGAGTTATTTTTGTGATAACATGGCAAGGACTTGGAGTGGTATCTCAGCTAGGCCAAAAAGAAAACTACCAATAGCTCAGGTGGGAGATATTCAAAGCTATAGTTGAGGCTGAAGAATCAGCCACAAAAAAGGAGTTCCCAAGGTGCTACCTATTAGGTGTATGCCCTTTTATGCCATGTCTAATTGGCAGGGCCCATCTGGCTAAATCTCCAAGGATGGAAACATCTGCTGCCAAAGGTAATGAAAAAGCCTGGATGGGACTCAGGTTTCTCAACATCTCAAACCCCAGTGCTCCAAACAGCAAAAATTAAACTCCTTTAGCTCAGTGTTGTCAACAGAGCAGACTGATGAAAAGGTCTTGTAGGTAAATCAGGAAGTCAAGATGATGAGGAATTTGAGGATTCTGTAGGATTGCAAGAAAAATGAATCTTTGCTCAAGATGCATTTCCTGCTCAGCTTCAAAGATAGAAATAGGATGGAAACTTAACTATGACTTCTCCAAAAAACAGTTTTAGTGTGTTTACTGAGCACACTGAAAGCCATTCTAAGAGGCAAGACTTCTGTTCTTTTAAATAAAGATTGTATTTTATTATGTGATGAGGACGGACCCCTAGACAGGTGAAAGCAATATACATTTTATTAGAAAATAAAAATATTTTCAGCAGATGAGAACTAAAAACCTGAAAATAGATAGAGCACAGATTTCCACTTCTTAAGTACTACTCACCATTTGTTTTGCATAGGATGGGTCACTGTAATCTGCCATTCCCTCCTCTGGGTTGATGTTCAGTTTATCCCGCAGGGGAGTTCTCCCAGGAGTTGTGCCAAGGGCAGGTTTGGGAGTCAGCCCTCCCCGAGGAGTTAAACTCTCTGACCCCTGAGAGGGTGTTCTAGTGAAGTGCAAGTAGTCATTAGTTTTTTACTAAAGAACTCTACTTACAGAAGTCTGAAAAGTTACATAAACACAGTCTATATATTCAATCTAGAGCTTTTCTTGGGAGGCAGTAAAATTGTAAAGTGCAATTACAAGAATACAAAAAATAAATTGTTTAAGTCAAGGTGCAACCAAGGTCCTGTCAAACTGAAATCTAGGCACATCATCATTTCAAGAGAAGCTTCAGGAACTCCACCAACACAAACTCCCACTGCTGATTTGAGAGAAGAGCTTCTCCAGTCACCAGGCATTACTCTGGGATGCAGTAACCAAGGCTGAATTGCAAGCTCTGATTTCCCCAGCACCTGGGCAAGTCAATTGCTCTGAAATCATCTGGCCCAACAGCTGCCCCACACTGCAACTGAATGGATCATCCTAAAACGCCTCTTTGCTTTCACTGACTATTGAAGAAGTAATTACATTATAAGAATTACTACTAAGCATCTGTGGTTAGGCAACATAGATTAAGTCTTAGATTTTGTTGGTCCCAATTGCTTCTCCCCTAGACTAGGAAGGAATATTGTTCTCTATCCCAATGACCTACTACATGAATGAGGGGCTACTTCATGGACTGACTAATTTGATTAATTTTTTGATTAATTGATTAATTTTTCCTTCTGCTCAAGGGATTTTACCACTGACAGAGCATTTCTACAAGCAAGCCAAGTTGATCCACAGGTAACATATTTACATCTGCAAATCTGAACTTCAGAAGCTAAAAAAAACACCACAAAAAATTCCAAACAACAAAATTAGAGCATCTCTACCTTCTGAAATATAAAATAACGCAAATCAACAGCCAGATCACTCCAGGTCAAATTCTACATTCATTTTGCACCACACTGACACTAACAGATCTTCAAAAAAAGCACTCACTGCTGGAACTGCTCTTTTTAATTAAAAGATCAGGGTTTTTGCACACAGCTTCTGAACAAAATAAAGCTGCTTTGGAAAAGCTGCCATAAAGGTCCTTTTTATTTCGTTCTCCACTTTTCCTGCTAACATGATACAAGTAAAATTAGAACCTAAGTGGAAAAATCTGACACACAAAATGTACCAATTGTAACATGTTTTAGCTGTATGGTATTTGACATTTGTGGGATATGTATTTGTTCACTGTAAGAGTTAAACCAGCAATTCTGTACTATTTAGATTGGCAATATAAGAAATATTTTATTTTGGATATATATGGCTTATAAAATATTTACTCCAGCTTTTCAAAAATTCAGTGTGGGTTTGGCTGAGAGACCTCCCACATCTTTGATTCCAAGGTAATGCTTTGGAAAGGCCAGGATCCACATACAGAATGACACTCCAGCTTACTATTTATACTCCTGCATTACCCCAGAATAATTTCTACTGCTCCAGACCACAGAAGGCCACATTTTGGATCAAAACTCCAGTGAGCTGTGTGAATACAGATGAAGAGGACATGGCTGAGGCTTTCTAAAGACAGAGAAGGAGAAACTTGTACAACAAGGGCTTGAAATAAAAGTGAGTTTCTTTTGAAGCTCTGATCATGACAGTATTTTACACATCAAAATCTGCTCTGTTCACCCACCTCCAAACAGACCCAGGCCCACCCAGGCACCCATCACTAAAGGAGTCTGTTTACCTGAAAGGTGTGGAAAGCACAGTATTTGGAGTCTGAACAACCTGTTTCTGTGGTGTTACCCCTGAAAAGTCACTTTCATGCAAGGGAGTATTAAGACCTCCTTTCAGGGGAGTATCCACATTTGTGAGAGCCATCAGATTCTGGGCCTCCTGTGTAACAGACAACACAAGCAGGGCTTCACCAAGACATTCACAGTCATGTTTAAACAGATTCAGTAGCAGCAAGAATAACTGAAGAGTTATTTGAATATCAGTTTGTGGAAAATGTTTAAAACTTCTTAGCTTTAACACCCATACACTGGTATTTATAAACCCTACTGTTCCACTGAGAGACATTTGAACTTCATTTCCAGTAAAATATGTTATAAACTGGAGTTGCAAAACTGGGTGTTTTATTGTTTCAGCTTCCTTCAGTTTGCCAGACTCCACAAATCTCCAAGATCTTGACTGAACACTCAAATAATTCTAAGAGTCCTTATTTTAAAAGGGAAGAGCACACTTGAACTCTGAAACCTGAATTCAATCAACTTGATCCAAATTGCACTTCAAAGGCAGTGTTCCAAAAGAGATGTCACTATTCAGATTTTTGGTCCATGACTCAACTGAGGCTTTTATGAATAGCTCCCTTCTTTATTTCATTTTTCCTTATTACAGTGAAGAATTAAGTCTTCCTAAAAATGAGCTAAATATACTACTGCAAATAGCAAATATATTCCCAGAAGAGCACTAATCTACCTGTGTATATGCATAATGGTGTGGCATTTATAATAAACTCCATTTGAAGGTGAGCCTGAGCATTCCTGCAACCATTGTACAGACTTAGGTTATGATCTGCAGAGCCAGGAACTTTCTCTTTTCTCCTACCATGGAACTGCTGAAATATAGCTCATTGTCAACTCAGAGGGTTTTTGGTTTTGGAGTGGGATATTTGGGGTCTTGTTGCACACTAGCTGCACTGATTTGATTTATCCATTTCCAAATACTCAACAAAATGTTACTCAACATAACCAGTTTTTGAAAAATCCAGGCAATCAGAGGTTGCAAAGGCAGGTTTTGGCTAACCTAAGTTTTAAGCCAATAAAGTGCTATAAAAACATGCTTGCATTGTTGCACTTAATTACTACTTGTTATTTGAAACAAAAGTTGGACAACATAAAATACACTGTTTTAAGGAGATGAACATCTTCAGCACTGAGAGACACACAAGGAAGGGAAAATTATGGAAAACTCCAAGAGAATGGTAAAAAGCTTCACACAATATATGACTGAAAGAAAAATAATCAGAATGCTTTGAAGCACAGTGACAACTGATTAAATATAAGCAGGTCTGCTTTATGCCCTCCAGTGTGTCCTGAAGATTGGGACTGCTTCAAATCCCAACACTGCACGTAATGTAAGGAATGTTTCTCTGGCACTTACACATTCTACTCAGTTGACTCCTGCTCCAAAACTTAAAACCCATCCTGTACACTTGTACTGTACCTGCAGGATCCTGTCCTGGGCTGCTGGAGTTTTGGGAGTCCTCAGAGCTATGCTGTTGTTGGTTACATTATATTCAGACAGAAGAGTGCTGGAAGCTGAGTTTGTGATTCCAGATTCCTCAGCAGTCTGCCGTGCAATCTCACTTGCTTGGCCAACTTTTACAACTTCTTCAAGTTCTGTATCAGATATCTTTGAAAGAGAAAATCCCAAGGCACAGTAAGATGCAATGTAACTATGAGATCCATGCAATAAAACAAAAAGCTCTGTTTGGTATTGGCCTTACAAGTTGTTTATCATCAGTAAACACCTCACCTGAGGAGCTGGAAGCACCAGTTTACTCCTTTTCTTGGTAAATTCTGACACTCCACTGGTCTGCAGAATAGCTGAAGGCAAGTCTGACTCTTTTTTCCGTTTCATGTGCTGCTTGTCCTTTTTGCGCTCTCTTCCCTCCCTCTCACTGTCATTATGGAAAACAGGATCATTTCAGAACACACAGAGCAGCTACAAAGCAAAGCAAAGAAGCCAAGAGCAAAAAGGCTGTGCCTTTCTCAAACACTGGATATGCTGAAATAAAACACTGCAGGAAGAGTGGAGCACCTTGTGGGTGATTAGATGTGATCTGCAGATCTTGCAGCAGAACCTACTACAGGGCAGTGTAATGCTTTTAAATCATGGAATTAGCCAACAGATTCAGCTTTTAGGCTGAAAAACTACACTAAACAGGGTCACTGGATCAATAAAAACATGCCAGGCCAAGAATTTAGATAGTAAAAATAAGGGAATGTGAAGAGTCCCTTTTTCTCCAGCAGAGAAAAGGAGAAAGGGAAAATGAGTATTTTCTTTTGTGGAAAGTGGGAACCAATTTCTCTTCAGTCTTTAATAAAAATGGCATTTCCTTCAAACAGCAATGGAGGCACTCAGTGAAATCATAACCTGTAGTCTGAAGCTCCTGCCTGACCCTCTGAACGCAGAGCCGTGCAGAAAGATCAGTTAGTAATGCCACATGAGTTAACAAACCAAATTGTACATGGCACTGAGCTCTCTCAGTAAAAAGCAGTTTTGGCAGTAATGCAACTGTACAATTAAGTATGTACCCAAGAGTGGCATTTAACTTCTCAACTACACTTTTGGGGATTTCTGGGGGGGATGGGGAGAAATCAGGCATTTAAGGACATCAACTTAAGAACAACTCCACCAGAAGTAATACTACAAATCTACTCCTATAAGCAATCATTATAAGGTTATTATTTAAAGAACACTAAATACACAAGATAAACTGCCAAAAAATATAATCTCAAAAAAAATAACATTTGAACTTAAAGAACAAGAACATGTGTGAGAAACATTATTCTGATAAAAGGTGAACTAGAGGAAAGAAAAGAGGTGACCATAGACAATAGGTGAACTAGACCTTCTGGAAAGATAAACCACAGAAAACTGAAAAGGCAGAGGCCACCTGCACTTTTATCTGTCCCATGGAAAATACATTTCCCATCCACATTATGTTTCCAGGATTTAACACACAGACATATGGGTTGCTTTTTTTTCAGATACACTGTTCCCTCCTTATTCCAACACACACTTACGATCTTAATTCTCCATCCAGGTCTTGCTGACGCAGTCTCCTGAAATCTGCATCCAGGGACTGATAATTTTCTTCTGATGTATCATAAAACCCGGGGGCAGGCTTCTTTTCAAATGGAATTTCTGCATTGTAATCCACACCTCTCTTCTTTTTTCTTTTCTTCTGGATCTCAATTCCAGCAGCGCGAAGTTCTCGTCTTTTCTGGAGAGCAGCAAGACGTCTGAAGAAACAGTAACAGCACATGATTTAAAGTGTAAATTAAAGAAAAGCAGTCCCAGGATATGAAACCAAATGTAAATTTACCGAGCTTCTTCCAGCTGCTTCTCCCTGGCTTTCCTCTTGGCCTTCTTTCCCTGTGTATTTGCCAGACGTGCTCGAGCCTCAGACAGCATTTCAAGCTCATCTACAATAGCACAGATAAATACAGCAGTGAATCTGCACTTAAAGGATGAGAGTCAGGAAAAAAGTGACATTAAAATCAGAAAATCTTTAAAACCTGAATCAATCAATCATATGCATTCTGTGTCATCACTAATCTCCAAGTTGTACCAATGTATTTACTGAATCACTGGCCAGGTGAAATGAAGACTTTTAGAATAAAAGCCTTGTGTTGAAAATAGTATCAGTAAGTATCAACACCAAATAAAAATATTTACATAAAGAGGCCAACTGACCACATTAATGAAAGTAAAACTTCATTTACATCTTTATCTGAGAGTATTTTCTTGAGAACTTGTTAATTGCATTTACTTACAGAGCTGAGAGTGTTGATTTTGTGAACCTGTGACGGTTCAAAAACACCAACAGTCCATTAAGGGAATTTTAACAATGTGCATTTTTCAGTTTGTAACATTGCTTTGTGCAAGGGGAAAAAAAAAAAAGCAAGTCAGGCAGTCCTGTGCTTCAGCATGGATTCATGTGAGAGGCATGAGCTGATGGAAAATGATGAAGATACAGAATGCAAATGAGCAGAGCAGTTGTCAAGTAAAGAACAGCCAGTTGTGGTAACAGATAAGGAGGCAAAAAAGGCACCAAGAAAAGAAAAACTTTAGAAGTATAACTGACTGGCCAGATACAGAAATAAGACAAAATGTGCAAGTAAATTAATAACCAAGCAGTGGTGGAAAAAAAAAGGAAGAAACTAAGGTAAAGTGGCTGTGTAAACAGAAAAATCAAACAGATCAGATTTCTGTCAAAAATAGTAAACACAGTCCTAACTCACCTTCATCCATGTCAATGGGATCTGGCCTGGCAGGTTTGGTTTCTGGATTTGGATCAATTTCTCCAGGTTTCAGTTTCCGAGGATCATCAGCAGTTTCTTCCTCATTGTCCCTCTGAGCAGCTTTGTCCCTAAAATCACATTGTAGGTGTTTGTTTTCCAGCTCTTTTTTTTCCCCCAGACTCATAACAACCACCACTTAAATGTCTCCAAAGACTGATGATAAAGCAATACCCTTGTGCTCTGCACAATACAGTTAATCTGTTCTACAATTCACAAACGTGGTACAGTTCCATAATCTTAAACAAGACAAGAGAAACCAACACAGTATTACATTACAACAATAAAATATTATATAAAATACAACACTAATACAGCTAATACAGCTAGTAAAGAAATCCCCTCAGGTAATCTTTAACAATAAAAACAAGAATTCCAGCAGTGTGACAAAATTAAAAAATCAAGTTTTATGTTACGTTTTTTCTACTCAACCAATTGCACCAGAATTAAGAATGCTCACAAGGGAAAACAGCACGTTCTTTCTCTTTTTGTGGCCAAAAGAAATCCCTTGGTATCTGCACATTCAGCCACTTCAACAGATGTTTTATGTCTCTTTTCTTTCTCACATACGCACTCCTGCTGATCAGCCAGTCAAAAAATGCCCAAAGAGCCTAATAAAAGCATAAATCTTGATGACCCCTTAGCCAGAATGACCAGGAGTGGCAGAGATACACCTATCCCTATCCAAGCTGCTCTCCAGGTTCCAGGAGCTTCTTTCAAGCTAGACACAAGTGACTGAGCACAATCTTTACAGATTTGCTTACAAAAGGACTCAGTCAGCTTGAAAGCACCCTAATTTACCATGGAAGAAGGGAATGACACACTGCTACAGCTCCTCAGATTTTCTGGGTATTCTTGGCTAGATTTTCCTCTAGGCAAGCAGAAACTCACAGCAGAAATTCATAGTGTTCCAAGCACTGTGCAGCAGTTCTGCCAATGATGGGGGCAATGGTTCTCCACTGGGTTGGCATCAGCTTGGCCAAGTGCAGCAGCTTCTCCTCCTCCTCCCGAGACCACTCTGTCTTTTTGATGCTGGGGTCCAGCCATTCGTACCTGTGGTAAGGGAAAAATTAAAGATGACAGATCCAAGTTATCCCTTGATTTGTCTTCAAGAGGGTTTTCATGACATATGTATTTGAGCTTTAAAATGTATTATTCATACAGCCCTTTTCACACAGATACTGCCTCTTCTTCCTTTTCCCATCTCTATTCTGGCACAGTAAAGAGTCACAGAATTAATCTTGAAAAAAGTAAAAATTGCAACTATCAAAGATAGAGAAATGGTAGAATTGTTTGGTCTGGAGACTTCAATAATTATCTTACTAATCCTCAACTGTGCCAGTACTGTTATCTCTACAAGAAGTATTCTTATTAAATATGTGTAGTTCAGTACGTGAAAAAGTCTCATTCTCAAATACATTTATGTTGCATCAGTATTTGCATCAGTTTAAAGCTCCTATTTTCCAAAAAATACTAAATTTCACAGTGAAATTTCTTAATGTTTACTCTCAAGCCAAACTCTCATTACATGAAATTACAAAATTATATGTAAGAGAAATTAGTATCCTACAATTTTACTTCCTCGGCAATATCCACTGATTAAAACATGTTTAAATAAAGGGAAAAACTAATGTTGATATTTTAAACTGATCCTGCATTTGCTAACACAGCAGTCACTGGCAAACAGAAGATCTGGCTATTTTTTTCCAACAACTTTCAAGCAATAAGAATTTGAAGTTTCCATGATAAAATCAAACAGTGTTAAAACTGTTGTTGGTCTGTGGACATAAGTTAGCCTGTGGTAACATTTTTTCCTGAATTTCCACTAATTATGAAGGTCATATTCCCAGGCACAGCACCTCTCACTTACCATCTGGCTTTGCACTGCTTTGCTGATTTCCTGTGCAATAATGAGGCAATTCGAGACCACTGGTTCTTGCCATATTTCATAACAGCTGCTTTCAGAATTTCATCCTTGAAAAAACCATAAATAAATACCCTTATGGACTGCAAAACAGAAGGTCTGAGCTCAAGCAAAGGAGAACATGGTAAATTTCATGGGCTGTCCTAGAGGAAACAGCATAACACAGCATAACACTGCTACTTCTGTTCCATTTTATTCTCAAGAAAAATGAGGATCTGTATTTCAAAGGTCAATGAAATCCATAAAGATTAAATGAAATAGACACATGATTATTGTTCCAAACTTCAGATAGCCAACAGAACTTCCAAAACGATTATTTTCAATGCTCTCTAATGCACTAGTGTTCAAAGGCTCTGTATGTCTTCCCTGAAGGACAGCAAGAGAGGCAAGGAGGTGTTTGTCTGGTAATGACATCACAACTGGAAAAAAGTAGAACTGGCAGATATCCCTGGCTGCCCTGCTTTAAATAATACTATAAAGTTATCTATTTTTCACATTTTAATACAACTGGAATAAAAATGTGATAGTTTCAGCTTGGGAGCCAGGTTGTTCACATACAATGAAGTGTGCACTGAGTTTGATCAAAAGCCAGAAGTGCTGTCAATTGTCTGTCAATCCATCCATCAATCCCCCTCTCCCATTCTCAACAGATGGGCTCAATATTTCTGGTTTATTCAGAAAAAGTGGAATTTTAAATGCATTAAAGGTATTCTTACAGCCCTGTCAACCACACACATCCCTCTCCTGTACCCAGTGAGAGTTCAGTGAGTCTGACACTGTCTCCAGTGACACCTCCCAAGGAACAACAGCTTTAACTGTGAGCTTATTGATCTGGCTTGAGCTGCTACAGGCAACAATTCATGTGATTACTGTTCTGAAATAAATAATAAATCCTCTCCTGTGTTTTTTCTAACTTACTTGGTGCTCTATGGCATACAGGAGCTGCACCAGTGACATGAACAGGCTTTTCCTGTGTATAATGGATCATTTTATGAATGACCTGGTATCACCTGATTCCCCTTTCTCTGTCTTTAATGCTGTATGTGTAATCAAAATGTTAAAAACAAAATAAAAATCCAACACCTCTTTTATCTCTGGGACACAAAACCTGGTGAACCAGGGATCTCTTTGGCCACTGGAACAGGCTCCCCAGGGCAGTGGCCAAGCCCTAAGCCTGCCAGAGCTCAAGCAGCATTTGGACAATGCTCTCAGGCACAGGGTGGGATTTTTGGGGGTTCTGTGCAGGAGCTGGACCTGATGGACCTTGTGGGTCCATTCCCACCCAGGATATTCTGTGATTCCATTTAATGCACTGCTCTTTCTCTTCAGCTGCCACCAAAATTCATCAAGTATGGAAGACCCTAAGAATGGGGTGAAGACAATGAGAGTTTTCCTGTCCTCTGCTGACCCCAAATTTAGCTGCCTCCTGGCACTGATACAGCACAAGTGCTTAAAAGCACACACACAGCACATTTTATCTTCTATTACTTTTCCTCACTGTTTCCTGGAACCATGTACATGCCTGGTCTTCACAGTATGCAGTGACAGAGTTCTGTATTTCACAGTGCACATCCTTTTGCTTTAAACATACATCTAATTAAACTGATATCCTTGATTTCTCACATTATTTATTTTTTCATGACCACTTGTGGTTCTGAAAGCTTGTGATAGCAAAACTGGAGGAGGATTGTTCTTTTTTGGAACAGCAGTGTACAGGATTCTTGGGGCTGCAGATGAAGAGTCCACACACATTGACAAGAAACAGACTGAAGTTGCAGCAGGGGTTTAGATTAGTTATTAGGATTTTTTTTTTTCCATGGAAAGGGTGGTAAAGCATTGGAACAGGCTGCTTAAGGTGGTACTAGAGTCATCATTCCTGGAAGTGATAAAAAAACCACATGGATGTGGCACTTAAGGATGGGTTAAATGGTGAACATGGTGGTGGTGGTGCTGGGTTGATGGCTGGACACTTGGTGATCTTAACTCTTTTCCAATCCTAAAAATTGTATGACTCTGCCTTTGTCATTTCCACATTTGGAAATATCTTTAAGGGCAAGAGATTCCTGTTGCCCCATTCCCCTAGAGCATGATAAATCTGTGCAGCACAAGTTACACTCTAGCTGGTGAGAGGGACATCTCCAAGCACAGCACAGCCCATGCTTCCACTGGGGCAGAAGGACACAACACACACGGCTGCGCTTCCCAATCTGCAGCCCAAGGGAAAAAACACCAATGTGACCTTGTGATCTTTGCCTACTGGAAGGAGGAAGGCACAGATTACTGGGGAATGCACCCAACACAGAGGCAAGGAATTAGAGAATCAGTAAGGTTAGAAAAAACCTCTCAGATCACTGAGTTTAATCTACGTCTGATCACCACCATGCCAGTGAGGCCATGGCACTCAGTGCCACATCCAGGCTTTCCTTAAACACCTTCAGGGACAGTGACTCCATCACCTCCCTGGGCAGCCCATTCCAATGTTTAATCATCTTTCCTGAGAAAAAATTGTTCCAAACGTCCAACCTAAACCTCTCCTGGCGCACCCTGAGGCCATGTCCTCGTGTTCTGGGAGCACAGCCAGACCCACACCTGGCTGCACCCTCCTGTCAGGGAATTGTGGAGAGCCAGAAAATCCCCCCAGGCTGAGCCCCTCCATCTCCCTCAGCTGTTCCTCATCACACCTGTGCTCCAGACCCTTCCCTGCCCTCTCTCCTGCAGTCCCCAACCCCTCCGATGTCCCGGCACAGCGGCTCCGGCAGCCCCGACCCTGCCCCGGGACACCACAACCCCAGGGCCCCTGCGCAGGCGCACACGGCACCCGCCCCCTCCCGCGCCTGCGCACCAGTGAGGGTTCCCCCACCCCCCCACACCTGCCCGGCCCTGAGGGGGGACGGGGGCTCGAACCCCGCCGAGTCTTACCTCGGTGTTCCGCCACACGCCGCCTTTAATCATAATCCGCGGCATCTTGGCGGCGAAGGGAGGCGGGGACGAGCCCCTGGAGCGAGAGAATGGAAAGGGGGCGGGAGCGCCACTGGTGTCAGCGGGGCCGGCCGAGACGGCGCACGGTCGCCCTCAGGGGCGGCGGGTGCGGAGGGTGAGGGAAGCGGGGCCGCCTGCTCTGCTAGAAAAGCGGGAAGCGGGCCCGGCGGCTTTTCCAAGGGAAGCGAGGCCGCTGCTCCTGCGAGGAAGCGGGTCCGGCCGCTTTGCGCATGCGCAGCCCCCCCGCGTGTCCTGAGGCGGCGCTCGGCGCTAGCGCTCCCTGCCGGCCGGAGGAGCGCACGGCGGAGGGGCCCGGGCGGTAACGAAAGGAGGAACTGGGCGTTCATTAAACTCCTCAAATTCCCTCAAGGGACGCAAAAGGGACAGCGGAAAGAAATCACATCTCCCCAGTGTTCCCAAGGTATTTTTTTAATTTCAGGAAGAAGCCTCATGTGTTTATGTGTGGAATAAATTCTTGACTGTGAGGGTGGTGAGGCCCTGGCACAGGGTGCCCAGAGAAGCTGCGGCTGTCCCTGGATCCCTGGTGGTGTTCAAAGCCAGGTTGGACAGGGCTTGGAGCAGCCTGGGATGGTGGAAGGTGTCCCTGCCCATGGCAAGGGGTGGAACGAGATAATCTTTAAGGTGCCAATGCAAAACTATTCTGTGATTCTACAAGACAGCAACATTGATAGTGCATTTGCATTTTAACACTCACACACACACACCAAAGGAGCGTATACAAGCTACATACTTGAATTTGGGAACTTCTCATAGACAGGTACTCATGTCACTCCCAACAGGTGAAGTGTTGAGCCTCAGGGTGTGGGGATCTCAGCTCAGGACCTGTCACTGTCCCTCAGCTGTGGTGCCCCAGGCATCTCCAGCCTGGGAGCTCAGAGAGGCCCCACTCAGTGGGAAGTGCTGGTCTCAGCCTGCTGCAGTCTGGAGAGCTCGGAGGGCCTAAAATACCCCTGCTTAGAGAGTCACAACAGACTTGGCTTTGCTCATAGCAATTTTCCACCCTGGCTGCAAGTCAGGTTGGTAACTTTCTCTGAAAGTTCAAAAACAAAAAAGTTGTTCCACATGGGTGGTTATTCAGGTAAGAAAAACAAGTTCACAAAGGTTCTTAAAACCCAAGGGGCTCCTTAGCCAGCACAAGTTCCTGGGAGCAGACAGTGTTTTAGATAAGCTCAAGAGGAGCTCAGCTCAGCTTGTCAAGGCCAAGCCCTAACAAGCATTTGTGAGACCACAGTGTGGCCCAAACAGGAGGAGGCACCACCACACCACACAGGTCTGACTCCCCATTGTTCATTTATATCACCTCCAGTTTAATTTGTAATCATTTAATTAGCAGATGCACAGCAGGTGAAATGACAGCTTTTTGCTCAATTTGTCTTGTTACATTTCCCTGTTTTGTCCAAATTCAGGATATGTTCATGGAGAAAATTATGAAACTTCTTAGGTTTAATTAGGAAACTTCATATTATGATTTAGGAAAGGCTTTGATTTTTGTTTAAACTGCAGGAATAAAAAATATTACAGTTCTAGCTACCAAAAAAAAAATAATTCCAACAACAGCCCATGTCTTATCTGAAACTGAATATGCCTCAATCTTTAAATTTCACTGACTTAGCAGACTGAGAATACTTTGGAAACCCCCAAAAAACCAGTGCAGTGCATAAGGAACAGAAAGCAACATCAGGAGTCATTGAACTGCTTATTTTTATTAGAGGCAGTGGCTAGGAATAATTATTTTTATAAAACCAAGCTCTTACTGAAAGTACCTTCTTGTTCTTAAAATTTGAAGAAACTTACATTTACAAACTCTTTCAAAAATGTATTGCAGATAATTTATCCCCCTAAACCAGGCTGTTCTCATCATTGTTGTACACCATGCTTTTAAACAACAGTGCTCTATCAGATTTAGCCTTTCTAGTCTCACCTAATATAGAGGCTGACAAACCCTTCAGTATTTTTGTTTTCTCTTTGTACCATTTCTTTTCAAATCAATGACCAGAATTGTAATGTAACACAGGTAAAAACGCCTCCAAGCTTGAGTAACCATCAATATTTCCCAGAAATGCTTTTCTTTCTTCATACAGGGTAACATTCTTCTTCCTCACAACTGGATTAGGTGGCTCCAAGGTCTGAATCACTCATCTGTAACCACCATGGTTCAGGCACAGACACTGGTCTGACTTCACTGAAGCTGCAAAGAACTGGATCACTTGAATATCTCTGCTGATCTGGCCTTAAATACATTCATGTGTCCATGAGTTTCAACTCATTCTTGGAAAATTGTCCCCCAAATCACAGAATGGCTGCCGAGGGGTCTGGCAGACAAGCTCCTGCTCAGGCAGGGCCACCCAGAGCTGGTTGTCCAGGATTACATCCAGGTGGTTTTTAAATATCTGAAAAGAGGAGAACTCACTACCTCTCTGGGCAGCCCTTCCCAACCTGTCTCCAATGTTAGCAGAAAGTCTCTTATGTTACAAGACATCATCTGTATTTCTACAGAAGGACACACATCCAGAAGCAGAAGAAGAGAGTAGAGTTCCACATTTACATTCTCTAAATTAAACCACAGGTTTGTTCTTCTGCTCCATGGACTGAGCTGCAGCATTGGGACAGTCTCCACCAGGCCTTTGCTGTTGCCTTTCCTCACACAAGGGGATAACACAGTTATTAAAACCACTGACCACACTCAAAGAGTTCCTAGCTCTGTGTAACTCCAAAACAAACAAAGATTTGTCTAGATTTGAATATAACTTGGAAGCAGCATCCATCTGGGTTCACCATACCCTGCACCAACTGCTGCATAGTACAATGGTTCTTACACACAGTATTTTAGACTAAAAGTAAAGTTCTTGAACTAATTTTAATTTCAGACACTGTGAAGGTCTTCAATGTAACTAAACAGCATTCACAATTATTATTAACAGAAGTTATTTGAAAAGTGTTTAATCTATTTTAACAAACAACACAGTAACTACCAACCTGAGAAAAGGTAAGGCATTTTGTACTACGTTAACATTAGACATTCACATAAAATTGAAGATTTAAAGATTCCCAGTATAATAAAATAGATGTTTCTGGACATTACCATTTCTGTCAGACTACTCAAAAAATTATCAAAACTACAGAGAAGGTAACAGATTAATGAACATCTTATATATACAGACACATGTTAAACATTTCAATGTCACAAGTACCCAGTGCTGACATGCATATTTTGTTTCTGTAATTTGGTGAGATACCATTTTTTTCCTCTTACAAGTATTGCAAAAAGCACCTGGGAGTAAAGGAGACAACTTTCAGCAGATGGGAGGTAGCATTTAGCCTCCAGATGCACTGATAATTTTTATATGAAAAGTTATTACTACAAAATATAACATGCCCTTCCTTCCCTCCTGTTACACATTATTTCAGTTAGAAAAGAGATTTTTTTTTTCTTATTAAATTTTTACAAGAAAATAAGTGGTGCAGAATAACTGTTTAAACACAGATGAACACTGGCCAAAATAACTGACCTCTACTGAAGCAGTTACTCAGGGATGGAAAAGTGTCACCAAGATCTTCAGCACAAGCCTGTGCTAGAAGTGATGTTCCCAGAAACACCTGCAGCAAACCAGTACCCCAAGTGTCACTCTCCCAACCAAAATGCTGCATGCATCATTATCAACCATTGCTGTGAGCACAGCAAAGGAACATGAAGCCATGAAAAAACCCAGGACATGTAAACCTGCCCAAAACCAAGCACCAACTTCCAATTCTCAACCTCACATTCCAGCGTCGTGCTGCTGCTTATGCTTCTCCAGCAGTTTTTTGGTGGGCAGCACCACATTACACTTTGCACACCTGTGCTTCTTTTTGTGTGTTTTTATGTGCTTTTGGAAAGCTGCCTTATCCACGGTGGAGTACCTGCACCTCCTGCAGCGCAGCTTGAGGTGGGTCAGCCAGTGGCGCTTGAGGTGGCTGGAGGTGCGGAAGGCCAGCGAGCACCGCCCGCACTGGAACGGCTTCTCCCCCGTGTGGATCCTCAGGTGCAGCTTCAGGTTCCCGCTCTGGGTGGTGCAATAGCCACACTCCTCACACCTGTACGTCTTGACAGGCAGCTCCTCGTGCTCGTAGTAGCAGCCAGGAGAGGAGGTTCCCTCCCCGGTGTGAGAAGCCAGGTGCCGCTTCAAGGACAGCCATTTGTTGGTGGAGTAGTCACAGCTCATGCACTTGAAATGCCCCACATTCAGATGTGTGAGTCTGTGCCTCTTGAGGTGGCTGGAAGTGCGGAACTTCTTCTGACAGATGGGGCAGCTGTAGGGCTTCTCACCTGTGTGAGTTCTGATGTGGAGCTCCAGGTTGCTTAAAGTGGCAGTAGCATAGCTGCACTCTGAACACTGATATAGTAATGGCTGACTTTGTGCTTGCACATCATTTGCTGTGCCCCTCTGAACACCTTGCTGAACTCCCCAAACTTCTGACCCAAGCAAGGAGCTGTTTGAGCCTTTGCAGGAATGAAAATCCCTTTCTGGGTATGTGCCTCTCTGGATTTCACGATGCAATTCAAGTTTCTCTAAACACCTCTCTACAAAGAGGCAACTTCCCAACTCCTCTCCATTTTTCACATGAAGGCGGCTGTGTTTCTGCAAATGGTTTGATGTTTTAAACGTCTCATTGCACTCCTTACACACGAATGGTCTCTCATCCGTATGTATCTTTAGGTGCAGCCTGAAGTTTTTAGGAACAGCAGTAGCATAACTGCAGTGCTGGCATCTGTATGTTTGGAATGTATTGAAATTAGAAGGATATGTATCCTCCAACTTTTCCACAAAGTTATGAAATGAAGCATTATCTTGCACTTGTGAATGAGAGGTCTCTGATTTGAAGAAAGACTCCTCTTTGTAAGTGACAGTGTCCATTTGGTAAGAGGTCTGAGGAACTTCTGATCTGTTTCCAGCAACAGCCAACCTGCTGCTTCCTTGGCTGTTTCCAAGGAATTTCTTTCCAGGACATATTTTCTTATTGCCCCGCACATCACCTTCTTGCTCAAACTCCACTTCTGAAGCCAGGATTCCCCCAGCCAGACAATCATTTTCTCTACCAAAAAGAGAGTGAGAAACATGGCCCTGAGAATCACCATCAGCTTTGCCTACTGTGCTTGTACAGTATTTATTGCTCTGACTTGTGTAACCATTGGCCTTTAACTGTTCATGAAATTTCTTGTGAAAGCTGAGAAGTCCTTTGGTGTAGAACACCAGGTTACATTCATCACATGTGTAGTTCTTTGGAAGCTTTTCAGTTCTCTTTCTCCCGCTCAGGCAGTTGGGTTGCTGTGCTTGGCACGTTTCTGTCTCTGCATGTGTCCTCCTGTGTCTCTCCAAGCCTGAGGTGCTGGTGAATGCTACCTGGCAGAGCTCACAGCAATATGGTTTATCCCCTGTGTGGACGTGGCTGTGCCTCACCATGCTTGCAAAATACAATGAGAGGAAGGTGCAGAACCTGCACTGGTAGAGCTTATAACCAGCATGCCAGTACATGTGATTTAACAGGTAGGTCAAGCTGCTGCAGGAGTAATCACACTGAGGGCACTGGTGAGGGGGTCTCTCCTTGTGTCCCTTCATGTGATGAATGAAACTCCTAGGACTGGATGAAACAAAGAAACAAATTCTGCAGGAAAAGCTAACTGGCACATCCAGAGGTGTAAAGTCCCTTTCAATTTTAATGAAAAATTTCTTGTATTTACTTTCTTTTTTCTTGGTCACAGATTTTCCTTCAGATCCTTTCTGCCTCCCTTTTCTTGCACTTATTCTGTTTTTTCTTGCCTTTTGCAACCTAGCAATCTTCTTATGAAATTTAAGGTGATTCTTAAGATTGAAAGAAAAGAAAAAAGTTTTTTTACAAAAGGAGCATTTATGTATTTTCTTATCTTTGTGTGCTGAATAAATATGTTTCTTCAGGTGTGCACTGCATTTAAACACAGAACTACAAAACCTGCACTTGAAACTCGATCTTTCATTCTCCTTTGCAACACAAGATGTTTTAGGAAGAGGTGTGATGGTCACACCATCATTCAGCCACTTTAAACCCTCTTGCTGGCTCTGCAACTCTTCTGGGCTTGCCTGAGAAGAAACACCTTTTTGTTGCTGGTGTCTTTTCTTAGGGAATGGTGTTAACATCTTGTAAATATGCTCTTCAGTAGTATTTGGTTCAGCAGAAGCAGAAGCATTCATGTCAGGTTTCCCTACATCTAGATTTTCCTTAAAAGTGGAACATTCATTAAGAAATGGATCAGGACAATTATAGGTAAATTTCTCTTCTTCTTTCAAGCCATGTTCCAAAAGAGAACTCACAGCTTCATCTTCAAATTTGCTTATTTCCCTGTAATCAATTTCATCATCTCCATTCTTTGAGGAATCAGAATCTACAAGGAGATATAAAAGTCACATTTCATACAATCACAAATATTCATTATTAATTCATAGTAATAATCCCAAATTGCCTAATGAGTTTCTTGTTCTTCATACCTTCTGTTTCCTTATTGTTTCCCTCTCTCCATTTTTTCCCTAATGCCTCTCTTCAAGCTCCCCTCTGCCCCCAACACTGAAATGTTGCTCCTTGTTAGAAGCCACCTTCTCTCCTACTTTATATTTTTACTCAAGACTCTGAATTTAACAAGACAACACCACATCCAGAACATCTTCATGGCAGAATTCCTATCAAAGTACTAACACCAAACTTTTCTAATGCTCCATTCTCACAAATACCAGGCTTTTTTGGCATTTTTATTTTGGGAACATTTCCCTGATGAAAGGACACCCTTGTTCTCATTGGAGGAGAATGACAAAATTTTGTTGTTTCACTGCTTTTCACAGGAGTGTGTGACAGAACTGAGCATACTCCAGGCAATATTCTCCTTCTGTCGCATTTATGAATCTAATTCAAAATGCTTACTCTAAAAGAAATTGGTTTCTTAGCTTTCCTATATAATTTTTTATTTCAAAAATTTGAGGTTTACCATATTTCTTAAATTCTTGCAACAATCTTATTAATATATTACCTTCCATTTTAACAATTATCTCAAATTCCTTGTGAAGTTCTGCTTGTGTCTCTGGACAGCCATCCAAAAGAGCATTTGTAATACTGACAGGCTCTTCTTCATCTTTGGGTACCACTTGCAATGTCTCCACAGTGTCAGCTCTGTCACTGTCAGCAGAGGAGAGGAGAGGAGGAATCTTCTGAAAGCCATCATTATCAGCACAATCTTTTCCATCACTGTATTTCACTATCTCTGGAAGCTCTGTTTTGCAAGATGTAGGTAAGATGCAATCTGGACCACATTTATCCGAGTCTGCATCATGGACATCACTTATAGATAATTTCGATGTGTTACACACACTCTCAGCAAGCCATTTCTCTTCAGAGTACTCAATACAATTATCTTCATTTGAAACAGTCTTGTTTGCATCCCAATTGCCTACACTGCTGCTGTCATTTGAAGGCTCCACTTCGTTTTTTAGGCAAATGTTGTTGTTTAATTTAAACTCCTGCTCCACCTCGGGAATGGACGCTTCGTGGTCCTTATCATCATCCTCGAGAAAATCCTCATCGCTCAGCACCAAGATAGTGATTGGCAGCACAATCTCAAACACCTCGGGCTCTGCGAGGAGAAACAGACACAAATATCGCAATTCCCAAAAAAACAAAACCCCGAAACACCCGACGGCACCGCGTCCACCATAATCCCCACGCATGCCCAATGCGCATGCCCCGGCGGGCCCGCCAGGTGCCCCCGTTCCCGCCGTCCCCACTTTCCGCGGTCCCTCGGGCACCGCCGCTGCCGCGGGAGCCGCGCTGGGTCCGTGCCCAGGCCAGCAGCACCTACCGCTGTCCGAGGCCGGCGGCGGGATCCCCTCCGCGCCCGCCTCCGCCACTCCCGGCTCCGTCGGCATCTCCGGGCCGCAGCGCCGCGGGACTCGAACCAGCGGCCGGGCGCGCATGCGCAGGAGGCGGGGGCGGCGCCTCGCGGCTTCGGGGGGAGGCGGGGGCGTGGCCTCAGGAATGTGTGGGCTGGGACCCGGGACTTTGAAATACGCGTTAAAATTCAGTTTTCAGCGTGCTCATAAGTGGTTTAAAAACTCCGTTTATTCACCCACCTGGGCCAGGGAGCCCCCAGCCCTGGGCAGAATTATTCGAATGCTCCGCGAAACCTATTCCCGGTTTAAGCGGTTTTGATGGGTTGTTACTTCTTTTTCTGTAAAATTAGATCTCAGCTAATACCGATCATACTCTTAAGATCGGAATTGTGCCAACAATAAGGTACTCCCTTGCTGGGTACAGAAAGAATCACAACATGATTGCAGACAGGGATCACAAAATTCATGGGAACATAAAAGAGCACCTTCACTTTCATCCTGTTCTCCTTGGCTGTTCGGGCTGAAAGTGGAGAATATATGAACCTGTGTGCAGACATATTTAGATTATAGAGATGTAGGTCTTTATATACATCTATACATTTATGTACATGCAGGGTGTCCCAGCCCATGACAGAATGGCTGGAATGAGGTGGTCTGTGAGGTCCCTTCCAACAAAAAACTTTCTGTAATTCTGTGACTTGCGGCTGGAAGGGACCTTTGGAGATCATCCAGTCCCAACCCCCTGGCAAGGCAGGGCCACCTGGAGCAGCTGAACACAGGTGGGTTTGGAATATCTCCAGAGAAGGACAATTCACAAAATCCCAGGGCAGCCCACTCCAATGCTCTGTCACCATTAACATAAAGAAGCTCTTCCTCATGTCTAGGTGGAACTTGTTGTGTTTAATTTTACAGCCACTTCTCCTTGTCCTATTGCTGGGCACAACTGTAAAGAGGCTGGCACCATCCCCGTGGCACCTGTCTTGGAGATACTTGCACAGATTGTTGAGATCCCCTCTCAATCTTCTCTCCACAGACTAACCAGGCCCAGTTCCTGCAGTCTCTCCCCATGAGAGATGCTCCAGAGGCCTCATCATCTCTGTGGCCTCTCCAGTATCTCCTTGTCCTGCCATCCCAGAGATCCCCCCAGCTCCTAGCACCCTGTTCCTGACAGAATTTTATCCCCATCCCCAGCTGTGATCCCACATTCTGCACTGCTAGAGGATTCCCAGTTTCCATTTTCCAGACTCAGCACTCAGTAGTGGTGTCTCCAGAAGAGGGTGGAATGTTTTGCCACTCCAATGAGAGGAATTTTCCCTATTCCCTGTCTTCTTCCCCCAATAAAAATTGTGGAACCAATTATCTGCCTTAATTTCAGAGCCTTGCACTTCTTGTATATGGAGCAGCACCCATTTATTGGAACATTTGTTCAGTTTGTGAAATTTAGGTGGCATCTTTTTATCTTCAAATAGAACTGATGAAGCCTCAAGGGAGGAGGATTTCCAAAATCCTCCTAACTAGGAGTATTAAATTAGGAACAGATGAGAGGAATATTGGCTTCTGTGTTTCAGCTCTGAGGGAATTTGGGATTCTCTACAGAGTTGAGACTTGTTGATGCTCCAAGGTGAGTGAAACAGATGCTGGGGTGAGCAGCATGTCTTGTGTAGACTTTTTGCTGCCCGAGCAAGCCACAACATGTGAAAAAACCAAAGTAAAAAGGTCTCTTCCTGGCAGAACTGAGTCTCCCCCACAAGATGGCTCTGCAGCCACAGGCTCTGCAAGGGAAGAACCTCGAAATACTGGTTATTTTTCTTTTTTAAAGGCCCTAACTTTAAAATAATCTCCTTTGAAAGATATCCGCCTCACTAGAAAACATGCAAAATTCTGTGAAAACTTTACAAATATGTCAATCCAAGCCTTTTTTTTCAAAAGCGACTCTTTTTACTCTTTTTCTTAAAGGAGCAGACTATTTCTCTTAGCCTACTACTTCGTGATGCCATCATGCAATGAACAAAGTGACCATGAAATGGCCGAGGAATTAATCTGGTCAATCTGGGCTTCATCTTCTTCATTTCAAGCCCTTAGCACAAAACTATGTTTTGCAAATTCAGCTTGCAATGGAGTGATCTGAACCTCCTTGCAACTGTGCTTATGCCCACACTCCTGCATGAAAAAAGTTTTGGAAAGTATCTTGTAAGGAATAGGATGGGGGGAAATGGCTTTAAGATGAAGGAGGGTGGATTTAGAATGGGTATTAGGGGAAAAAAATCTTCTCTCTAATGGTGGTGAGGCCCTGGCAGAGGTTTCCCAGAGAAGCTGTGACTGCCCCTGAATCCCTGGAAGTGTTCCAGACCAGGCTGGACAGGACTTGGAGCAACCTGGGATAGTGGAAGGTATCCCTGCCCATGGCAGGGGCTGGAATGAGATAACACTTAAGGTTTCTTCCAACCCAAACCATTCTGTGATTTTGTGAAATATTAGATACTATGAGAAATTGAAGCAACCGAAATAAATTGTGATTATTTGAAGTGTGGATTTTTGCCATTTTTATGGCCAGAATGGTGGCACAGAGTTTTACCTCAACTAACATAAGATATTGACCTAAAAAGTGTAACTTGAGAGTGTAGTCACTGCAAGTGGTTTTTATCCTCTTGCATTTAATCCTGTAGGCTGGAAAGGCCTGTGCCAGTAATTTTGTAAGGTCTTGCATCAGTGTCCTTCACTTTACAAGCCTGGGCACATAACAGAAAGTCAAGCAGGAAATATTTAACAAAAGGCCTGAAAGTTGAGGGTAAAAGATAATGTCACTTTTAGACCAGGGAGAGTCAGAGAATTGTTCCTGGGAAACTTTCATTGTATGGGTGCATAGTGTAAGTGCATTTGGTCTGGCAATAAGAGAAGTGGTAGCTGAATACAAATCCAGCTGGAAAAGCATAGAAAATGGTCTGGATAATTTGAAAATGAAGTTATTGATCAATATCAGCTAATATAAAGAGGGAAATATCTCCAGAAGGATTGCTCAGCCCAGATGTTGCAGTAACAAATCAAGGCTTAGTAACTAAATGGATTCTTTTACTGTAAAACCTGCTGGTTTATTTTTCTCTTTCTCACACTGCCATTGACTCTTTTTTTTTTGTCCATTTTTGAAAACAGCTCCACTGAAGTCTGCTCCAGAGGGAAGAGAAGAAAACACATCGGTGAGGACAAAGAGCTGAGCAGCACTTAGGCACAGAGCCTTCTCACACCAAATGCCCACAGAGAGAGGCAGCTGAGGATTGAGAGTCACACAAAATCCCAGCACACTCTTCTCTCCAATACCTTCTGCCCCAAGCAGATCTCCTTATCACTAAGTTCACCTTGAACTTGTGGAAACTGCAAGACTAGGAAAAAAATTCCGTCTTATGCTTAGGGCACAGGAGCCAGGAAGTTTGATTTCAATTCCTGTTTTTTCTGCAGGTTTGTGAAAATCCCTATTGTTTGCAGGGTGTTTCAAGGTCTTCACTTTGCTACGAGAGAACAGAGCAGTGCTCTTAGATGTTTTTAGCTCTCAATTTTGGAAGCAGAGTTTGATTTATTGCTTTATGCAGAATTTCCCTTAATCTGGAGGCAAATATATCTGAGGTAGAACTCAGGAAAACCTGGGAATATAGAGTCTTTTCTCTGGCAAATTGAGCATGGTCCATTCTACTGATTTTGCTCTTTTTCTCTTCATAGAATCATGGAATAATTTAAGATGGAAGCATCTTTTAGAGGTCATTGACTCCAACTCCACTGCCATGGACAGGGACACTTTCCACTAGACCAGGTTCCAAGTCCCCTCCATCCTGGCCTTGAACAATTCCAGGGATGGGGAAGTTCTCTTGTGCCTTTCTGATGTGAAAGACAGAGAACTTCTGAATCAAAAATGACTGGTTTTTATGAGGCCACACCAATCTGAACAAAGTTAGCCCAAAACTGAGTTCTGGAATCTGTTGCCATTTGAGAGAGAAACAAATGTGGCAAGAGAAATTACAATTTGAAAGTTTCAGCATAGCAAGACCTCATTGTGGAAAATGTAAAGAAATCTTAATAGAGGGTGTTAGTGCCTCTGCTTTCTGGAATAATTCGAAAACTAAACATTAAAATACTGACAGTAACAGAGGGTAATGATGCATTGCTTGTCAAAAATAATATGTAGGAAAAGGTCAGCTCTTTGGGGAAGCAAGTGCCTCTGGATTGACTAGGTTAATCATAAAAATAAGTGTATTGCTGCCAGATTGCCAGTTGCTGGGTAACCCACAGGTGCAGGGAAGGGTGTTTGCTTAGTGGCAGGAATTTAATATTTCACCATCTGGGTGAGGTTTTCTTCAGTGGAGCGTGTAAGATTTTTATTCTGACAATGCAGTCTGCCTGCTCTATTTGACCAGCTAATGTGTCTCTATACTCCATTGATAATATTGGCTGCAAGCTTAATTCAGTTGTGTGAATGTGAATAACAATAAAAGTTCTCTATTTAGTTTTTCTGTATCCCTAATGGACTTAAATTAACCTTAAAAACACATCCACATCAGATAAGATAAAATAGCATCATTAGTTTGTGGAAAAGGTGCTTCCTTGGCTCAAGGTTTGAGATCAACCTGAAAACATGATAATTTTTATTTTTTTTTCAGAGCAAGGCAAAGGTGCCTCAGTCAAAACAGAGAACGTTCTATTTACTTTTAACTGGATGTTAATTGATTGTTTAGCTGTTTTTTCACATGGTTTTTAGCATTAAATTCTTCCCTCTGACAATGGTGAGGCCCAGGCACAGGCTGTCCAAAGAAGCTGTGGCTGCCACATCCCTGGAAGCGTTCAAGGCCAGGCTGGACAGGGCTTGGAGCAATCTGGAATAGTGGGAGGTTTCCCTGTCCATGGCAGGAGCTGAAACAAGATGAGCTTTCAAGTCCCTTCAACCCAAACCTTTTATGACTCAATGATTTTGTGTGGCAGGGCTTTTCTGCAGGTTGGAGGCCTATTGGTGTGATCTGGTCATGCCCTATTGTGAATTCCTGTTACCCTCCCAAACTGGATGATTAGGGACACCTTCCATAGCCAGGTGACTCTGACTTGGATCCAGGCAAACAAGATTTCCAGGTACAGTTTAGGAGTTAGCATGGGCCAGGGCTGATTTCCCAGAACAGAAATAAACAGAAGGAATGAGCAGAGAAGATTAATGCCTGTACAAAATCAGATGAGAACCTCTGGCACTCATGATGCCATCTAGAAAGATGTTTGCTATATCATGCAAGTAACTTTTTGTTTGTGTGTTTCAAAAGATTTCTTAAAAAATCCTCCCCAAACTGAACTATATGGTGATCAGATGTAGTTTATGGAATTATAGTCAGTGTGGTTACTTGTCTGCAGCTGGGAGGAGTCTTTCAGCTAAAAGCAAAATAGATGAATAGACTTCCAACTGATTTTCAACTTTGTTTTGTATTCTGCAGCTGCTTCTAAATCCCAGCAGAAATCAACAAGATTATTCATGCTGACAAGATTGAAAATGATGAAAAATTATGGGAAAGGAGAAGCCAAAGATTTTGTGTTTGCAACCTTTTCCTCAGCTAAACATGTCAGATCCCTCCTAGCTCATTTTTGTATTTTCCTTCCAGATTAGGTTATTCCATTTTTAAGTACTTTTTGCACTTCTAGCATGCGCAAAACATTCTTTTCCCCCTGTAGTTTTGCCTTGCTTAAGTGGCAGTTGCACAGCACATTGGAAGTGATTGAGACATTCACCAAGTGATATGGATTTGTCATTAAAGTAGGATCAGTACCAGGGTGAAAGAAATTATATTTATATTTTCCTGGTGAGGGTGGTGAGGCCCTGGCACAGCTTGCCCAGAGAATCTGTGGCAGCCCCATCCCTGGAAGTGTTCCAGGCCTGTTGTGGTGTGCTGTAATGTCCCATTTTGGCCTTCCAGGTCACTTCCCCAGGTGTGCCTATGTCTCTCTCCCTTCCCCCTTGCCCCCATGCTGAGTGAGTCCTGTCAATCAGGCTTAACATTCCAGCAAGGCATCCGTGGTTGGTCAAGTTCAAAGGATGCCCCTATGCCCAGAGGTCATTGGCCTGTCTGGGTGTCATCTTCCCCTGAGACCCTGCCCCTCTCACCTGGTTGGTGGCTCACCTGTACCTCCCAGATTGGACAGTGCTTGGAGCAACATGGGATAGTGGCAGGTGTTTCTACCTTCAGAAATCTCATTCCTTGTCTGTATTCACTCCTTATCAGTATTTCTTTATGGAATATTTAAAAAACAGAAGTACAGATCTTCCCCAAACAGGTTGGCATTCCCTGATAGATGCTATGAATCCATATATCTCAGATATGTCTGTTAAGTTCACAAAATGCTCTGAGATTTCAAAATACAGCTATTATGGCAATAACCATTGTTATTCTTGTTTTTAATAGGTGCTGACAGTCAGAAATATTTTGAGGTAAGTGCCAAGTTAGAAGCTGTGATTCTGAATCGAGTTTTTCAAATACTCAAGGGGTCTGTTATGTTTGAGGTAATTTGTCTGGACTGTCATCCCAGAAACATCTGGTGGAAGGGGATCAGACTGGCACAACAAAGACTGGCAGTGGTGCTTACATGTCCTCTTGTGGAGCCTCTTTATGGGTTTGGTTGTGTTAAAGATTTTGAACACTTTGCTCAAGAACACTGAATTTTCTTGAGCTGTCTGAAACTCAACATTTCCATTTCATGGCAAATGTCAAAGTTTCAAAGTATGTTTTTATTCTCGGTGTGAACATACCCACAAGTATAAAACATTTCCTGCCCATTTAGAAAAGTGTTGTTTTAAACACTAAATATATATAGAGAAACTTCACTTTAAAATTAAATTACTAATTCAAAGCTTATTTTGTTTAGTTTCTAATCTTAGCATGAGGTGTTGGTGCATGTCCGAAGAAGGACAATGGAGCTGGGGCTGGAGCACTGGTCTGATGAGGAGCAGCTGAGGGAGCTGGGAAAGGGGCTCAGCCTGGGGAAATGGAGGCTCAGGGGGGACTTTCTCATTTTCTCCAATTCCCTCACAGGAGGGGGCAGCCAGGTGGAAGTTGGGCTCTGCTCCCAAGGAACAAGTGATAGAACAAGAGGAAATGGCATCAAGTTGCACTAGGGGAAGTTTAGATTGGATATTAGAAAAAAAAAATTTATTAAGTGAGTTATCAGTTATTGGAACAGGCTCCCCAGGACAGTGGTAGAGTCACCATCCCTGGAGGAATTTAAAAAACATGTAGCTATGGCACATGGGGACATAGTTTAGTGACAGTCTGGGCAGTGGTGGCTGAATGATTGCATTCAATGATCTTAGAGCTTTTCTCTACCCTAAACAATTCTGTGATTCAATTATTCTCTCCTGACACAGCAGTTCTGATGGCTCAGGACATGGCCCAGCTCATCACTCTGTACCCTGTCAGGATAAGAACCAGGTAAGGATGCTATTGCTGGGCTGCCACGTGGGCAGTTTCTAGTGGATGAAATTCATCAGCAACTACCTTATTTTAGGTGGCTTTTTTTGTCATGACTACACTGGAGCTTGGTGGCCAAGTTCCTGATTTGGAGAGGGATTTTCTACAGCCAAAAATGTGGAGTCCAAGTCAGTCTTAAATTAGATTCCTCTACTTAGACAAGTGATTTCCTGTCTCCATTGCCTGTATTGAGTCATTCTCCACTAAGCATAATGGGAGTCTGGACTGCTGTAGCCATGTCCATTTAGGTTGGAAGTTGGTGCTGAATTTCTCCCTCTTCTGTTCACCAGTGGGATGAGAGCTTTCTGGGAACTCATTAGTGGCAATAACTTGAAGCTTCTTGTCCATTTATTGTTATTATATTTATAAAATGCATAATACCATTTTGGGCCTGTGATCCAGAACATGTAACCAGAGCAGGGTACATCAAAGTCTTTCTTGTGACTGGAATATTTTTTAGTTGATAATATAAAATCCTATTGAGACAAAGCTCTGTAGTTCATGCAAGACAACTCAAAACCAACTGGGTTCATCTGAACCTGTCTCCATTAGGATCTTGTGTTGACTTTGCTGTTGGATTTAGCAATCAGCTATAAAAAACAACACTTTCAAAGCCAGTCTAATGAAGATACTTAGAGTGATATTCTTCCAACCACATGTTTGAATCTGAGAAAATTACTTCAGGCTTTATTCCCTTTATTGTTGATGGGAAGAAGCAGGAAATTAGATGTGAGTCATCTGACCTATTTTAGATGTCCACTTAGGAGTGATGAGTTGCAGATGAAATGCTGATTTCCCCCCATTGAGTACTAGAGGCCAGAGGGGGATTAGGTGAGATGCAGGTGACGTGACTGATGGGATTGGAGAACTCATCCCCTCCTCACTTCAGGGTACAATGTTTGGCCTTTTCAGCAATAGCTTTATCACCCAGCAAAAGCCATGGCTGATATGGGGTCGTTCCCAGGATGAGTCTGCATGGAGATGAGACCAGACACTGGAGCTGGAGCTCCATTTCCACTTGGGAATGATTCACTGAGGTCAAAGGGAATCTTTCCATTGGCTTCAGTGGGCTTTGCAAACCCCAGAGTTTCAGCATACATTAATTTAGCAGCTGGGTGCCACAATTTAAGATAACATCATTCTCCTGGGTTTTATTATCAATGTTTTGTCAAAGGTCAGCACTCACAGCAGAGCTGGCAGACCAAAGTTAGCCACAGACTAATACAGAAGTTCACTTGGTCATAAAGGCTGTGCCTGTGCTACTCCTAACAGAATATTCTTCCCTTGGTACCTGAGTCTCCTCTGCTTTGGTGATCTACTCCATAGTCTTCATCATCATAGAAATCCATACTTAATCCCTTTGTCCATCTCCTCCAAGGCTGCCAGTGGTCTGTGGTTTACAAAGAACAGCTTCCCCGTCCAATCCCCGCTCCCTGACGTGTAATCTCTGTCCTTTCAGCCTCTGACCACCTTCAAGCTGCATCTCAGTAGCAAGTCTGGTGAATTAAACAAATCATCTCTGACAAAGAGGGGGCTGAAAGTACTTTTGATAAGATTTGAAGATAAACAAAAAAATTTGGGGTAAAAACTGGATGTTCTTCCTTTTTGCCAGGCAGGCAGAGATATTGCTTATTTGAAGGAAAACTATTAAGAAAAAATTCAGTATTGAGTTGTATAACTGAAGCTTGAAACTTCATTAATTAATAATTAAATAACTTGAAAAGCTATTATAGTTTTTGGGGTAAGTGAAGACTTCGGAGAGAAAACAGAAGAGTTTAAGTATTTGTCTTATTTTTGTGGCATTGTGGGTGCTTTTGCAATACTTATACTTTTACTCGCCCCACTGCCCCGACATCCTTTTCAGCATCTGGGAAAAATTATTCTTTTGGAGTCCACAGAGTGCTTCAGAGAACACACTACTGCCTTACAGAAAAGCCTTACAGGTACCTACAATTTTCTGCACCAAAAGAGGGGAAACTCATGTTCATGTGTTGTCCAGGTCAGTGTGATGTGACTTCCACAGCCAAACTCAGATCATCCAAATGCTAATAACATCATTGTTCTGGTCATGTTTCTACAGGAAGGAAATGGTAATTAAAAACCTTTGGGAAAATAATATTAAAGTTGGACAGCTAAAATACTTTGTTTTGTTTTAAATAGCAAGCCAGCTTCATAACCACTGCATGCTCTGAGGAGTTTCAGTTTTGGCAGTAATGGAAACAAGGGGAATGTAACGCAGTTGAAAGCCTTAACTCAAGATTTGAGACCATATGTTCCAGTTCATTCTTTATTACAGGTTTCTTGTATTTCTTAGAATGTCTGTCAGGGTAGGATTAAAATCAACCAAATTTAGCTTCCTCAAATTAGGTGGTTTATTTAAGTCGCCTCTCTGGGCTCTCTGTAATCCCAGAAAGGTTTGGGTTGGATGGGACCATAAAGATCATCTTGTGCCACCCCTACCATGGGCAGGGACACCTTCCATATCCCAGGCTGCTCCAGCCTGGCCTTGGGCACTTCCAGGGATCCAGGGGCAGCCACAGATTTTCTGGGAAACTGTTCCAGGGCCTCACCACCCTCACAGTGAATAATGATGGTATTCTTCTTATTATTATTATCATTGTTATTGCTATTATTGCTATTAAATTTAATGTCAGTAGGCACTTCCGAATAACAACTGATCTCATCCAGAGAAGGTATTGGTATTTCTCCACCAAGAGTGTCTTTCACTTCAGTGATCTTTCACTATTGACTCCAGGGGAAGTCTGGATGACCAGTTTCAACCAGATCTGTAACTTTTGCATGGTTTTATTTAGCTGAAATACATTCTGTGGTGAAGTTAGGGCTATAAAATCTATTTAAGTACATGTGACAGATTTTAATATAATCAGTTACAAGCCAATAAATGTTTGCTTCAAATGTTCGGGTTATAAAAACCATTTCAACATCTGTGACAGAAAAATATTTTAAAATATTCAGTTACAGGCAAAAAAAATTTGGTATTACTCTGTGAACTCTCCGCATTATAATGGTCACAAGTCAATATGACAGCAATGATGAGAGAAAAAAGGGTCATAATTATGGTTCTTTATTGACCTCATGGTTTTTGTACCTATTGTCAGAGTTTTTCTAAATAACCATAATGGATAGAGATGGCCTAGAATTTGCCCTTCTGAATGAACATAGTTTCTCTCTTGATGAGAATACAGAGTCTACAAACAAACAAGCAAACAAACAAACAAACAATGTTTGCAGTGCAGACTGAATGGAAAATGCAGCTCCTCTTCCAGATAAACCCAAGTGAGCCATGGGCATTATTTCTTCCCCATGTCCTGATCCAGGTTCAGTGAGCTCCCAGCACCAAACCTCATGAAATTCAATGAGGCCAAGTGCAAGATGCTGCACCTGGGTTAGGGAAACCCCTGGTATCAACCCAGAGAGTGGACTGAGAGCAGCCCTGCCGAGGAGGACTTGGGGTTGGTGCTCAATGAAAAGGTGGGTAGCACTCAGCAATGACTGGTCACTTCTTGCACTTTCAGCCCAAAAAGCCAACTGTGACCTGGGCTGCATCAAAACCAGCCTGGGCAGTGGGTCAAGGGAGCTGATTTTCTCTCTCTCTCTCTCTCTCTCTCTGCTTTGTTCTTGGGATATTTCACCTGGAGTGCTGCATCCAGCTCTGGGGGCACCAACACAGAAAAGACAGGGACATGTTGGAGCAGGTCCATAGGAGGACACAAAGATGCTCCAAGAGCTGGAGCCAGGCCGGGAGAGCTGGGGATGTTCACCTGGAGAAGAGAAGGCTCTGGAAGACCTCAGAGCCCTTCCAGTGCCTAAAGGGAGCTTCCAAGAAAGCCAAAAAGGGTTTTTTTTAGAAGGGTATTTAGTGACAGGACAGGGAACAATAGCTTCAGACTGTCAGGGTTTATATTTGGTTTAAGTTTCAGGAAGAAATTCTTCCCTGTCAGGCCCTGGCACAGGGTGCCCAGAGAAGCTGTGGCTGCCCCATCCCTGGAAGCGTCCAAGGCCAGGTTGGATGGGACTTGGAGCAACCTGGGATAGTGGAAGGTGTTCCTGTCCATGACAGGGGCTGAAATGAGATGAGCTTCAAGGTTCCATCCAACTCAAACCATTCTGTTCCCATGAATGTGTGACAGTGATTTAGAGGATATCAAGAAGAAAGTTTTTATTTGCATCCATAGTTCATTTCTGGGGCATTAAAGCACAGAATGATTTAATCCCTGGCCAAAAAGCAGTGACAGGAAGACTGTGGCAAGGCAAAGATCTGAACCCAGAATGCCCCAGGGCCGTCACCACAAGCCTTTTTTTTTCTGAGGGTATGTTCATTTCCATTTTTTCAGTGTAATTGAGTGCAGGAAATATTCACAGTCACTGCTGCTGTTTTTGAGCACAGTCTATTAGAGAATAATCTGAACCAGCCTCTAGAAACAAAACAATACTTTTCTGATGTACAAAAGATAACATGAGCAGCAAAGGAATTGATGTCATCCCTACCTGAGGTGAAGGAGGCTGCAGTGATGCTTTTCTGAGGCCCTTCCTTGTCTTAGGAGTTTTTCACTGTAAAGTGGCCCTGGGAAGGCAAGCAGAGGGATAATTCAGTATTAGCAACACAAACTGGGCACTGGGTAAACATGGGGGAAAGGGATGGAAGTTTTTATCTGTGAATGCAGGGAATGTCCACTAAATATGTAACTTACTCCCATTTTTGTTTCCTGTCAGGTATCAAGAGCAATGAGCAGGGGACCTGGCTGCAAGTCAATGACACTTGTGGGATTAATTTTTTGCAAGTTTAATGATCTCTTATATCCTTGCAAGGGGCATTTCACACCACTTCAAAGGAATGAAGTGCAAAGAAGTAAAACCTAAAGCACTTTAGAAGGTGTGGAAAATGGTCTCTGAAAGCAACGTGTTGCTGCAGTTCAGTTAACCATGAAAACTCAAGCAATTAAGATGCTAGTGACTAAGAAATAATAATTTTGAGAAAGCAGTTTTTCTTCTTTCCCTCACAGTCCTGCTCTATGCCATATTTACAGCCATCTTGAGTTGGCAGTTTTGTACAGGGGGAATTAATCTCTTCTTGTCTTAAAGGGTCAAAAGACCTCAGAAAGGAAATCAGGACAGAACAGCTATGACTTCTCTCACTCATATGATTATAATCTGAAGGCTGGAAAAGAGACCTGAACATGATTTGATGAAGAAAATGACAGAGGGTCGACATGAGGCTTCTGGTGCTCTCCCTGCTGCTGGGGACCCTTAAATTCCAAGCAATATCTTTCACTGGAAGTTAAAATCCAAAGAAGTTGCCTTAGCAGTAGGTTGCTGTGATGGTTGTCAGTCAGGCAGCTCTGCTCAATGCTGTCCTCAGCAGGGTCATTGTCAAAGAGCTGCTGATGCCACCACAGTTTATTGCAGAGCAGAAGCTTTGTCTTCCCCATTCTACCTAATAAGAGATTTGTTATCATCAAGCCTCTGTTTTGCCCTTGTTTCCCAATCTTTTTTATCTCTCCATTAAACTCTGTGTTCCAGATTGAACAAGCAAACCTGCTCTTTTCCATCCAAGAGAAGCATCTTCATGAATTTCCACTCTTATCTGCCTCTATTTTTTACAGGATTCAGTCTCAGCTATTTTTCTTTTCTCTAAATAATAAGTTGTAATCCTGGCATTTTTGAATTCCCAGCATGAGTCCATTTAGAAATTAGTAAGAGTAATTCTAATATGAAAGAAAATTGGCCTTTTAAAACTATTGTTGTGTCACAATGGTGCTGAGAGGCACAAACCAACAACGGCGCTGCTTTGTTACCAGGCACTGGGCAGAAATGGCTGGAGATCAGTCAGACCTTGGGAAATGTACAATTTCAGAGGGTCAATCAGAGGCAGCAAGAGGAAGGAAGTGACTTGAGGAGTGTCACACAGTAGGCAGCAGCAGAGCCAGGGCAGCGACACTGAGTTCATCTATAGTGCCAGAGGATTGCACCCTTGAACATCCCCACTGTCTGTGTGGGATACACAGCCATGCCTGCACTGGGATCACATCCCTGGGCTGCTCTATGCCTGCCTTGGCAGGGAAACTGGAACAGGGAATAGAGCTGGGTGCACCCAAACAGTGTTCAGAGAGCCCATGGTGTCAACACAACGGGGATACACCATTTGGGTAAAGATTATCAGTATATAGTCAGCTCTGTCCCCAGAGGTTGTATAAATACCCTGATCTTGTCTTCCACTCTGGTAACCTCTGACTACCTTTAAATAAATGTCAAAATTTTCCCTCAAAACAAATCCCCTTTCTCCTCTTCAGTGAAGCAAGGAACAACACCACCAGGTGCAATCAGTGAGCTCTTTTAGAGGCAGCACTGGGAGGATTTCAGTGTCCTCATGCCAGTGTCCAGGAGGGCCCTGCAGTGTTTGCTGTCCCATGTCACCCTGCATCCCAAACATCCCTCTCAGCTTGCTTTGTCCTGTCTCCATTCTGCCAGATCCTAGTCCTGCTATCAAAGTAAGGAACAAAGAGAAGAACCAGTTTCACCTGTGCTCCTGGAGTGGTTCTCAGCATGGTTCTGGATTTCCTACAAAAAGGAGAGGATTGAGTTTTGTTATTCAAAAGAGGAAGGAGTGAGCCCAAATCAGCACTAGGTCAAATGAAAAAGATACAAAGGAGCAGAGCTGGGATTAGTCCTGGAGATTGGCAGAGCTGGCCTTGCTGCTCCAATACTGCTGGAAGAATCTGGGCAGGTTTGGTCCCAACCCCACACACTATGATCCCTTGTGTCCGTGTCCTGTTTGCTGTTTTGCTGCTTCCAGAACACCTCTGATCTTAGGATCACAGACAAGCACATCCTTGATGCCATCATGCTACAGTAACACCAAACTGGAGAATCTTAAATGATCCAATCTGTTGAATCTGGCTTTTTAGAGGGTAGAGTGTGCTCCATTCTACAGATTGTGGGGGTTTTTTTTCCCATTGTTTGAATGACACAAATGAATCTTGAATAAATGGAGTGCAGGACCAAAATGGAAAGGAAAAGCCAGTGGAGCTTGCTACCAAAACCTACAGGTCAATAAATGGTTGGAAAAAAACTGTAAGAGAGTGTCCCTGTGTGATTAGTTGTGCAATATCCAGCATGTTCTGATAAACAGGGCATGGTTTTGTCTTTGAGCCCTTGAAAATGAGAGTATTGCTGTTCATACCAATGTTAAACTGCAGTCTGGGAAAATGGTCATCATATTAAATATGAGCAGTTGGCAATGTCAAATTCCATACCATGAGTGATACATTTTATTCTTCTCTTTTCTTGACACAATAGTAGCTTTCATTTTATTTTAGCACCTATGGTGCCATTTCCTTTCCACTCTTAGTGCATTAATGTCTGTCTTCTCACACCCCTGAAACAGCTGTAGTGTGCTTCGTACTTTAATATTGAATTAACCTCCAATCTCTCCCTTCCCACCTCCTGCTGTGTTTCTCCTTTGCCTTGTTTGCTCAAATTAGAACCTTTCGTTACAAATTTGAGATGCTGGGGAGGAAAAAAAATTGTCCCTGAGAGGGCAGCCTATTTCCCAGTTGAAAAGACCTGGTTTGTCACATCAGGGACATCTTTACTCCACGTGTGACTTCCCTCACTGCATACCTGGTATTTTTTTCACCAGTGCATCATGAATATCATGGTTACAAGAAATAATGACTTTGTTTAATAAATGTGAGCTTCTGGCTTCAGTTCCACAAGCTTTCCCCTGCTCCATTGCTCTTCCCTAGACACACTCCAGCCTCTCAATGTCTTTTTTGTCCTGAGGGGACTAAAATTGAGCACAGCAATTGAGTTGTAGCCTCAGCAGTGCCCAGCACAGGGGGACAATCCCTGCCCTGGCCCTGTTCCCACACCATGGCTGGGGCAGCCCAGGTGCCTTTGGCCTTCTTGCCCACCTGGGCACAGCTGGCTCATGTTCAGCTGCTGTCCCCAGCACCCCCAGGTCCTTTTCCAGCTTTCCAGCCACTCTTCTCACAGCCTGCAGCACTGCAGGTGGTGTTGTGACCCAAGTTACTCACTTGGACTGGATTTACCAACACCCAAGTTTTATGTATTAAACTGGTTGTAGTAAAAGAGCAAAATGTATTGATCAAAGTAGATTCTTCAGGTCCTGCCAAGGGAAGTTAGGGAGTTTAGTGTCCCTAGACTGAATTTAGACTTTGTAAATAACCCCTCAGGCAATGACATGCAAGTCAGCATGGGCAGCCAGAAGAAAACAATTTAAAAATTACTATGCTCGAGGTTGCAAATGCCAGCTTAAACAAGATTTAGTTGTTGAAAAGATACAACTTCATCAGGAGACTGAGAATTCCACTTAAATGGTGTTCTGATTTTCATAAATAGAGGTGAAAGCTAGAGAAGCTCAGCTAAAGTTCTCAGCTCAAAGATGAGCTTCAGAAGTAAAACTGCAGAAATAAACAAATATTTAAAAGGAAAGAAGTTGTAGGAATTCCTGGAGAAGGAGATGAAGTTGTCCTCTCCAAGGAGTTTGGAAAAAGTGGCATTTTTTAATCAAAAAGCCTGAGCTGTGCACCATGGCAGATGTGTTGTGCAGCAAGGAGAGGGCACTCAAAAGGGCCCGTCCCCACAGACTGCACACTTTCTGCTCATTTGAGAGCTCAGAGTCTTTTCAAAGACAAGATCTGGACACAGCAGCCAGAGATAAACAGGAATAACAAAGTCACATCCTCCTCTGAATGACGCATGGCTATTTTTGATAGACATTTCTGATAAGGACCCAGATTCATAACCCTCCCCACATATTAGGAAATATCGGTGATTTTGGTATATGGTACCAAACACAACCCAGTATTCATGTCCCAAACAGCTCCACACATTGAGACTTTTTATCTTTCAAAATGAACCCCTACACAGTGGCAAACTGATAATTCAGAACAATTCCCTTGTTCCTACAGATTCAGAATATTCTTTATGTTTTTCCCTGTGGAAAGTAAAAATAAACTCATAGGACATTCTCAATTGGAAGCATCAAGTAATTCCTCAACTCATACCCTGTTTTATGCCAACAATGGGAACTTATTTTAATATGTATGTCCATATTTACATCAAGGATGTATAATAGTTTCATGGTGAGTTCATTTTTTTGCTTAAAGTTTCACATAACCTGTCAGAAATGAGTAGGTATCAACTTCATCCTTCATCTGCCTCATTTCATGACTGCTTTATTAAATCAAAAGTAAGTTTCACAAAACAATTCTAAAATATGATCCCCCCCCCCTCAAATCTGGGTCTGTCAAGATGTATTGACTTGGGCTGTTGTGAACAGATCATATGGCTTGATCTGATGTGCAGGAAGATGGTGATGAGCACAACTTGCTATTGTTAAAGTACACGTGAATAATGCACTGGGTTTGGGACCCGTCAGCTCTTCTGGTTTTAATCATTCATTTTCTTTTCTTCCATTTCGTAACTGGGCTGTTGATGTAATCCTACCCCATATGAATGCTGAGCTGAGGGTTTCACAATAAATGAAATGCCATCTAAACCAGCGTGAAAGAGTCACACAGTGTAATCTAAGGTGCCCACAAGAGCTGGCAGAGGACTGGGCTCCTGATGTAGCCATTGGAGCCTCCAGTAATTAAATAATAATTAGCAATTAAATTATCAGCAGAACGTTTTAATCTTGCCCTTGGTCTCCTTGCTTGCCTGAAGAAAAGCAATGTTTTATTTCAATAGAGAGAGGATGGCCCATGAAACAAGTGGGAAAGCAGAAGATCTGGCTGGGACTGGGTGACATCAGGCTCCTTGAACTCAGCTCTCTGCCATGGTTTCACCAAAAAGAAACATTAGGTGAGATGACTGCATAGGCCAGGAATTTTATCAAGAAAGGGTTTTATCAGAATTAAAAGCTCTATTTGAGAACTTTGAAACAGTCAGTCCTCATCCAATGGCTGCACCTTGACAATCTAAATGTTGACACTTAGGGTAAGAGCAAAACCCAAAGGCAAGATCAGTGCCAGGGAACAAAACACTTTGTTTTCAAAGCGGATGATGTTACTGCTTGTGGGGAGCAATCCTGGGCTCATTTTAGCCAACCTGTGCCTGGGAAGGACAGGACAGTGCCAGCTGGTCCAGCCCAAATCAGTGCCAGGAGCTGTTCTGTGAATGTAGCAAGGTGAGCAGTCAGATTCCAGCCTCTTTGTGGTGATCTGGCATTGCTTAATTTACCAATACCATGGGTTTGTGTACTGGATTAAGGGACAGAATGTGGCAATCTGCTTTCTGCCACAGGATTTGCATCTTTTGCTACACTAGCAGACATTTCTCCCTGTTCTGGTTCTGCCCAGCTGCTATGGAATCACCTCCAGGTCCTGGCCATGCCCCTCCTGGCCACTGTGAAATTCACCCTGCCCTGGTCAGAACCAGGACACTCCCTCAAAATGCTGTCAAATGCCAACCTCTCTTCCTTGCACAGACTGCACTGAATTGACCAAGCTGCTTGAAACTCTCCATATTGGCCATGTTTTTGAGACATCACCTTTTCCCTTTCTTATTCCTTTCTGATAGAAGAACTTCCTGCTATGATCAACACTGTGAATATCCTACTTTCCTGTGCTACATTGAGTCTTGCTTGTACACCCATGGCTCAAGAGCATTGCAACCACCCACATTCTTACAGCTGAATTTCCTCTGCGGAGGAATGTTCAGTGAAGGACACCTGCACTGAGCAGCTCGTGAGCAGCTGCTGGATTTCATGAGCTGGGTGCTCTCTTTGTTCCTGAACTGAGTGAGACTTGGAGCAAAAAGACACTGGAACAACTGTTGTGGAGTCTCCATTTTCAGAGATATACAAACCCTGCTGAAACTGAAGGCTTTAAAAGTCTCCCAGATTCCTAAGTTTAGGCTGTTACTGCCACACTTGAACACCTAAATTCCACCTAAGTCACACCTAAGATGCCTCAATGCTCTTGTGAATTTTAGAATTCCTTATCACAGAATCACAGAATGGTTTGGGCTGGAAGGAACCTTAAAGACCATCCAGTTCCAGCCCTCTGCCATGGGCAGAGAATGCCACCACTAAACCAGGTTGCTCATTATGGTGATCTTAGGCTCAGATATTATAAGGAGAAGGAAAACACAGAGGTGAGGTGTTCCTGTGGCTGCTGGCCAAGTCAGAACTCTGGAGTGTCACAGAGTGACCTCAGAGGTTGCTTCTCTTCTGTCAGACTACACTGGACAGAGCATCCTCTAGTTCTGCACTGGAGCAGCTCAGACATTCCTGCCTCCAGCAGACTTTGAGCCTGCTGAGCCCCTGTAACAAACACTTTCCTCTAACACTTCAACTCAGGCACTCCTGCCCCAACCTCGTGCCTCCCACACTCAGCCATAAAGCTGGAAAACAAAACTTCCTTCCAACCTTCCTTCCCTTGCCTGCCTTCTCAGCCTGGCTTTATTTCCCAGGGCTGCTGATGGTTGAAGAACAATTGGTTTTTGCTCATCTGAGGGGATTTGCATTGTGAATCTTCCCGACAAGCCAAGGAGCAAAAGGGAGGGAGAGAAGGGGTGGGAGGGGAGATGCTCTGCCAGCCAGGCAGGCGGGGTCGCGCTGGCAGCAGCTCTGCCTGGCTCTCACTCTGCCTCCCAGGGGAAAGCCCTTCCTGTCACTGCAGGCTGCTGCCCTGACACACCACAGGCAGCACAAGGAGGCAGCAGAAGGGTCCCTGCCCTGCCCTGCCAGCACCCAGCAGCAGCCCTCACCTGCAGCAGGCAAACCATGAGCACGAGCTCTTTGCTCCTGCAGCATCTTCACCTTTGATGGAAAACCTTCAGCCACCTCCCCAAGGGACCATGGAGGAGCAGTACATTTCCAAACTCCACCCAGTAGTGGATTATGGAGCTGGGGTCTTTCTTCTCATCATAGGTGAGTGAGTTCTCAGCCTGCTGGTTTGCTTGGAGCCAGGGAACGGGATGCAGGGAATTCCCTGTCTGTGCCATGGTCAGGCAGCAGAACCTGGAGGGAAATGGCAGCAAATATTTCCCCACAGGTTCTCCTGGAGTTGGTTGGCAGCCAGGATTAATCTCCACTCTTGGATTTGGAATCTTGTTTTGATGCTGAAGAATGGCCAGCACAAATTAGCGTCTGTGGCATCACAAGTGTTTGAAATAAGTTGTGTGTCACTTTCTGTGGCATCTGAGCCCTGAGAACTGAGCCAGGGCAGCTCAGTCCATGGGACTGGTCAGGAGAAGCAGCTGTGGGCTGGCCCTGGGTGGGAGAGGAGTCATTCTGCTGTGTCTGGGCAGGATGCACTGTACAGCACAGCAAAGGATGTCCAAATAGCAGTTCTGGGCTTTGCAGCAGCCTGTTTGTCCTGCTGCAGGCAGATTGAAAATGAAATAAAAGTGGGGATAGCTACCACCCTATGGCTTCAGTTAAGTGTGTTCTTCTTTGTCTGCTTCTTGCATGTACATAGACTTTTGTTTTCTCCTCATACATTTGGAGAGGAGTGGAACTTGTTTAGGCGTGCCTTCCACCTGAATTTTTCCTAAGATTCCTTCCTTCAGTTCTCTTGAAAAATCTAGCTGACATAAGAAGGACAAGCCTATATTTTCATGTGCTTAAAAACTGAGACTCTGGGCAGAAGTGCTGGACTTTAATACTTCTTATTTCCTCTTGTTCTGCACAGCAGAACACAACTCAGGGTGAGAATTAATGAATTCAATTACAAAATTACAAATACAATTAATGAAGGGCTTTTTTTCAAGTCAGGATGTCAACTCTCATCTCTCAGAAATGCAAATACATAGATGCAGTTAAGGCACAATGGGAAGGGGCAGCAAAAGAGGGCTGGGGGCTGGAGCTCCCCATCTTTGTGTTCCACCACGCTGCAGTCCCACACGTCTCCTAAAGGACTCTGAGGCACTGAAACTCCAGGCACAGCTTCCAGCAGAGATCCAGAGCCCTGTGATGCAGCCAGGTTCACTTCATCCTGCAGGGACTCAGAAATAAAGCAGTGAGCTGAGCTGCAATCAGGTGCCGTATTTATCCATAGCTTTGCCACTCACTGGGGCTGCAGGTTTGTGCCCTGAAGTGATGTTTTTTATTAGGAACAAGGGCAGGGCATGGGTGGCAGCATTCACCACCAGCTGTTTGGTTACTGTCCCACAGTTATGGGTCTGTCCTGTGCCAGCCAGGCTGTGGGATGGAGGGGAAGAGATTCTGTCAAGGGGAAGGAGAGGCTGGGCCTGGGTGTCACCTCTGATGGCAAAGCTGCTTCCTGCATCTGGTACAAGGGCTGGGCTCTCACCAAAGAAAGGGAATTGGGTTCTTTTTCCCTCATGAAGCCTGAGGATATTCTGTTTTGAGTCCCTCACTGCAAGAAACAGAATGAAGGGCTGGAGTGACTCCAGGGAAGGGAATGGAGCTGGGCAAGGGGCTGGAGCACCAGGAGCAGCTGAGGGAGCTGGAAAGGGGCTCAGCCTGGAGAAAAGGAGGCTCAGGGGGGATCTTGTGGCTCTGCACAGCTCCTGACAGGAGGGGACAGCCAGGGGGGGGGGGTTCAGGCTCTGCTCACAGGGAACAGGGACAGGACAAGAAGCAATTGCCTGGAGTTGCACCAGGGCAGCTTTAGTTTGGATTTTAGGAGTCATTTCTTCATGGAAAGGACTGTGAAGCATAGGAACAGGCTACCCAGGGCAGTGGTGGAGTCACCATCCCTGGGAGGATTTAAAAGCTGAGTGGATGTGGCATTTGGGAACATGTTTTAGAGGTGGCCTGGTCAGTGCTGGGGAATGGCTGGACCCAATGATCTTAGAGGTGTTTTCCAATCCAAAGGATTCAATGATTCCATGTTACCATGTCCCAGCCTGTGGAGAGAGCTCTGCTCTCTGAGCCTCAGGTTGCTCTGCCAGCCAAGCCCCTGTGGGCATCATCCTGTGTGTGCAGACACAGAGATCTGAGAGCTCAGGAGCCCCTCAAGGGCATCCAGAGGTGGCAAGTGAAGGTGTGGGGTCAGAAAGGGAATGAAGGGACACAGGGCCTCAGATTTGTGTCCCCATTTCAGTTTCGCCTTCTTCTTGACACCTCTGAGGATTTTGTACTTATGCCAATAGATTTATTCCATTTTATTGCATGTGCCTCTATTAAGTCCTCTGTGGGCACTTTAAGTGGTACCTGTGAGCAAATGCAGCCTTCCTGCACTCACAGCCACAGGACAGAATCTTTTCCTGTCTCCCTCTTCACATCTGACTTTAGAGGACACCTTCTCAGGAAAACCTTTCATCAAAATGTTGCTACAGCACCATGTTCACTCGAAAGAAGAGAGAAAATGAGTTATTTGGTGCGTGTACTTCTGACACTGCTGTCACCAGCACTTTGAAGCCCTGTGGCACACCTGAATAATGTATGTGCGACAGCTCCTTTTGCACAGCAAGCTCTGGGTCTGTTGCACGCCCCTGGCTAAACAAGTCCCATGGTGCCACTTGTTGGAGCGTTGTGGGTGGGATAGTTGGGACAGACGGAGATGAGAGATCTCTGAAGCCAGGTCAGGAACTTGGGGTTTATTGCAAAGGGCCTGGGTGCAGGGCCCTGCTGGGAGCTGCCAGCCACAGCTCAGAGCAGGACTGAGAGAGGAGAGGGGCAGAGAGGATGAGAGGGTGAGAGAGTGAGAGGGTAAGAGCATAAGGAGTAAAAAAGGTAAGAGAGTAAAAAGGGTAAAGCCATAAAAGGGTAAGACAGCGAGGTTCCTGTTACAATACCATAAATCTTCTTCTGTGCTGAATATTCTGATTCTCACTAGCCAATCTAGTACAAGATACAAATCCTGTAGCATTTACATACAGCCTATCAGAATCATTACATTACCATACTGTGTTACATTTTAAACCCTAAAAACTCCTCTTTGGGCCCCTTCTGCCAAGCTAGTGGGGTCTGCTCTGACCCTTGGACCTGTCTGCAAGCAGAGGGTATTGTTTTATCAAAAGGGGATTACCTTCAGTGGCCATGCCCTTGTTTTCCAGTTGTTCGGTAACTGAGGAATCTCAAAGCTTGCTTTCATTTCAATCTTGCTTATAGTTTCCGTATTCTGAAAATCTTTTGCCAGGCACTCATATTTATAAGGCATTCCTGTTTCATCTCCCCCAACACCATTGCTCTCAGAGACCCCCAGAACAGCCATGCTAACTCTCAGGGACCAGCAAGGACTCTGAGCTGCCCATGTGCACCAGCCAGGCAGCTCAGAGCCCAGTGCTGGGGCTCCATTGGAGGTGAGGGAGGTCACACACAGGGAAGGCTTTGGGAAGTGCAGGGGTCAGGTGGCCAGGATGGCTGGAGTGCTTCAGCAGAAAGGAGAAGGGAGGAGATTCTTTCCCAGTGCAAGAAATACGTGGGCCTGCTAGAGTGGGTCCAGAGGAGGCCACAAAGATGCCCTGAGGGCTGGAGCACCTTTGCTCTGGAGACAGGCTGTGAGAGCTGGGGGGTTCTCTCTGGAAAAGGCTACAGGGAGACCTCATTGTGGCCTTCCAGCACTTAAAGGGGGCTTATAAAAAAGACAGAAAGTGACTTTTCCCATGGGCAGGCAGTGACAGGACATTCCAAACCCTGCCATGGGCAGGGACATCTTCCACTATCCCAGGTTGCTCCAAGCCTGTCCTCCTGGCCTTGGACACTTCCAGAGATGGAGAAGTCACAGCTTCTCTGGATACCCTGTGCCAGGGCCTCCCCACCCTCACAGGGAAGAACACCTAATATCTCATTTAAACCTGCTCTCTTTCAGTTTAAAGCTATTCCCCCTTATCACTACATAATCTTGCAAGAGGTTGCTCTCAGCTCTGTTGCAGCCCCTCTCAGGCACTTCACATCCTTCCAGTGGACTTCCCAGGTGTGTTAACCATGTGATATTCCTGTCTGTGTTGGTCCTTCCCTTTCAGCCATCCTGACAATCCTTGGGAATTCAGCTGTCCTTGCCACGGCTGTGAGACGCTCGTCGCTGCTGAAGCCACCGGAGCTGCTCACAGTGAACCTGGCGGTGGCAGACATTGGCATGGCCCTCAGCATGTACCCCCTGGCCATTGCCTCTGCCTGGAGCCACGCCTGGCTGGGGGGAGACACCTCCTGTGTCTACTATGCCCTGATGGGTTTCCTCTTCGGGGTCTGCAGCATGATGACCTTGTGTGCCATGGCCGTGATTCGATTCCTTGTCACCAACTCATCCAAATCCAGCAGTGAGTAAATCACCTGTTGTCCTGGTTTAGGGCAAATTTGGTAGAGAATCTCCAAAATGGGGCCCCTCCAGAAAGCAAACCCACTCGGCCCCTCCCTTCAATGGGTTCAGGAAGGATTCCTGGGAGTGAAGTGGAAAGAACCTGTTTATCTAACAGGCACAGCACCCCCAGCACACAAAATGAACAATACCAGATGACACCATTCTGTCACCACTCTGAAAAGATGACAAATTCAGAAAGTCTCTCTTGGGAGCGGTCACTCTGTTCTCAGTCCCTCCTGTGCTGGGGCAGCTGCTGCAGCCACAAGGTGCAAACTCTCGGTGTTCCCAGGTCCCAGTCCAGAGCAGGTTCGAGTAGGGCCAAAAAAAAAAGAAAGGAGAAACACTCCAGGAATTTGGACTGTTTAGCTAAAGTAGCTTATTATCAGAAGCGAAAGCAAGCAGAAGCAATGCAGAAGCAAAAGAGCAAAGTGAAAAGCAAAAGCAGCACTGTGTACTGCCCTGTCTGTGTGTTCCACCAGACTAAACAAAACTTTCACTCTTCAGAGCCAGTCTTAAAGGCACAGAACATAATATCCAGCATAAACAGAACACATGAATGGGGATACAAGCATCATAACGTCACCCTAGGACACCTATATTGTCACCTGGTGCTGCTGTGTTTGGGCTGGGCTGCTCTGGAAGGGGCTTTGTGGAATGTGGTGTGGGTTATCAGGTCAGGAACAGCAGAATAAACCTCAACTTTTAGTGCAGTATCAAATTCTGGTGTTCCCAGAAGGATCAGATTAAATTCTGTATGAAACAGTGAGGTTTTTCACCTCTCAGTTTTTCCAAGTGAAACTACCTGGAAATGGAGAGCAAAAATGTTTTCCTGGACCAGACTGCCTTCCCTTCCTATTTGTATCCAAGCAAATACACTGGATTTTAAAAGGAAAGAATATTCTTCTGGCATTCCTGGGCTGAGCCCACAGCACATTTAAGGTGAAATTGATCTTGTAATGCTCCCTGCCTTACAAAGCTCCAGATGAGCACTGAGGGCTGTGTTCAGGTCTCACCCAATCCTCTGACAATGTTTCTCTAGAAGCCCCAAGGTTAGGGACCTGCAGCAGCAGCCCAGGTGTGTCTGGAGCCACCATCCTTCTGTCTAAGGAGAATTATGGCAAAATAACTTCCCTTGTGGCTGGGATGGGATCCATCCAGGCTTGCTCTTCCTCTTTCTTGCAGGTAACAAAATCACCAAGAGCACGGTCTGCATCCTGATTGCTTTTATCTGGCTCTACTCCTTGCTCTGGGCCATCCTGCCCTTGGTGGGCTGGGGCTACTACGGCCCTGAGCCCTTTGGCATCTCCTGTACCATAGCCTGGAGCAAATTCCACAACTCCTCCAATGGTTTCTCCTTCATCCTGAGCATGTTCCTCCTGTGCACGGTGCTGCCTGCGCTGACCATCGTGGCCTGTTATTTGGGGATTGCCTGGAAGGTTCATAAGGCATACCAAGAGATCCAGAATATTGACAGGATCCCAAATGCAGCCAAACTGGAGAAGAAGCTGACCCTGGTGAGTTATCCCTGTGATGGGAAGAGTGTGCAGTAATCAAGAGCTGGCTTTGCTCATGCACAGCTCACAGAACCATGGAATTAGAGACCTATGCAGAAATTCTGTGTGGAAACAGGATTTAAACCTATTAATATTAATATATTATTTCTTTTCCAAATATGGACTTTGAAATGAAGTTGTTAATTTCTTGTGGAAAAGCATAATTGATCCAAGCTTTCTAGAGGCCAGTCACAGAATCACTGAATCATTAAGGTTGGAAAAGGTCTCTAAGGTCTCATCAGGTCCAACCATTAATTCAGCACTGACATGTCCACCATTAAGCATGCCCCTAATCACCAGAGCAACACATTTTTTTTTAGTATTGTTAATGAGAGTGACTCCTTCACTGCTCTGGCAGTCTGTCCCAATGACTGACAACTCCTCTTGTGAAGAAATGCTTCCTAATATCCAATCTAAACATCCCCTGGTGCAACCTGAGGACATTTCCTCTTGTCCTTTCATTTTTTGCCTGGGAGCACAGCCTGACTCCCACCTAGCTCTAGCATCCAGGGAGTTGTAGGGAGTGATAAGGTCCTCCTGAGTCTCCTTTTCTCCAGGCTGAGCTCCCCCAGTGTAGGAGCATCAGGGCTAGGACAGTTGGGATGGACGGAGATGAGAGATCTCTGAAGCCAGGTGGTGGAACTTGGGGTTTATTGCAAAGGGCCTGGGAGCAGGGCCCTGCTGGGAGCTGCCAGCCACAGCTCAGAGCAGGCCTGAGAGAAGAGAGGGGTAAAGAGGATGAGAGGGTAAGAGAGTGAGAGGGTAAGAGAGCAAAAGTGTAAGAGAGCGAGCTCATTACAATACAATAAATCTTCTGTGTTGAATATTCTAATTCTCATTAACCAATCTAGTACAAGATACAAATCCTATAGCATTTACATACAGCCTATAAGAATCATTATATTACCATACTGTGTTACATTTTAAACCCTAAAATCTCCTCTTTGGACCCCCTCTGCTAAGCTCTAGGGTCTGCTCTGACCCTTGGACCTGTCTGCAAGCAGAGGGTGTTGTTTCATCAAAAGGGGATCACCTTCAGTCTGGCCACACCATTGTTTTCCTGTTGTTCAGTAACTGAGGGATCTCAAAGCTTACTTTCATTTCAATCTTGCTTATAGTTTCTATATTCTCAAAATCCTTTGCCAGGCAATCATATTTATAAGGCTTTCCTGTTTCATCTTCCCCAACATCCCAGCTGCTCCTCATCAGACCCGTGCTCCAGACCCTTTCCCAGCTCAGTTTCCTTCTCTGGACACACTCCAGCCCCTCAATATCTGTCTTGTCACAAGGGCCCAGCAAGCACAGCTTTGGCTGTTGCAGTTCAGGTGTGTCCAAACACACCTCGAGTGCCAGGGCATCCAGCCCTGTCTGTCCAGCTGCAATCAGCTCTGTTCCCTTGCAGATGGCCGTGCTCATCTCCGTGGGATTCCTGAGCTCCTGGACTCCCTATGCAGCCACCAGCTTCTGGTCCATCTTTAACTCCAGTGACTCCCTGCAGCCCGTGGTGGCGCTGCTGCCCTGCCTCTTTGCCAAGTCCTCCACGGCCTACAACCCCTTCATCTACTACGTCTTCAGCAAGACCTTCCGCTGCGAGGTGAGGAAGCTGCAGTGCTGCTGTGCCTGGAGGGTTCCCTACTTCAGCTCTGACAACTCCATGGAGAATGCCGTGTCCACCATGTGGAGCGGGAGGGACAACGTCCGTCTGTCTGCGGCGCTGAGGGCGCAGAACCCGGCGGCTGCAGCTCCCTGAAGTGCAGCTGTGGGGTCAGCCTGGCCTCAGCCCCAGGGATGCAGCAAATGAGGTTGTCACTGCCTATCTCATGTCAATGCAGAGGTTTAAGTATATATTTTTAAGCAGCTCTCAAATATTGTCTGTAAGCCTCTTAGAAAAAAAAAATTAAAAATCTATTTTTTCTCCAAGAAATTCCATTTTAGGGGAAATAGATTTATGTACCAGACATAAAATCATGTAAATTAAACTTATTTTCGGGTAAAAAGATATTTTTTTTTAATATTTTTTTCCTATAGTTTTGATTTTTTTAATGCAATCTATCTGCCAACTGTTGGCCCTAGCAATAAAAGAGCCATCAGAGAAAACCACAGGTTGCACACAGTGTTACCAAATAAACACAGCTGAGTGTGTGGTTTTCCAGTAATTCAGACTGAAAACCATATGGGGAGCAAGAAATGTTCACTGCCAGGAAAAGGTGAGAGTGTGGCTGCTCCCAAAATGATATGGAGAGCTCAGATTCCATAGAGATCTCAGGTTCCTTGTTCTCTCAGAGGTGCAGGTCCAACTCCTCCAAGCACAAGTCCAAGGAGCTGAGCAGCCTTGGTTGGATGAGGTTTGGTGGGAAGGTGGCAGTGAGTGAAGGATGTGTGTCCCAAATGGGGAGGGGAGGGGAAGGGAAGGGAAGGGAAGGGAAGGGAAGGGAAGGGAAGGGAAGGGAAGGGAAGGGAAGGGAAGGGAAGGGAAGGGAAGGGAAGGGAAGGGAAGGGAAGGGAAGGGAAGGGAAGGGAAGGGAAGGGAAGGGAAGCTCTCAGCAAGAGGAACTGTGTTCTTCAGCTCTTGCTGGCTGAGGTACCACAGCTCTTCTGCCACAGAAGCTGTTGAAACACTTCAGGATTGGAATTGTTAAGGTTGGAAAAGACCTTTTAAATCATGTCCAACCACCAACTCATCTCCACCGTGTTCAGCACTAAACCATGTCCTCCAGTGCCACATCCATGTATTTTGGGAACACTTCCATGGATGGTGAGCCCGTCACTTCCCTGGGCAGCCTGTTCCAGTGCTTCACCACCCTTGCTCTGCAGCTGCTCTCTGTGCAGGATGACACAGGGCACTCCCCAGGTGACCTTCCTAGCAGGGACACCCTGCAGAAGCAGTCCTGCCTCTCATGGCTTCCATGGGAGCTCCTGAGATCCCAAATTCCCCCCTGGCTAGAGCACTGACATGACTGCAACTGAGTTGCAGAGTTTGCTGATTCAGTGCAACCATAACACCAGGTCTGTTTGGTTGTTGTTTTAAGTTTTGAGAAGGTAATTTATGATCACATTACAATTCCATGGTTATTTCCTACCCAGGCCTGGACTGTGCTGTCTTTTCAGGATGCAAGCACTGAATTCAGGACTGAGTCTGGGCACCTCATGTTTGCAATCACCAGTGCAACCACCTCAATATAAACAGAAATTTGATCTCAAAACCCCAACAGATCAGACCTCTCACACATTAGGAGTTATCTCACCACTCTTAGGAGGTTTACAATGCAGACACTCAACCTGAGCCAGTCACCTTTGGCTTCTCTCTTTCCACTGAAGATAAATGGAGCTCCCTAGTTAGATGATGACATAAAGTTAGATAACACAACTAAAACTCTGATTTGTATTAAAATAAATTCAATTTCAATGCCTTACTTTGAAAAACTTCTAGGCAGCCTCTGGCTATTGAGGCATAGGAATAACTTACAGATTTTTTATAGAAAATTTCTGTTAATGGCCAATTTTCCATCTGTAAAATTAAACGTGACTCACTTCAGAACAATTATTTGAGAAAGATCATTATTCCAGAAGTTAGAGCACAAAGATAACACTGCAAAGACGTGGATTCCACCCCATTGGTTTGCCAGTAACACTGTGCAACTTAAACTTTGTCTTGGGTTCTTCTCTCATCCACATAACAGATACAGTTTTGCTGCTCATGAATGTAAAATACAAATTGTTTAATGAACAACTTCATAAAATCACAGAAACACAGAATCAGAGAGTGGTTTGGGCTGGAAGGGATCTGAAAAACCATCTGGTTCCAACTGCCTTCCACAATCCCAGGTTGCTCCAAGCCCCATCCAACCTGGCCTTGAACACTTCCAGGGATGGGGCAGCCATAATACAACTCTCTTTATAAAGCTATAGGTAGATAAACCATCATTTTTGAATTTCATGGCTGAGTAAGATAAAATGGTGTAGATGGCAGTAGCCTGTATAGGAGCACTGTGCACTGTGCCCTGTTCCCATCACTGCCCTTCCCTGAGAAGCCACCATTTCCCAAACCAAAGTGCTGCTGGGGTCAATCCCATCTCTGCTGAATGAGTGATCCTGCCTGAAGACTTCTAGATCTGCTATAACTGCCAAAAAAATTCAAAACAAGTTCTCTGCATGCAAAAGAGATCAGGCAAAAGAGACCATCCAAAGAGCTGCAGCGGTTATTTTATTTATCAGTATATCTGGAAAAAAAACCCAAACACACTTATTTGAATTCCCTTCACTACCTGATATAATAGTTTTAGAGATAATTTTTTTTTTGTGGGTACCTATACAAATAATCCTCAAATAGAACAAGCAGAGAGTTTAGAACTTTCTTAGAAAGCACAAAACACGAGGCCAGGGGACAGTGGGAGCAGAGGTTTGTGGTTGGCCATCCCTTGCTGACAATCAAGTGGTCAGTGTAAGGCTGCTGAGTTGTGACATTTCAGGGTCACATGGATTGCTGCCTCTTCTCCAGGCACTTCTCAATGTCATCCAACACCTGCACTGCTGCTTTTGGAATGCGAGTGCCTGGACCAAACACATTGGCAACACCAGCTTCGTACAGGAAGTCATAATCCTGTTGGAAAAGAGATTTAATTAATTTAAATCTATAGTTTTAATTAATTTAAATCTATAGTTAATAGTGAAACAGAAAATTGGTAATTGATTTGTAACTGGTGCATACTCTGTCCTCTGTGCTGGCCCTGAGAAAGCAACAAGTCCCAGACAGAGGCAGCACAGCTTCAAGGAAATGGGTGGAAATGAGAAGGTAGGAAAAAATTACTAATATCCATAGGAAAGGGTTTATTTCTTTAGAGTCAGACTAATGGCAGTCCTTGGAAAGTACTCAAAAGTCAACTGTATATGAGTCTGAGTAACCTAACCTAAATTTGATCTAACTTCTAATTTTGAAAATACTACTTTAAACAAGGGCATGGAGCAGATGAGTAACAGTGGTCTCTTGCAATCTAGAGTAAATTGAATTTTATGACTGTCCTGAAATTTCAAAAAGACTTGGGAAGCAGCTCTGTATTCTCTCTTTCTTCTACATAGGATATATTACACCTTTACCAACCACAGGGCATTCCACTGAGAGATAATGGACAGAACACAAATTGTCTCCTAGAAAAATACTGTGAGTTTTGTTTGTTCAGTTTAGAATTCTGTCATTCCTGAATAGTTACTTGACTGCCTAGAAAAGGGAGGGGTGTGGAAAAAGGGAATACCAGGAGATTTATGTGCAAAATCAGTTTGGATCACTATAGACAGAGGATGGCTGTAAGGTGATGGAGACAGGGAGATTGTGCATGAGCTAAGGAAAATTTAAAGATGAAAGCACAGATCCGACTGCCAGGGAATTTAACAAACTGCTCAACAGTTTAGGAGAAAGAGAGGGATGAGAGGCAACACCTGCCTAATGATGGGGAAGGTGAGGAGAGGCTGAAAAGTGAGTGAGATGTGCAGCCTAGGGGTGATGGGATGTGCCAGGGGCCTTAGTCACTGGCTATGGCTCTTCACAACCATTGTTGGAAGTCAAAAGGTCTCTTAAGACAGAATCCAGCCTGGTGGCCAGCAAGGACTGATGATGTGAAACAACAGAGCATAAAGAACATTTCCCTGAAGCTCATCTTTTCACAACACAGCTCCATATTCCATCCCACAAACATTCTAAGTTAAACCAGGGCATAGTGTACAGAAAATCAGATCAGGGGGATCCCACCTTACAGAGCTGTGCTGGCCATGGTGACTGTACAGAGGAGCCTTCAGTGCTCTGACACTACAGAACACAGGAAAGAGCTCAGCAGCTCAGATAGAGATAAATCAGTCTCTTAGCTTGATGGAAATGTGTGGAGACCCTGAGGGGGCATTCTCTCTAGGGGGACACAAGAAGCTTCCCTCAAAAAGTTGTTAGACCCCATTGGCTCCTTCCTCTGCTCCTATGTCTGCTCCTATGTCCCTGAGCCTCTCTTCCCTATTCCCTGATTGTCCCTCAGCTTTGTACTGCCCCGAGACCAGGGTCAGCCCCTAGGGTCCGGTAGAGAGAAAGTGTGGGTGTAGAGAGGGGGCTGGGACCTGATCATGTCACTGTGGTTGAATCAAACACCTGTGGATATTATGCAAAGATCCTTTTTGCTCCCTCACCCTGGACTACACCAGCAGCAATGAGATGCTGCCATACCTGAGGGGGGATGACTCCTCCACACATGACCAGGATGTCGGGCCGGCCCAGGGCGTTGAGCTCCTTGATGAGTTCGGGCACCAGGGTTTTGTGTCCCGCGGCGAGGGTGCTCACCCCGACACAGTGCACGTCTGCGTCCACGGCCTGCTGCGCCACCTCCCGCGGGGTCTGTGGGTGACAGGCGAGGGACAGGGCATGGGACACAGACATGGGGGCTGAGCACGCCCCCAGGGAGAAGGGATGCAAAGGGAAGGAGTGAATGAATGCTCTGGGTGCTGCTCAGCCCTACCTGGAAGAGGGGCCCTATGTCCACGTCGAAGCCGATGTCGGCGAATCCCGTAGCGATGACTTTGGCCCCTCTGTCGTGGCCATCCTGGCCCATCTTGGCAACGAGGATACGAGGCCTGCGGCCCTCACGGTCCATGAACTTGTCAACTCTGGTGGGAAACACATTCTGTCAGTGCAAGTCACTGAGAATCCTTGGAAGTATTTCCACACATAAAAAAAAAACATTTGCTGCAAGTGTAGTGTAATTTCATCAAATAAAAAGATTTTCTAAGTCATGGTTTGGCTGTGCAGCCTGCACACTATGTTAATATTCATGTTATTGCTATTACTAACTCACTTCTTGTACTTAGCAACCTCAAAAATAAAATATTCTTTATTTAAAAAATCTTCCACTATTCTTTTGCTTTCTGACAGGTAAAATACTGAATTCTCTGAGTTTACAACTCACCAAAACACATCTTTAAGTTTTTAAGAATAATTATGACCTATTATTTCAAAAGTACTTGCACAGAGATGGGTCCTGGACATCACATTGTGCATTATCATTCCACTGGGTAAAAATAAGTCAATGGAAGACTATTGTATCTCATATTCTGTGCATTCATTCCAATGCTTCTTTTTTTGGATACTGGCAGTTCATATTTCTGTTGTATTGATGCTACTGTGCAATCACAGCCTCACATATTAACCTGCTCATTATTCAAATTCCACCAGGATCTGTTTGTGGTTACAGGCTGGACTCACTGACCTTAAAAGTCTTTTCCAACCTAAATGATTCCGTGATTCTATGTAAGAAAGGGAGCTACATCTTGATTTTCAAGGGGTTAGTTCAGTTCTCTTTCACATAAAAGCATAACTAAAAATAGTTAAATTTAAATAGCTAAAAGAAAAAACCAGTGGTGACATTTCCTAGCACAACTAATTTCAAGACAGTCTAATCATCACCACTGCAAAGCCACCAGTAATTCCCTTTCAGGGGAGCCTGAACTCTTAAATGGTAAACCCCAAGACAGCAGGGACTGATTTGTGCTGCATCATCTCCCACAGCAGCAATTTAGGCTCTGTACCCCTGAGGGCAGCAGTGAAGGCAGAAGCTGAGAAAAGACCCAAAAGGCAACTGTTTTCACACATATCAACATCTTGGGATGCCTTCTCCACTGGGGTATGAGTAATACCCAATGACTGGAGGCTGTATGTGGATATCCAGACAGATTTTAGCAAGTTTTAGCAACAGTAAGAGTGAAATTTCAGGAAGAATTTATGGGTAGATCAAAACAACGTTTTGTAGTATGAACTGCTGGAATTATTTTAAAGATGACTATTACACAGCCTTTAAAAGAAGCAACCCAATGTACAGGGATTTCAGGCAATGTTTCTCAGCTCCTTAATCCTGTGATTAAGGAGCTGAGAACAAAACCCTCAAATCATAACTTCACCTCCATGAATTTTGTTTGCAAGCAAATACAATTTCAAAATTAATTAAATTTTGACTTTGTCTTATTGTACTTAATCCTTGTCATTCCACTTTCCTGCTTATGAGAGTGCTTTTGCAGGTCACTGTTTTTCCCCAGGAATGTAACCCAGGTTTGGGAAATGTTTTTTTAGGGCACAGTCAGTAGCACATGTACCTCCTGGGTTAAATGTGAGGCTATTACATGTTTGGCTACCTGGGAAGAGTTCTCACCTCTTGATGGCATGAAGGATTTCATCACTCTCCCCAAACTCCTGGCGATAAGCCCCGCTCACCATGCGGTCGCTGGCTTTGTGCTCCCCGAACACTTTCTTCATGGCATCTGTTATCTCCCCCACCGTGCACCTGAGACAGACAAAAACCATCTCGTTATCAGCAGGCTGACATGAAAACAGGACACAGACATTGCTGGCACTGGCCCAGCCATTTGCCTTGCTGCTGGACAAATTTACTTCCATTGGTTTCCCTTTCAGTGTTGCAACTCTGAAAATCCAGCTCACCCCACTGCCACCCACTGACAGAAGGTGTGTCACAGACATCTTTTGTGAAAAATCATTTCTTTAGGATTTTTCCCCTTTCTGAGAAGCTGTGGCCTCAGCAACAAAAAGTAAACAATGGTTATCTGCTGCTGTGGAATGCAACAGGTGGATCCGTGATTGGTCTCGGGTGGGTGTTTGGATTTACTGACCACTTACGGCAGAGCTGTTCTTGCTTTCTGCCTGGACACAGAACTTTGTTATTCATTCCCTTTCTATTCTTAACTTAGCAAGCTTCTGAGAATTTTTCTCTCTATTCCTATTAGCATAGTAATAATGTAATATATAGCATAAAATAATAAATCAAGCCTTCTGAACATGAGGTCAACATTCTCGCCTCTCTCTTCACCCTGAAAAACCCTTGCAAAGTCAGTAACAAATGTGCACAGGCATTTTTAAGAAAATACTTTATTGCTCATGTGAGAATTGATTTACAATTGGCAAGGCAATGGGGAATAACAAAATGCTTCAGAAAATTAAATAATATTTTCTGAATGGGGATTTTTTTGGGAGGAGGCGGGGGGGCTCAGACGGAAAGGTCCTGCATTGGGATTCATGCCAAAATACAAAATATAAATCAAGAGGGGACAAAAAAGGGAAGAATACACAGAAGAGACTGAAACCTAACATTTTAACATCTATTTGCCTTTCCCTTGATGCTTTTATTTTAGTGTTTATTCTTCTCCTCTACTCCTGACACAGCTTCTTTACTGACTAGATGCAGAAGGATCTGGGAAGTTTATTTATGTCCAAGTTCCAAGTTTTGTTTGTTACTGTTTATTGCTTCTGAAGGGTGAATGTATTAAGTTTGAAACCTTTTCCCATGTTGCCCCCAACAGGAGGGCTCCCTGTAGATGTTCCCAGAGCTCACAATCCTCCTTCAAACACTCTCTATCAGATGCCACAACAGTTTCTTTCTGTGGTCACATCCCATATATAATTTTGGGACAGAATTAAGTTCTGTGTTTGGAACTTACAAAGTGAATCTTCAGTCTATTAATGTTTTTTACAATTAACAAAAATGAGGTCACCAAGGAGAGAAACTAGGAGTTAACTGGTGAATTTTGCTACAGAAGATACGAATCCCTTGTAAATCCAACACTGCCCTCCTGTGACCTCCCCAGTTCCAAGACAGATGCAGACATACTGCTGGAGATTCCTGACAGGCTGTGGCTAAATGAATTTAAAATACAGTTATTAAGTATTCTGAGAATGGGAATGAAGGAATTTGAGGTGTGACAGTAAAACAGAGCAGCACCCCAATAAGGAGGGAATTTGGTTTGCTCATATTTGGGCCATTTAGTTAATTAAGGAACAGACAGACAGGATCTATTCTAGAGACTGATGCTGACCTTGAAACAGGAAAGAAAACAGCCTCAAAAGCACCTTGGCTGAAAAAAGGAACTGCTCCACTGGACTCTAAGGATGTCTCACACTGCTCAAGAACATTTCTTACAACTTTGCCTGACTAAGCAAACTGATTTCTCCTTCAGCCAAAAAATGTTTTCACACCAATCTGTGGTGCAAGGAGAGAGGAAGCAACAGAGCATGATAAGACTGTGAATATCCATTTTCACATCTCAGACACTTCTTAAACTCCTTCACCCATGAAACAGCTGAGTGACAGAGAAACTCAATTATGTCCTGGAACTGGTAAGAATATGAGTTGTAAACAGCAGAATGTGTACAAACAGCCTCATTTCATATCAGATTCTTTATATCAGTAATGTTCCTTGTGAGAAATCAAAGCATTGCCTTAAGAAGCTGTAATATAATAATAGTGTGTCTTACAATGTGAAACTGCAGCCATTATTTACTTCTACTTCTAAAAAAAACCCCAAAACTCCAATCTTGCTGACACCACACCCAAGAAAAATTAAAAGGTGAAAATGAACCATCAATTTTTAAATAAGAATTAGCTGTTCAACCCCACCCCCAGTACCTGGCACGTGCTGCTTCCACTGCCAGAGCAAGTAAGTTGCCTTCCCCAGTGGCAGCACATTGTGTGAGAGCAGCCAGGGCCTGCTGGGCTGCTGCTTGGTCTCTGCTGGCTTTCACCTAAGGTGCAGGAGAGAGACATTCAGCTCAAAGAAACCAAAAAGTGAAATGGGAAGTCAAGTGGGGAAGACTAATTTCAAATATTTTATTCTGGATGTGGAATTGTCAATATCCACTTCCTATTTCAATGAGATTAGAAGTCAAAAGGCAGCTCAGACCTTAAAATGTGTACAAGTCCATAACATAACAAACCAGTTTCATCTGTAAAAGTGGAGGTTGATTTCTGGTTCTGTAACCCTCAGCAGCACTGGACAAGAAGCCCCTAACAGTGAGTGATTAACCAATGTCACAGGCTTCTAGAGCAAAACATTGCACAGATGGTTTCTATCTTATTTTCAGAACATGTAAAGCTCTCCATTTTTAAAGATTGGACATACAGATATATATGCCAGTTTCTCCACTAATGACCAGAGTGGACTCTCAGAAATTGGAAGGTAAACTTCTTGAAAGCTGCCTTTTCTCAGTCTCTGTCTGCAGTTACAATAAGAATAATTTTTTAAAAGATTGTTCTCACCTTGTTGATTTTCTCAATCTGCTTGGCACGGACTACAGAGTTATCAATGGCCAGAACTTCCACTGTCTCCTCTTTCTCTAGCTGGTGCTTGTTCACTCCAACAATCACTTCAGACCCTATTTCCAGTGGAAACACCAGAAACTCAGAACACATTTGCAAACTACTGTGAAAAGACACAATGTTAACAGGACAAGATGATTTTGAGCATTATTATGCATTGCTTTGCTTATATAACCACATAGATTTCAAATATGTAAAATCTGCTCTTATAGAATGGATTTAAGTCTGTATTTTCCAGATTTTATGATGGAAGATTAAATGCATAAAGATTCAACTCAGTGAATACTGCAGCAGAAAAAAAACTGAAATAGAACACTATTTATCTTGCAAAAATTTAGCAATGAGTCCCTAAAATAGATTGTCTATTTTTCTCTTTTTAAGCTTACATAAGTGTGTCTGACAGAACTAAGCAGAAGTGCTGGTCTCCTGCTCTGCACTTACTTTTCTGATTTAACAGATCAGAAAGTGAAGTTCCTACCTAAAACTACTCCATGTGCATAAAAGTTAATTTATCATGTTGGAAAATTATGTTTTAGGTTTGAATCATTATGGACTTATCAGATATTTTTATTTGCAGTGCCTAATAACATTAATACACTCTTTGCAGCAACATTAAGTAATTTACCTTATGAGAAAAAACCACAGAACTTTACTGATTACTCTTTATTGGTCTTAATTAAGATCTCCTTCAAATTTATCCTCCATAGAAAGAAGTCCATATAACTACTTTGGTCTTTGAGTTATCCCTAATTTCTGTTCCTGGATTACTACTGGAATGCAGATTACAAAAAGTGGAATAGAGTTTTAAGCACACATGTATAAACATCTCCACAAATACTTACTCTATGAGTACATACACATATGTACAGCAAACAAGGAGCTGTATCATCCTCTGCTATGATCTGACCATTCAGGAAAAACGGGCAGCTCTCCAGAAAGCCCAGGAATTTGGCCAGCTAGGGTGAGTACCGCCATCTGGTGGCATTTCTGCTTTTAAACTCAGGAATAGCAGCTTAAAGCTCCTATCAGAAATCAAGCCATTCACTACTGAAGGCTCCAAATACTCTTTTAAAATGCTGTTTCTAGTGCTTTGTCTAATCTAATCTTGAACATGTCAAGCAAGACTTTTCACACTGGTACTGTATTTTGTACACTCTGTCTCTTTCCAGAGCTTTCAGTGACATAAAACCATCACCATTTATTCTAGCACTCACAATCTGCTACTCCTAAACAGAGAAATAAAAAACCACAATGAACATGTGTGTAAAAAGCCTTTATACTGAAGTATTGTACTGGAAATTTTCCCTTCTATCACCCCCCTGCTCTTACCAGAGTCAATCCTGGCTTGTCTCCGGGCTGCACACTCTTCAATACGAAGTTTGGGGATCCCCTCAGCAACAGCTTTGGCCATTCCACCCATTTCTTCTATCTCCTCAATAAGCTGAGAAATGAAGAGGATTGAGACAGTGAGTAGTAGCAAGGTTTAAAAATTAAGCTTTGTACCTGTGCTACCACCCACATTTTCATTAAACTTTTTTTTTTATACAGTATTGTGCTCTAAACTGTGTTTTGTAAAATTTATTTATAAAGACATCGCTGAAGTGTAAAATAATTCCTTGATTAGAAGTTCCCAATTTATCAAACAAAGAAGACATTAGAAGTCTTTCCTTTAGAAAGACATTTCTCAAAACTCCTATCCCTAAAAGACAGACATGTCTCAAGACTCCTATCCCTACAATTTTCCCAGAGAAGGTTTTGCAAACTGACCTTTAAAGCAGCATCATAGACTTCATTGGTGAGGCACTCCATGAGGTAGGATCCCCCCCAGGGATCTGCCACTTTGGGAATCCCTGATTCCTCCTGGATTATGATCTGTGTGTTGCGGGCAATGCGAGCACTCTTCACCGTGGGCAGCCCCAAGGCCTCATCGTAGGAGTTGGTGTGCAGGGACTGCGTCCCCCCGAACACCGCGGCCATGGCCTCGATGGTGGTGCGGATCACGTTGTTGAAGGGATCCTGCAAGGAAAAGGCGAGCTCTGAGCCTCTGTGGTTCTGCCACGGGGCTGAGGCAGGTTAGTCATTACTGCAAAGAAACAAAAATCCCCACTGAAATACTGTAATCAGAACAAAAGCTAAAAGAAACCCAAATCAAACTGATTTATCACTTGTCGGTATCTTAACAAAGAGATTAATCCATAAAGAAAGCTGCTCACAGTAACAAATCAAAGCCTAATTTATATTTAGTGGTGTTTCAAAGAACTTAGTGAGCCCAAATTAGAGAGGATGGAACAGTAGGCGTGATGTCTTCCATCCTTCAAATTCTTGGAGCAGTGATCAGTACGTGTGTCAGACAAATTACTAGTCAAGATGTGTTTTGGAATTAAATGTGCTTAAATATTTTCACTGATGACAGCATGATATAAGGTAATTATAGAAAACTGTGATTTGGATAGGTAAGAATGTAAAACATAATTTATGAGTAGATACCTATCTAAAGGAATGTTAAGCATATTTGCCCTCTGAAACCTACTGCACACTGAGAAGTTATACAAAGATAAACCCTTATGTTTAGGCAAAGAGTTATGATCTAGCCAGAAGTATATTTACACTGAACACTGGAAGACAATTGAATATAGTTTTGGTAATAACAGCATTTTTGCACTCCCACAATACTTTTAATTGGAGGATCCACAAAAATCACTGTTCAGAAAATTCCATTGTTTTAGTTTTACTGTGTTGTTGTAATGTAAGTAAACACTACATTTACTTCAAAAAAAACCAATAAAAAAAACCAAGGCACAGAAGTCAACAATGCTTACAATCACAACCTAAAAATAACTCCTATTACATGACTTGGATTGAGCAGCAGGCCTTGAGATCACACTGGAACCCAGCTCTGACCTCACTTGGGAAACTGTATGCACTCCATTGATTTATCTCCTTGCTGCAAGGTAAATCAGCAGGAGGAGCAGAGAGTGTACCCAGTTTCAAAGGATCAGATGAGCTGTAACCATTACACTGAGTGTCAGGGGTGTGAAAGACTCCCTGGGCTGCTGAAATGAATTCTCAAGCCAGTGATCCTGAGAAAAAAATGCCTCTACTTGCTGACTGCACTGCATTTTGGAAGGATAACTCACAGGACAAACCCTAAGAGAGCTTCACCCTCTGAGTCCTGAATTGACATGAAGGTGTATCCAGTGCCAGTGTGTGCATTTGTCAGTGACAGGACAGCTGCTGCACCTTTGTGAGTAGCACCAGCAGCTCCCTTTAAGATACACACCACAAGAACAGCCTTTAAGTAAGGAGGATGATGAGAGTCCAATTTCTAACCTGCTCAGTGAGTGACCAGCCCGAAGTCTGACAATGAGCTCTCAGCAGAAGAGATTTGGAATTCTTGGGCTTAAACATTTTCTCAATCAAGTGAGCCCACAGCCGCCTCCCAGCTCTCATCTTCGCTATTTCCATATAAAAGTTCATGCCAATTCCCCAGAAGAAAGAGAGCCTGTAATAGGAGAACATGAATAGAATGCAACATTGAATCATTCAGGTAACTCTGGATCAGTAATGGAGAAGTCTGACAGCAAGGTTTCTGATTAAGGTACTTTCACAGATGAGGTACTTTCCTACTTGCTTATATGTATAAAAATACTCAATTTGATATTAAACTCTATAGAAGTTTTACCAAGAGTGAGTTTTATATTAGCAAATTTCTTGAGCTCACCTAGGTGCAAATTCATCAATAGTGAGGCCAGCTTTAAGGCCAGTTCTGCAGTACTCCAAGCCATCTGCTATGGTATAAGCTAATTCCAGGATGGCATCAGCTCCTGCCTCTTGCATGTGGTACCCACTGATGGAAATGGAATTAAATTTTGGCATATACTGGAAAAAGAAAAAAAAAAGAGATGCAACAGGATATAACAGCAGAAGAAGCAGAAGAGAGGATCAAATACTTGTTCTATCACATTAACACAGAATCACAGAATGGTTTGAGCTGCAAGGGAGTTAAAGGTCATCTGGTTTCAACACCCCCTGCCATGGGCAGGGACACCTTCCACTATCCCAGGTTGCTCCAAGCCCCTCCAACCTGGCCTTGGACACTTCAGGGATGGGGCAGCCACAGCTTCTCTGGGCACCCTGTGCCAGGGCCTCCCCACCCTCATAGGGAAGAAAGTTGTCACTATTGGTGTAAAAGTTTGCTCTCAATATATTTTCTAAACCCCCCTTAAGTACTGAAATGCTGCAATGAGGTTTTCCTGGAGCCTTCTCTGGGCTGAACACCCCTAGCTCTCTCAGCCTGCCTCCAGCCCATTCTCTGACTTCCTTGTTGACTGCAAATACAACCCATCTCTACAAAGATGTGTTTGAGTCGTGGTGCTTGAAATTTGAAGTTTGACTCAAACTTCAAATTGATATTTTAAATTATGTAAGATCTTAACTTTTACTGGGCCTTTCCACAACCATATTACTCTTCTCTATGACATGTCTTCCCATCTTTTCTTTGTTCTCCAAAGTGCCTCATAAACACTCTAATAATAGAAGTTATACATTTTAACAATGAATACCTTTGAGGTGTACTGGAAGATGTCAGCAATGATCCTCATGGATGGTTCTGGGGGGAAAATGTAGGTATTTCTGACCATGAACTCCTTCAGGATGTCATTTTGGATTGTCCCTGTCAGCTTGGCCTGAGGCACTCCCTGCTCTTCCCCAGTCACAATGAATGTAGCCAGCACAGGAATGACTGCTCCGTTCATTGTCATGGAAACTGACATTTTCTCCAAAGGAATTCCATCAAAAAGGATTTTGGTGTCTTCCACTGTGTCGATGGCAACTCCAGCCATTCCAACGTCTCCTCGAACTCGGGGATTGTCTGAATCATAACCACGGTGGGTGGCCAAATCAAAAGCAACTGATAATCCCTGCTGGCCAGCTACATGAAAAAGAAAGGGAAAAACCCAAAAAACAACAAAGAGGGATAGTTAGAGGTGTTGAAAGGACTTGTATTAGGATGGGATTTAAATTTATTAACTCTATCATACCTGATTCAGGCTTGAATGGCAAACTAAATTTTGATGTTAAACATTGTTCCCTCCCCAAACCCGTTAAGTAGTTTAGGTTTAGTAGTCTTAAACTTCAAATGAAGAAGTTTTTAACCGGGAAAAAGACCACCCAAAAAAGGTAGACCTTACTGTGATTTAAAAATTGCTAAATAACAGCTCACATACAAGTTATAAATGCACCTAGATAGGCAGTATAAGAGCTTATACACATAAATCAGCTTGGCTTAGCTGGGAGCAGAAGTGTCATAAACTCTGTCACATAACCTTCTCTTTATCACAAACTAAACACCACAGACTGTTCCCTGGCTCTACTGACACATGTTGTTATTTGCAAAGCTGCAGTAAGAGAAAATTATTCATATAAAGCAGGGAACAGGACAGCCAGACCTCCTGTTGCTGCAACCCGAAAGCAGAACCCAAAACTCTGCCGTCCCCAGGCATTCCCCCCTCTGACCAGAGACTGAGCTGTGCTACCAGCTCACCCAGATCACCACTTCTGCTTCAGCTCCATGATCTCAGCTGCTTGAACCCTGGCGTGGATGCAAATTATGTCTATGTGTTAAGGTACAATAACTAAAACCAGCATTTAACACACTCATTCTCCAAAATGAGACAAAGACACTTCCAGAAATGATCCAATTTCCCAGTAAGAAAGAAAGACAGTGCCACTGGGAACACCTTATCAGAAATCCAAACACACGGTGCAGAATAATCACATTTGCCATGTAACTGCCTGAATTCACGTCCCCATTGCCTCACAAGGCAGCGTTGTTTCCCAGACCAGCTGCCCCACCTTTGATGTTGTCCTTGTAGAACTTGTTGCTCTCCTCCACTGTACTGAACCCGGCGTACTGGCGGATGGTCCACGGCCTGTACGTGTACATGGTGGGGTAGGGCCCTCGAGTGAAAGGCTTCATCCCTGGCAGCTCCTCGGGGAAGTCCTCTGTGTCCCTTCTGGAGTATAAAGGCTTGATGTCGATCCCCTCTGGGGTGTGCCAGATTAAATCCTGTGGGTTCTTGCCTTTCAGCTGCTTCTGGGCCAGGGCAGCCCACTCGGGGTGCAGGGGCTGCCTGTGCAGGGCGCGCCGGGCCAGGAGTGCGCAGCGGCGCGGCCGCAGCCGCAGGACGGCGTCCCCGGCCCTCAGCATGGCTCTGCCCACGGGCTGGGACAAGCTGGACAAAACACAAACGTGCACTTTGCATTATCATATGCACCTAACAGCAGATGTGAGGATGGAGAGGTCATGCGGTTTGCTAAATCCCAAACAATCCCTCAGGAGAAAAGTGAAATGTGTTATTCATGCACTGATTTGACAGACAGCCCTTCCTTTAGCCCTTCAACCAGGAAGAAAAAAATCCTACATTCAGGAAAAATCCTACATTTTCATCTAACCAAGGAAAACATTCCCTCAACTTCTCTATGTCCACATCTGAGATGTGTAACTTATCTCAGTCCCTCAGCATCATCATGATTAATCAGTCACTGAAAAGCCAGAGTGAGGCATGAAGATGGCATGGCCAGCTACCCCTTCACCTTCTCATCTCCCTAATCTAGGAATTCCTTCATGTCAAAGAGTGATGCTTTTCCAGGGATGGGGCAGCTACAGCTTCTCTGAGCAACCTGTGCCAGTGCCTCACTACCCTCACAGAATTTCTTCCCAGTATCCAACATCAAGGAGGCACTGCAGGAAGTGAGCTGTCAGAAAATTGCTGATATAATCACACACTTTGGAAAAGATGGCTTGGGCTGGATGGAAACTAGAGATAGGCTGAAAAAGAAAGGAGAAGAAAAAATGTAGTATGTGAGAACACAGGGACAATATAAGCTGCAGAGCCTGGCCCACCATGCATGAGACTGATGGGGCAACAATGTGAACAATTCCCTGTGAGGGTGGTGAGGCCCTGGCTTAGGGTGCCCAGAGACACTGTGGCTGGCCCATCCCTGGAACTGTCCAAGGACAGATTAGATGGGGTTTGGAGCACCCTGTGATAATGGAAGATGTCCCTGCCCATGGCAGGGGTTGGAATGAGATGACCTTTCAGGTCCTTTCCAACTCAAACCAGTCTGTGAGTTCAGTAACTCCTAAAAGCGGTAAACATCTTTGCTTCTGCTCTCCATACCCTATCCTTGTACTTACAAAAAGAAAACCTTTACAGCTTAGCTCCAAGGGTCAGTCTCTCATCTCTTTCACAACTCCCAAGAAATACAAACTTCCCTGACAGCTTTATGAGAAACCCTTTACAAGATACAGGAAAGCACCTCTATCACTGCAGCAACACCCTCCAAACCTTTGCTTTAATAATATATATGCTGAGTGTGGTATAACCTGAGGGGCACAGAGGAGCTCCCGAGGAGCACTCATGCCCTGCAGGGATGTGATGCTGCAGCCAGGATGGAAGGCAATCTGTGCCCACACCCCTGCATGGGTCACAGGATGGGTCAGGTTGGAAGGGACCACAGTGGCTCATCTGATCCAACCTCCCTGCTCAAGCAGGGTCATCCCAGAGCACAGGGCACATGATTGTGTACAGACAATTCTGGAATACCCCCAGAGAGGGAGACTCCACAGCCTCTCTGGTCTCTGTTCAATGCTCAGTCACTGCACAGGGAAGAAGTTCTGCCTCCTGTCCAGGTGGAACTTGCTGGGCTCAGTCCCTGCCCGTGGCTCTGGTGCCATTGCTGGGCCCTGGAGCAGAGCCTGGGCCCTGCTCTGCCCCTCCCTGCACACAGGGACACCCAGGGCTGAGGGTCCCTCTCAGCTGTGCCTCCTCTCCAGGCTGAACAGCCCCAGCTCCCTCAGCCTTTCCCTGTCAGGGAGATGCTCCAGTCCCTCCATTCCAGGAGCTCCATGTTTCTCTTGTCCTGAGGAGCCCAGAACTGCACACAGCACCCCAGATGTGCCTCAGCAGGGCGGAGCAGATGGGCAAGACCCCCTTCCTCCTTGCAATGCTCTTCCTAACGCCCACCGGGATTATTCCTTTCCCTGAGCCGGAAAGGAATTTACCCGCGTTCAGTTTCAGACAATTCCTCTCTGCCCATCTCCCATGCCCGCCCTGTCAGCCCCTCTCCACACCTCTCTCTCCTCAGCACCCACAGCCGGACACGAACGCTCCGCTCTCCTCCCCGGGACAGCGCCCGCCGCCACCGCCCGCCCACAACACGCCCCTCAGGCGGCCAATGGGGACCGAGGGCCGGGCCGGGAGCTGGGACAGGGGATAAGGACAAGGACAGGGGCAGGGCTGGGGGGCTGCGGACACGGACGGGTCCATGGAAAGGGATCGGGATCAGGACAGGGATGGGATCCCCCCGTTACCTGCCACCGGCCCCTCCGTCGGCGCGCAGCCCCCGCGCATGCGCGGTGGGCGGGAGCGGCGTTGCGCGTGCGCCGCGGGAAGCGCGGGTTTGTTCGGTAACGTCCCGCGGGCTGAGGTGGGGCCGGCGGCAGTGCTGAGGCGGGGGAGGCTGCGCTGGGAAGGTGACGCTGCACCGAGAAGGTGAGGCGCGGGGCGACATGAGCCGGGAGGAGCGGAAGGGGTTTGTGGAGATGTTGTCCATGATGCTATCCGGCAGCACCGGGGAGCGAGCATTGGGGATGTGAGGGTGTATGGGTGAGGACTACAACTCCCAGCATGCATCGCGATGGAGGAGACGCTCCTAGGCTGCGGTGGGGAGCGATGCATGCTGGGAGCTGTAGTCCATACCTTACTTGCCGTCTGCTGTGAAAGCTGTCCCGCAACATGGGCAGTTATGGAGGAAGGGACGTGCAGGGCTTATTTGCTTGTTTTAGGGCTTATTTAGCTGGTGTGGAGTTTGTTTACCTGACATGTGGTTTATTTACCTGTTTTAGGCCTCAGTAACCCTGCCGGAGCTTATTTGTCTGCTGCCAATTTCGATACTTGCCTGGCGAGAAGTGACAGGACCTGAGTGAGGAGAGAGTGGCCAGAGGGGGTGAGTGAAAAGCTGAATAAATCTGAGTCGTGGTGCTTGAGAGACGAGAAGATTGGTGGCCTTTGTGGCTACTGCCTTCCTTGTGACAGCTTTTTCCTCTTTCTCTATAGTAAGAAAAACTGTAAATTTAAACTGCATCAGAGACCACTAGTACTTATATGCTAAGGTAAAAAGTTCTGCTAATTGGATGACTGCGTTGAAAATTAGAAAAATGAATCACAGAATAGTTTGGGTTGGAAGAGACCTTAAAGATCATCTATTTCCAACTGCCTGCCATGGGCAGAGACATCTTCCAAATGGGGATGCTTTTTTAGTGGTTCTACATTTCTACATTTTGGTAAATTTACAGGATTTTGGCTCTAGGTTAGTAAATATGCAAACATTTTTTTCTCATTTAGGCTCAATTGGGGCTTATTGGGTTGAGCCCAATTTCCTTTTTTTTTTTTTTTTTTTTTTTTTTTTTTTTTTTTTTTTTAAGTATAGTTTGCACTGTATGGGTTATAATTGCTGGACTTTAATTTTGTCTTTGTTTCCTCGTGTTCCCATTCGTTTACAGACAATGAAACCCTGCCACACACCTTCCAATAAAATGGGGAAGACAGCTGGTGGGAGATCAGCAAAAAATCCTTCTAAATCACAAAATCAACAAGGGCCTTCTAGCAAAAAAAAGGGATCAGATGAACAAGGAAAAAAACAAGGTCAAAAAAGACAGGTATTAATTTTTTTGGAAGGGGAAGGGGAACGAGGTATTTTCTCCCATTTTTTAAATTAGAATTTATAGAGAATACTTCATTAGCTAAGAATAGTCCTCTTGAGGAAATGCCCAGTGTGAAGAGCTCTTTTGAGCAGTCTTCAATAAAGCTTTTTGGGGCTTTTCGTGCTCAAAGACTTTTGTCAGACGCTGGCATAGTGAGTTCACAGGAATAGATGAATGATTGCACAGCAGAGGATGTCTCAAAATTGCCACATTTACTGTAAATTTTTCCCTTCAGCAGGTCCCTCAGAAAGGCAAAAGGGGAGTAAAGGAACTGAAGGACTCTTCCCCTGCAGGTAGGGTTCTGCTCTTTGCTGTTAAATCTGAGCTGTTTTACACCTTTGACTCCAGTGTGACTGAATTGAGTCACAAAGCTCTGTGTCCAGGTTTGACAAGTCTTATTTCCCTTTTTTTCTTTTGTGATAACAGGAGAAAATGGTTCTTCAAAAAAAATGAAGCTGTCCAGCACTGCAATAAGATCTTGGCGACCTCTCTCAGAGAACAGTAGGCTCTTCCTGGAAAATATAGTGGATTCAGTAGTACTGTAAGTGCCAAATACCCTGGTGGTTCTTCTTTATTTCCCCAAGGAACAAAGTAAAAATCATAGTATTACTTGAACTGAAAGTCAATGTGGTTTTTGATGTGTTCTTCGTGCTTGCACACTTTGTGATGGAAATTCTGCCTGTGTTTTCTTTCCAGATCTGTTTTGTCCCAACAGAGGGAGGGAAAAGATGATGTTCAGAAGCACCTCAATGTACTGAAAAACAGGTAAGAAATTATAAATTGAAAGGAAAGAAGGAGAGAAAAGATTTCTTCTACCCAGCTGTTTTGTACCATACTTTGAGGGTGAACGAAAACTCTCCTCTGACATATATATATTTAAATATTTAGATATATGGGGAAAGATATATATCATGTTTCATAAAAGCATTTTCAGGTTTTACTAAAATGATCATCATTTGGAAGCAGTTAAAAATCCTTCTCTTAGAACTTAATTCGAAAAGCAGAAGGGTCAGAACTGGGAAAATATTAGGAAAATATTAATTAATGTCAGTTTATAGTCAGGGAGTGTAGAGGCCAGTGGAATATAAACCACACAAGGTCAGTGCAATAGCAAACATGAGAATTTTGGGATTGCTTGTTCCTGGTTCTTTCCTTGGACACCTACTCCACATGATTTTAAAAAACAATTCAAGGCAGTTTTTCTTTCCCTCTGCTGTCATTTACTTCAGTGGCAGCACTTAAGTTTAAAACTATAGTGAAATTAGTTTTTCCCCATATTTTTCTTTTTGCTTTGCAAAGAACTCCAAACAAGTCATACTTTCCTCTTTCTGTAATTAAAGGGTGCTGAAAAGTTTCAAGACTTTAAATGTGCCTCCAGGGAAGCTGGGCAACCTGAAGAATATCCTGGGCCTTCAAATGGCAGAGAAACAAATGCTTGAGACAAATGAGGAGTCTTTGGTACAACTGCAGGTATGAAAAACAAGGAAGGGAAGAAATTACCTCACCACACTGCTGATCAGGCCTGTGCTGTTGTGAAGGAGTGTCTAAGTGTTCATCATTGTCAGCCACCTTTGCTGCACAGCTCTGCCTCTTGTTGGATGTTTTTTCAGTGACTCAGTGTGTTCTGTGGGAAAGATTTCACCACTTCTAAAGCAAATTTTCTTCTGGTTTTGTCTTGGTTTTGTTTTAGGAAGAAATAAATGAAGCAGAGAGATCAGCAGAGCGCATTGAGGAAAATATACAGCAGCTGAAGTACAAAATCCAGGTGCTCAAAAACCAGTTAGAGAAAGATGAAAAAGAGGCCAGGAAGGTATAAAATAATAAATAAATATAAATAAATATATAAAATAATTACTTGTGCACTCCTATAACTTAGAGGAATGGGCTGACTTGAGAGCTTTTTCAAACAAGATGTTTCTCAGGCAGTGCCATTTAAGGAAGGTGTTGTGTGCTTTTGGGAATGGATCTTCTTAATCTTTCCAACTTCAGTTGCAGAATTAAGTTTGGTTTCAGAAGTTGGATAATGACAGTTTATTTTCATACTTGTGTGCCTGATATTTGGAGATTTGGATTGTTTGTTCATTCTCTTCTTCTTTTTCTAGGTATTCCAGGAAAATGGCAGTGGAGCACTCCAGCTTCCAGAACTCCCCAAGCACAGTTTTCAGGCACCCACTTTGCAGGTGAGTGTGGAATAAATATTTGTCTTTTCAGAGGCACTTTGGTTATGAGGAGGAAGGCAACAGAATGTGCTTTTGTCCCTTAACCTCTGCCAGAGGGAGCAATTCTGAAAATTCAGAAAATTTGAATAATTTTCATTTTCTGTGTTATATTTTTGTTCTTTTCATTGACAACTAAATACTTCTGATTTAAAACTAGGACAAAACTCTAAAAACCCTCCTGATCCCTGGAAGTGTTCAAGGCCAGGGTAGATGGGGCTCTGAGCAGCCTGGGATAGTGGAACCTTGTGGGAGGTGGCCCTGCCCATGGCAGGGGCTTGGAACAAGCTGATCTTTAAGGTCCCTTCCAAACCAAACAATTCTGTGATCTTATGATTTAAAACATCACCTGTCTTTTCCTAGAAACTCTATGGCCCTAGGGAACTTGCCATTTGTGAAATATATCTATAATGGCTGGAGGGAAGACTCATTCTGTGACTTTGAATCATTTTTTGTTTAAGCTGTAGCTGGGCTGCATGAAGGTGAAATTCCTGTTGGGCTAGAGAAAAGCTGTTTTTTTAATTTGTTATCTATGATTCTTTCCTTCTTTAGGAGGAAATTCTGAAGGTAAAGAATCAGAAGGACCTTTTAAGGGATATGAATGCTATTCAGCAGTCAGCTGACTTGAAGAACTTGTTAACCCTTACTGAAAAGGCCTATGAGAAGGTGGATTTGCTTTGAGAAATCAAAATATGTGGAGTCTCCATGCTGAGTTTGGATGGAATCTGCTTTCTTCCTAATGGCCTTCCTCTTGTGACTGCTGCATTTCTGTTAAAACATTTTCTATTAACATTGGTATATAAATTTGTAGATACATTTTGGGACTTAAGTGATTTAAGTCATCTCTCGAGATTTTTTGGGATTTTTTTGACCTGTGATGACTTCTAATGATGATATATCCTGTCATAGGAAAAGGGAAGGAAATGGATCCTGGGTTATTTGGGTGTTTTTACAGAATAAGGGAACTATTTCATTCTATTTGCACTTCTTTAGCTGTAAATCACTGAAGGCTGTGTCTTCTACCAAAGTAGTTTTTATTTGAGAGTTTAAACCTGAAACAGGTAGTAAAAATAAGCTTATCTAATACTCACTTATAAGTCCCCCGTTCAACTTTCTTACTATTTTTTAGCAAAAATCCTCAATTGAAGAAAATGGAATAATTTTAATCAAATTAAATTTTTTTTTTACATTTTCATTACTCAGTACAAAAACCAACATCAAACAACATGAAATACCTTCTCTGGTAAATTGCCTGGTGAAAGATAGCAGTACTCTTTACACTGACTTGCTTCATGAACTCTTGTTCTGCTGTTTACAAACTGCTGCTACTCTTAATGAGACAAAAGCTAATTATCTCTCTTCTGTGAGGGCTTGAAAGCCTCTCTGGAGTTAGAATCATGGAATATCTCAAGTTGGAATGAACCTGTAAGGATCTCTGAGTCCAGCTTTCTACTCCTCACAGGATTACCTAAACCATGTAGGATCAGGAAAACCAGACTAAGTATTTGCTTTATACTGAACCATAGGAAAAGGAATATAATTATTTAGAAGTATTTCTCAAATTTGTGATCACTTGGCAAGGACAGCATTTACTGATATAACCATTACCCCAAAATTATTTAATACAGAGCATGGGTTAAAGATTTTCTTGCATGCTAGGAAAAGGTTAAGTAAAGATATATTCCTTTGCTTTCATTAGGGGTGATTTACTGTGTGGGTTTTGAACTTCCTGAACCACATAGAGACCTTTGCCTTTTTGAAAGCTTTTTATTTTTAAAAGAAAGTGTGGAGAAGGGCAGTGAGTAGGAGTCAAATTCAGCTTCCACACAAGGAAGTTGAAATAATAACTGAAGAATGAGCTGCTGCATTACAGTGCTGGATAGATACAGAGGCAAGCCATAATTAATTTAATTTTTTTCCCCAACACTGGGTGATTTAAGATAGGCTGGCTGTGGGTGTTGTTACTTTGGGGTTGTCATGCACACATAAACAGGGTAACATGAACCAGGGAACATAAATCCAGACATTTAGGAGATGGTCTTGGCTCTACCTGACGGTGGATGCTCTTGGACAGAGCTGCAGAATGATCAGATGGTTGGTTTTGATGAGATTTGAGGCCTCTTCCAGAAGGTTCACTGTTGATCTGTACGTGTGGAGCTGTGGCCACAGTTGTGTGATTTGACCTGGGAGCTCCTGAGACTTCAATTTCACAAACCTTGGCTTTAATAGGTAAGACATTTTCCTCTGTGTGTGTATGTTTTATGTACTGAGTTTATCCATTTAAGGAATACTCAGAGAAAATCTTAAAGACCTGGATTCAGGTCAGCTTGGCTTAAGGTTTTTCCTCAGAAGTGATCTACAAGTACAGAACTGTGATTTCTTTGCACATGGAACTGGGGTAGGGAGAAGAGCCAAGGGAAGAAGCTGCACTGAGGCACTGGGGGACATCAGGATATCCAGTCCAGCTTCAAACCCAGCTGCCTGCCAAGGTCAAACAGCCCTTCTGTTCTGACAGCCTCAAACTCTGAACATCCTGCATTTATCTCCTTGTACAACCTAAGCACAGCTTCAAAGCCCATATGTCTTTGGGGAAAACCTGGACTTGGGAGCATTTTTTGAGATATGCTTTCAACAAACAGTGAACATAGCAGCAAGAATAGGAAAGCTGAAGACCTGTATTATTTAACCAAGATTAGGTGATCTAAGAGATTAATCCATGAGCCATCATTTACTTCACACTTCTGGTCCATTTCTGCCCTCTCCCAAAAAATAAAAAAACACCACTTTCATTTAGAAGTACTGGAAACCTTAATTGAAATATGGATTATTATTTTGGTAAAAGAATTAAGAAGACAGATGCCATGGAAAAGTGATTTAAACATTTTAGCAACACAGTGGATTAGAGCTCTAGGAGCGTGCTACAGCACACATTTTATAGGGTTTGGGGATGACATTAAATGAAATGGCAGGACTGAGGTCCAGGTCTGAGTTGGAAACTCCAGGTGGAGGGAGGAAGTTGAACCTCTGCAGGAGACTGGTGAAGAAGAGGAAGAGCTCCATTTTGGCAAGAGTCTCCCCAGCACAGATCCTCCTCCCTGGAACAAAAGGCAAAAGGACCACAAGAGAATCAGTGAGCTGCTTCTTCAGTATTGAAAAACTCTTTTGGGTACAAGTTAACAAAGAGGAATTTTGATCTTCAGAAGTACCATACCAAAGCCAGCTGATGATTATTTTCCTTTGTCTAAATGCTTGCATTTGGAGAGAAATGTATGGAAATGTAGTCTGAATTCCTTAACTCCCGTTTTCAATAAAATCTGAATTTTTACTTAATTTTCACAATTTTCTTCTACTTGGCTGAATTTTTGCATTCCAAACCAACTGGTTTGGCCTAGACTTTAGGTCTATTAGTCAACTCATAGGCAATTTTTTGTACGAAAATTTGTCAGCAAATTCCTTGAAGATTCACAAATGCTGGCCAGAGTGGGGTGAGGAGCCAGGTGGAGGAGATATTCTATGAATATTCAAAAGTGCTGTAAATATAAGTCCTGTCAAATCCAGTAGCTAGTAAGCTGCCTTATTCATAGCATGATGATTCAAGGCCAGAACTAACAAAAAGCTGAACTAAAATTTGGTTTTAACACGCTTGTGTGACTGAAAATGGCTGTGATATGAAATAAACTCTCCAGGGAATGCCCAGACCTGACATTCCCTGGGTGTGCTTCAGCTGGGATGTCTAGGCTTAAGTCTGGAAAAGAAGACCTGGGAACTGGAAGTGTCATAAGTTCTTCTAAAAAGAAAGAAGAAAAAGAAAGAAAAAATACAATGTACTGGATGGTGAGTGTGACAAGAAAAAATCTTATTCAAAGATCATACAGAGTTGAAAATATACAAATAGGGTTGATTAAAAAAAATGGAGAGTGTTGTGGATATGACAGATAAATTAGCCAGAGACTGATGTATGGGAACTTGAAAAGAGCAATTACAGAGCCAGCAAAGCAGGAGAAATGCCAGAGAAGGAGCAGGATTGGAATCTCCCATGATTTGGGAAATGGTGTAGGTGTGTAAATTCAGGTGAATGTCACACTGGGGAAGCCTCAAAGGGCAAGCCCCTTCTGTCCTTTGATTTTATGCAGAATTTTGGGATTTTTTGTTGTCACACTTTATGAAAACTTGACCCAGCTGACATTTTTTGTGACTTTTTAAAAGGAACATGGAAAAAGGAAGCAGGAATGCACAGAAGCATCTTTGCTGTGTGTTCTGTGTACATGTAAAAGAGAAAGCACCTGCTGAGAAAGGTATGAAAGCATCTTTCTTCACAAATTTCCCATTGGCGTCAAGGAAGTGCTCAGGGTAGAACATGTCTGGTTTCTCCCACTGTGACTCGTCTTTCAGGACTGAGGTCAGTAAAGGGATGATGTAGGTTCCCTGCAAAATAGGACAGTGGAATGAATTCGTGGACAAATTCAGAAAGAAGAGATATTAAAAGAAGCAATCCTGTAGACATCTCACCTTGGGGATGAAGTAGCCTTGGAGGGTGACATCTGCAGCAGTCTCATGAGGCAAATCCAGTGGCAGGATATTGGCAAACCTCTGAATTTCATGGATGACAGCATCTGTGTATGGCATCTGAGCTCGGTGCTCAATCCGCGGCGGGTTGGATCCTATCACTTGCTCTATCTCGTCTTGGACCTTTTCTGAAGAAAGAATCAACTCTTAAGATGCAAGGACTCATTCACCCCTGAGACACAGTGTGCTTTACTGATGTAAAGTATAATAGATCTGGAGTAAAAATCATAAATTCTCCAAAAATCTTTTTTTCCTTTCAGAAATAATGGGAGGTGAACAGGACGACAGTGTTTGATTAATTCTTTATCAACAAGAAACCTAAAGACTTTTTTTATCTTCTGTCTAAAAATCTATTTTCTTCTGTCATTTCTTCTGTCTAAAGATCTATTGTCTGCCCAAGGGTTGTCTCAAAAACCCCATTTGACTTCAAACAACCCTGTGCCATCAGCTGGAATGGAGCTGCCAGACAAAGGCAATTCCATGAATCTTCTCAGGCCCCTAAAGCCTTAGTACAGTTCATTTAACATCTGCACAGACCTTTGGTTTATTGACAGATCATGAGGGAAACTTGGAATAGAATCATTGACCAACACAGGACAGCTCTTTACTTACAAATTAATAAGATTTCCCTAAGCAGAGGGCCTGGCCTGTATGAACTCTGCCCCACTGGGTCTGAATCAGAGGGCACAGAGACAATAATTGGCTAGAAATCTCAGCTTTTTGTAACTTGGCCTATTATGTTGTGCTGATGTGTTGATCCTCCGGGTTCCTGTTTGGTCACTTATTCCCTGGGTGTAACAGTGTCTATCATTAAACCACTTACTCTGGATTTCAGGGTACTTTAGCATCAGCAGAAAGCCCCAGTTTAGTGTGGTGGAAATGGTCTCAACACCAGCAGTAAACAAATTGCTCACCAAGCTTAGCAAGTTGCCGTTATGGAAATACCCATTGGTAGTGGATTTCTCCTGAAAAAAAGTTGTTGAGATAAAAGGTTGAAAACTCAAAGCTTTCCCACATAAAAATGCAGTTTATGTAGATAAGTACTTGCCAAAATATAAATCCTGTATTTTAAAGAAGTGTGAAAGACAAGGAAGAGCTTTGGGCTTGTGCCTGGAGAAGAGTGCTGACCTATCTTTGTATTTACTGGGAATAAATGTATTTACTGCTCCCTCTGCAAAGGGAGCTGCCTTTGGGGAAGGTGACCCAACCATATCAGAGACCCCAAATAAGTCCCAGTAAAGCCCAGGTAGTGATTCCATTCTGTAAAGTGTTATGTATTCAAAAGACCCAGAAGAACTTGGACAGCAGAGAGAGCAGATAAAAAGATGCAGCCTTGGTAAATATATTTATACAGTCTGAAGAAAATAAATAAGGATAAATGTTCACTGATTAAAAGAGGTTGGAATTTCGACAGCATGAAGTATCTGTTCAACTCTACCACTTTGTCATATGTATTTTCTCAAAGACAGCTTCCCTAAAGAAATTCAGCTGTAATTGTAAGGACTGAAAGAAAATTCCAAATGTCTTCATAGAATCATAAGAGATGGAATCAACAAGAAAATACTCAGTTACCTCCTGCTGTTTAACCAGGAAGGCATCAATAAAACTTCTTTGGTCATTTTTGTCCAGGTTTTTGAGGTACTCTACAAAAGTAACTCGTACAAAATCGTGAAATTCATCTCTGTTTCGAAGGAGAGCCTTGTTTGCCCTTAGGAGGAATCCAAGGTATGGAAAGATATTGTACATCTGTGGGAGTGGAAGTTGTTAGAGAAAGTTTATCAGCCAGAGCTCTGAAAACACTACAGAAACAAATTAACAACGTTTGGCCATCCTTGCAGATACAAAGTCAAAAACTTAAGATATTTTGTTCTTAGGAACTTGAAAAACTGAGTGGATGAATTGTAGAAAACTCATCAAGAACCACCAAATAGATGTAATAATCTTGTAAAATTACTATTTTTCTGCAATAGTGTAGATATCAGGCTCAAACAGCTTCAAGCTGCCACCAGGCAGATGGAAATGTTGGCCAGCAACTTTTTTTATTGTTTTGGCCAGCTCTTCCACTAACATTTTTTTATTTTTCAAAACCTAGATAAACATAAATCAATCCAGGGTGTGGCAGCATTGCATGCAAACATACAAAGGTATTTTTCACTCACTAGGACTCTTCAAACTCTATCTTGAATATGTTTTTGAGAGACTGGGGTCTTGATTGTTGACTTCATGATTCCCAAACTGTCTCTCAAGGGTTTTTTGTCTAAGAAGGTGCTTGGTAAACCAATTATCTCTCAAAGTCTCAGATTTTCCTGTTTAATAGAAGAAACTAATCACCAGTATTGCTATTGGCATGCAGTGGAACAGCAACATAAACATGTGAATCATTACCGTAACCAAAGGTTTCCCAGCAAGCCTCATGTTTTCATTGGTCATAGTTACAAGTCTCACAAATCTGGGGTCTTTGTAGTCAAATCGTTTTCCAAGCAGTATTGACACAATTATATTAGCAACTGCTGCATTAATTATTTTGCTGGCATCAATGGGATTTCCTAGACAAGGAACAAGAGAATTTGTTACATTGTAATAAAGAGATGTAATTTGTAAATATAAATTTATTATTAAATATAGCTATTTGTTTATGATTGATTGCTAACACTAACATTATTATCCAATGTCAGAATGCCATAGCGGGACACAAAAATGCCAGAGGAGCCAAATTCATCAAACTGGTGTACATTTCCTAAAAAGATCTGAACTTGAGAAGGCTCAAAAAGCCTTTGCATACTTGGACAAAACCTTAGAGGTAGTGATGCCCTGGCACAGGCTGCCCAGAGAAGCTGTGGCTGCCCTGCTCCTGGAGGTGTTCCAGGCCAGGCTGGACAGGGCTGGGAGCAGCCTGGGTAAGGGAAGGTGTCCCTGCCCATGGAAGGGGCTGGATGAGCTTTAAGGTCCCTTTAAACCCAAATCATTCTGTGATGCCATGGGTTTGCAGAATGAACAGCCCACCTGTCGGAACCCAGGAAATTCCTCTGGCTGCCCTGGAGGACTCGAGCCCCTGCCCGGGGGGCTCAGAGACCTTGGCAAAAAGCCCAGGACCCCTGTGCCTTTGATCTTGACCCATGGAAAAACAATTACCGACCTTTATATGAAGAATTACAAGGCAAGAAAGTATAAGTAGAATAATAAAGTTTCTCACGGGGTGAAAAATAGATTTTTGGGGTTTTTAGAATGGGACTTCAGAAGCCAAGATGGAGGAATCTGGGCGTGTCCAGCCTTTCTCCTTCTTCTTGGCCTCCATCTTCTGCTGTGATGTTGGCACTTCTGGGTTGGTTTAAGGTAGAAACTCACTGTCTAACATAGGTGATAGGGATTGGGAAGTTATGGTAAATAATGTACATGTAGTTTTTTATAAAAAATGTTAACACTGTCCCAAGGCAATCAGTGTGCCTCAACCCAACCTGCCAGACAGACCTCAGCGGGTCGGAGAAAGAATGTTATAGATAAAAAATAAAAAATAATAAACAACCTTGAGAACGAGAACAAAAGAATCCTGACTCCTCCTGTGACAGCCAGGCTGGGAAAGAGAAGCTTGTGCATATCTCAGAGTCACTGTGGCCAGCAGAGGTGCTGAGAGCCACCCACCTTCCTGGGAGGCGATGGACTCTGCCAGGTGCCCGTACTCCTCCACAATCCGATCCTCAATGGCCTTTTTGCCCATCCCAAAGTCTCGCAGGGCTGTGAGGGTAAACCTTCTCATCACCTTCCAGTTTTCACCATGGGCAAAAACAACCCCTGAGACCAAGAGAACATTTCAATGGGGCACAAGATTTTAAATAATTTTGTAAGCATAGAATGGAGCTGTTTAGTAGAGTCACTTTTAAAACAAGTTAAACTGCATCCAGATGAGGAAAACCACACAACTGTGCCTTAAGTATTTTAAATCCTCAGCAATAAGTTCATTACACAATCAAAGAATCAATATTTAAGGTTTATTTAATCAATCTTAAGAAGAATATATATCCTCAAAGACACTTGTCACTGAAAGAAAGCGGACATTGGAAATTCAAGTTCAAACTGCTGGTCATCATAGTTTGGAAGAGGAATTGAACTAACATCTCTGATGATTGCAGGAAAAAAATTAAGTAGGAAAATATGTCTTAGAAAATTAGGTAATGTCTTAAAACCTCCACCATCCATTTTTTTCACTGTATTTTTTTTCACACAATTTCTTTTCATTTAACTGATGATCTCAACTATTTTTTTCCCCCAAATTAATAAAAAAAGTAAAAAGCAAGCTTCTATGCAATAATATGATCAAAAGATGCAGTTGTTAAAATGTTCACAGAATTATTCCTGAATTTTTCCAAGGATCTTTGGAGACATAAATATGAAATTCTTATGCTAAATTAGAATCAAGTTTGGGTGTGAAATTCTTATTTTTAAACTCGTCTCATTAGAGAGTATTTCCCTTTTTAAAATAAATCCACAGTTCTCTATGTGCTACATGCTATCTATTGTCACATTCTGAATTTAAAAGCACTATTTACCACTGAAATGATGAGCAACAGTAGAATATTAGTTTCAGAAAAGGTTGTTCTATGATAAGCCCAAAACCCCACAAGTTCAGAGCCATATCATGAGAGCTAGAAATGCTTTTCTGGCAAGGATGCTCTGTTCTAGACTCTGGAAGTGTGTCACTATCCATTTTATGTTGCTGTAGTTATTTTTAAGGTTATGGTTGTTTTGTTGCCACTGTCAACACTGAATAAGTGTGCTAGTCAATGAAATTTCTCCCTATTTCCAATGCCTTTTGTGATCTCTGATCCAAAATCAAATCTCTGATCTGTTGTTCCAGCTCCTGCTTTTTCTATAGGGGGGAAAAAAGAGTAGGTCAAGCTGACTAGGAAGAATAAGACCAACTTACCATTTCCTTTAGTCAGATCTTCAAAGATTGGGATTTTAGGTCTCTCTGCAAATGCATCTGCTTGGTTTACAAGAGCTTCTTTCACTGTCTCATAGCCAGAAATCACCACAACTTTCCTGTGCCCCATCTGAACGCTGAAGACTGGACCATATTTTTTGGACAGCTGTCAGGAGAAGAGAACAGTGATTTACAACTTTTACAGGCTACAGAGAAATTCATCATCTGTTCCAGTGCTGCTTATTTTCCAGTCCTGCCTCTGTGTTACTCACATGGTGGATATTTTCCTGACTACAGGGAAAGGCAGATTTAGCATTAGATTTAAATGATGGGAACATGCCAGACATTGTGGTGGATAATGACTAAATGGGAGAAGAGTTCCATTGTGCTGAACTGAGCAGAAGTATCAACAGCTGAAACCCCAAGTCAGCAAAGGATTGCACTCAGAGTTCTGTTCGCCCTCAGAAACCCTTGTAAATTCAATTTTTGACTCATGTTTTCACACTTAGCTCCATGCTATTGTGTTTCTTTTGTGCACAGGCTATGCTGAACAACCTGTTCAAGTGTTTGGTACCATTATTTTATTAAAAATAAATCAGTTTGTTTCTGGGCCAGGATTTAGCATTAGATACATTCAAGCTTTTTATGCATGATTACATGCACCATGAATCTGTCTCAGAGACAATGTGGCAGTCTTTTAGCTGATACAGGTAGATTTATTTTTATGTAACTCGGTGTTCCTGATTCTTCTGACTACTGGAGAGGGGTTTCCTGACTGCACTCATTTTCTAATGGGTTTGCAGAGAGAAACAGAAGGCATCTATTTAGCATCAAGATGCAAAATGTTCAGCAAGTGTTGAGCAAGTACAGCCAGCTGAAACAGCAGGAGCAGTGACACATATCTGAATTGTGCTCAAGTCAGAGAGCCAGTATCCAGCACCAGAAAGGAATCACTGAATTACAGCAGATACATGTTGGTTCTGCTGGCCTGAAAACAGATGGAACTTGCTTTTGTCAACATGACTGGACTGTGTGGGAGAGCTGCAGTGATATTCCAGATATTGCATCTAAGCAGTCTTTTGATTTGTGGGTACAACATCCCTATAGGTTTGCTGGTGCAAATATGCCTTTCAAAATCATCAGCAGGGAAGATGTGTAATTTTAATGTCTAAACATAAAAAAAACTCTAAGAAAAGGAGCAGGTTCATAGAACTCTTCTAACTCAAAGTCAGCAAAGCTCTGCAATAAGCTAGGTAAAGAAAGCACTAGAAGAAAACTGAAAGATTTAATATTTTGGCAAAGGTTGGCCCTGAATATTAAGAGTATATAGTTATATGGTCAACTTTTGGGGAAGAAAAGAGGAAAGGGAGATGAGAATGTTGATAAATCAGTGAAGTCAAGATGCTGCAGTCACAGCTCCAGGTACATCAATCAGCTGAAGGCAGAGAGGGTTACACCACATATCAAAATCATTCCTTATTCTGTTATCTTTTTCTCAAAATTGCCACCAAAATAAGGTGGATGCTTGCTATTAATTTGAAAGTTGTTGAAGGCTGAAACCTGGATAAAATATTACAGTCAAGAAACCATGCTGCATTCAACATTTTCTGCTCAAATAACCATCTCTGGGTCCCTTGCTAAAGGCTCATGCATGGATGAAATACATTAGGTGCAATAGGAGAAACTCTCTGACATCTTAGACTATGTGGCTTGGTTGATAGGACCAACAGAAAAGAAAATGAGTACCTCTAGATAAGTCCTGTAGGGTCTCTTCAAGTCAAACAAAAGAAGGTTTCCAATTATAGGTAATGGTCTTGGACCTGGAGGAAAGTTCTGTCTTCGGTCATTGTTCCAGAAACCTGCTGTTTTCAGAATGGAGAGAAAAGCCACAATCAACACTAAAACAATGGAAGTGCTGCTGTTCCAGAAACCTGCTGTTTTCAAAATGGAGACAAAAGCCAGGATGAACACAAAACCAATGGAAGTGCTGCTGTTCCAGCCCATCTCTATTCAGCCAAGTATTTGTCACAGAAAAGAGAAAATGTGGACTCTGGATCTCTGTCCTCCTGAAATAATTGCGCTTGAGAGGCTCTTGTGTTAGTCCATAAAACTTTTTCTATAGAAGGATGTGTTTTATTCTTGTTCTCTTCCCATGTGCTTCCTAATGAACCCTCTGAAGGCTACAGGAGCATATATATGTTTGCTAACCAATGTAACTGGGTGAGTATGGGTCACTGGGCAAGTGTGAAAGTCCAAGAACAGGGATAACTTCAGGTCATCAACCTGACATTTGCCATAAAAGCCATAAATTCTGCACGCTGTCCAGGTTACTGATTAATCATGTTTTTGCCTTTAGCACAGATATCCTTGATACCCCTGAGGAATCAAAATTCCACTGCCCAGGGGTGTAGTGCAAAGAGATTAATTTTTTTTTAAAGTGTGTGATATATGAATGTGAGACTCACAAGCTGAGAGCAGATGCATCTGTTTTTAGACAGTTAAAACAGTTAGTGTGAGAATCTCTGTACAGTTCTTCACACATAACCCAGTTGCAGGCCTCTAATAAACCCATCAGCCTGACAGTCTGTTATTTTTCTCAAGGTTTGAGGAAACAGGACACCTTTCCTGTTTTCAGATTGTGCAATTTCTTTCTCCCATGCTTCCCAGGCCTTTTCACAGAACTGTTTATGGGTAGCATAACTTTGATTCCATTGAATTCATTGGGAATTTGAAATCACAGAATCACAGATTTATTGAGGTTGGAGGGGACTCTGGAATTTGTCTGGTCCAGTCCCCCTTTCAAGCTGGGTCACCAATAGCCACTTGCCCCAGCCAATGTCCAGACAGGTTTTGAACATCTCCAAGGACCTATAAAATTATATGACCCTAAGAAGGGAGACTCCACATCTGGGTGGCCTGTGCCAGTGCTTAGTCACTTTCACAATATAAAAGTGTTTCCTGATGTTCAGAGCTGAACCTCCTGAAAATTCCTGAAACCTCCTGTGTTTCAGTGTGTGCCCATGGCCTCTGGTTCTGGCACTGGGCACACACTGAGGAGAGTCTGGCTCTCATTTATTTGATCCTCCCCACAGGTGTTTATACTGATAAAATCCTGCTGAGCCTGAGCCTTCCCTCCTCTAGGCTGAACTCCCACCTCCCTGTGTTTCCTCATGTGAGCGATGTTGCAATCACCCCAGCACCTTTGTGGCCCTTTGCTGGACTCTCTCCAGTCTGTCCATTACTCTTTGGCACTGGGAATCCCAGAACTGGACACAGCACTGGGAAAAGATGTCTTCTGTTGGCTGAGGAAAGGGGGCTGAGGTAGAGCCTAACTTGGATGTATAGGAGAGTGAACAGCAGAGCAGGAAGTGTTGAAAGAGCAAGACAAGGGCAAGACAGGATGGAAAAATTTAGTCACAGCCCACAGAACAATGTTTGGAAGAGTTTTCCAGCAGAAATCTTGAACGTGAAGTTGCATGTGGCCTTGAGGCCAGAACCTGAAGGTTGTGTGAGGTGCAGTGCCTCAAGGCTGAGCCCTTTGTCCTCCTCTCCCAAAGGTGTCAGGGTCCCTGCAGAGACATGGCCAGAGGCAGAGGAGAGGAGGGAATGGGGGAATTCCCCAGGGAATGGGGCAGCAGAGACCCAGAGGAAAAGAGCCCTGGCACATGGCTGGGAGACTGGGAGAGGGGTTTGAGCAAACCTGGGAGTGGGGCCTTGAGCAAGCCTGGGAGTGGGACCTGAGCCAGGCTGGGAGAGTGTAGGAGCACCAGGGGTTAGCACAGTCAGGATGGACGGAGACGAGAGATCTCTGAAGCCAGGTCATGGAACTTGGGGGTTATTGCAAAGGGCCTGGGTGCAGGGCCCTGCTGGGATTTGGGGTTTATTGCAAAGGGTCTGGGTGCAGGGCCCTGCTGGGATTTGGGGTTTATTGCAAAGGGTCTGGGTGCAGGGCCCTGCTGGGAGCTGCCAGCCACAGCTTGGAAAGCAGGCCCGAGAGAGGAGAGGGGTAGAGAGGATGAGAGGGTAAGAATGTAAAAGCATAAGAGAGTAAAAGGGGTAAGAGTATAGAAAGGCAAGAGCTAAGAGGCAAGAGCTAAGAGCGAGGTTCCCGTTACAATACAATAAATCTTCTTCTGTGTTGAATATTCTGATTCTCACTAGCCAATCTAGTGCAATATACAAATCCTATAGCATTTCCATACCGCCTATAAGAATCACTACATTACCATACTGTGCTACATTTTAAACCCTACAAACTCCTCTTTGGGCCCCTTCTGCCAAGCTAGTGGGGTCTGCTCTGACCCTTGGTCCTGTCTGGAAGCAGAGGGCATTGTTTCAGCAAAAGGGGATTACCTTCAGCCAGCCACACCATTGTTTTCCCATTGTTCAGTAACTGAGGGATCTCAAATCTTGCTTTCATTTCAATCTTGCTTATAGTTTCCATATTCTCAAAATCTTTTGCCAGACAATCATATTTATAAGGCATTCCTGTTTCATCTTCCCCAACAGAGAGGGACCTGAGCAAGGCTGGGAGAGGGACCTGAGCAAGGCTGCTCTTGGCCTAGCTCACCTTGAGCTTTCTGCTGACCCCAGGGGCTCCAGAGGAGAGATCAGGACATTTCACCTACCTGGAGGATATCCTGGAAAAAGTCCATGGCCAGTGTCCAGCTGTGCTCCAGTTTGCCTGATTCTACTTGACTTTTCCAGAGTGGGTAAAAAGGCATTGAAAATGTCAAGTTTTCCACATATGTCTGGAATTTAACCAGTAGCAAGGAAATGAGAGGAAGCTGAAAGGTAAACAGTTTGCAGGGGGCTTAGAAGAACATGAAGAACTCTCCTTTGGCAAGAGGAGACATATTTTGTTATGTATATTTTGAGAAATAATATATAGAGAATATTATATTTAAGATAATATATTTGAGAAAAGGGTAATCCCAGTAAGAGAGAAAAGAGACATCCCCAAGAAAGGTCAAACAAATACAGCTGGTCATCTGATCATTCAAATAATGCATTTATTCAGCAGTAGATTTGAGCACAAATGTTAAAAGAAATTTTGTAAGCAAATATTCAGCCAATAGCTTTCAAATACATTTTCTTTTCAGTATGAATGAAATACAAAGATACTGCTCTGACAGAGGCAGGAGTGGAGAACTACGCAATAGCCTTGAAAGCTATGGTCACCCGCTGGTAGTCTGAAAAGGCCTGACCAGTAAGCTTGACCTTTAGTTGGTTTAAAGAAGATATCATTGAAGTTTTACTCATTAAAAAAAAAAAAAACAACAAATCAAAACCAAAAAAACCCCACTCTACAACACCTTATATAAACTCTCTTAATGTAAAAAAAGTCAAAGTGAGAACAAAGGTAAGACAGGAAGAGTGTTGGGTGGTTGTTGGAAGGGATAAAACATTGCCAGTCTTTTATGAGAAAGAAAAGAAATGTTGATGATTATGAGCTTCAAATTTAGGGTAGTTGTACTTTAACTTTTGTTTACTTTTCAGTCCCATCCTTTAAGCTCATCCTTCACTCCATGTCTTGTTTAACTCCTTACTTTCTTTTCCTGCCATTATAAGGCTTCCTCATGGAAGAACAAAAGGCTTTTTAGTAAAATAATTTCAACTTTTATCTTTTAAGCATCCAGTCATTTATTGCACAGAAGTTGTAACTGATTATTTATGAAGCTCTGCTGATTCAAAGTTTTGACTAATTGGGAAATAAGCAACCAAAGAAAATGCCATAAGCCAGAGAACCAAATGCCACTGGCATGGGCAATGTGGGTGTGAGCAATTAGGGTAAAAACCTTTGGAGAAACAAGTTGTATACTTCAAGGGCACGGTCACATGGAAAAAAAATAGCATTTAAAGTTCTGGTAGAGCAAAGGGATTTATCTCCTTGCTCTGTTTTTTGAGAGACCCTAAGGGACTGATTTCTCTGGGAGAGGAATGTTCTGAAAAAGAAGTTTGGTGACAATGAATACTGAGAGGATGAGGGTATGGATTACTATGGAAAGATTACAAGGAGAGCTGCAAAACAAAAATGTATAGTTCATTTTTTCCCTTTTGGATTTTAAAAGAACCCCTACATGTTATTATTGAAGGCATCAATCACCAGGGAAGGTTTAGGCTGGATATTAGGAAAAAATTCTTTACTGGAAGAGAGGTTAAACACTGGAACAGGCTCCCCAGGGAAGCAGGGGAGCCACCATCCCTGGAAGTGTTCCAGAAGTGAGTAGACATGACATTCTCAATGTGTGATTTACTGGCCATGATGATAATCCCTCCAAGGTCGGACTTGATGATCTTGGATGTATTTTCCAACCAATTCAAATTATTAATTGCTATAATTCAAATTATTAATTTACTGCCAGTGGGTGATGCTTCCTCACTCAGGTGTTCCTGTGTGGTCAGCACTCAAAACTAGTGAAATTACCTCACCTGCTTTAAGGTGAATGAAAGACCCTCTGAACTCCCAAGCAGGAATTTAAGGGGTGAAATTCATGTATTGAAGATAAGATTTTTACAGGCTGATCAGAGATTAATATTTTTCAAGTACTTCAACACTTCATAAATTATGCACAAAATACTTCTAAAATTTTTACAAATGCAATATTTACATTGTTAAATGCTTCCTCAATTTTTACAAAATGAATGTGTGACAGCTTTGAGAGGATAAAGGTCATCTTACAGCCAACAAGGTATAAGAGAGTCAGTCATTGAACATTTGCAAAAGAGCTTATCTGAACTAGAGTGTGATACAACAAATGTATTTTTATTCATGGATAGAAATCTGACATATGTAGCAGTATACAGCAGGTATAACATATGGGACAGCCCTATCTATATCTTTCTAAAGATTTTCAAGGAAAAATACATCAGCAGAAATTAAAATGTATGTGCTATTTTATATGAGAGGAATTTTCCCCTTAAGTCTGATAAGTAAGACTTGATAAAAGATCCTAGTATAAAAAAAAAGGTTGAAAGTTCACCCTCTTTGGCTTGTTATTCAGACATCAGCAGTAGCTTTCCATGAATGATGGATTGAGGCACTGTGTTCCTGCTGCTTGAATTCCATTTCCCATCCATTGTCTCTCAATGGATTATCCCATGTACAAAGGCACTTCATGGAATTCCTTCAGCTGCCTCAATTTTTGTCTCCAGACTGAGCAGCTACTGCCATCACTTCTCTGATGAAGTTAATTTCCCTCAATTTAGCTTCAGTTTTCTTCTTTTTGCTTTCACTTCTTTTAGAAGAAAGTGACTTCAGAGTCAGTGACTCGCCCCATGGAAGCTCTCTGCCGAGCCTTCTGCAGGTTGAACATAATTTCTTTCCAATCCGTTCCAAACAATTCATGTTTTTCTGGAGCTGGCATTAGTCCAGGTTTTATTTCTTGCCATTAACTATTGTAAATCAAAGGTGACTCCGATGAGGGGGTGAGAGAATGATGCCTCTAACTCCATCATCAGAGGGCTAAGGAATTGCTTTATTATACTCTACTATGTACACTTCATCTAAACATAATCTGCCATGCATTCACTCTTGCTCACAACTGCTCACACTGCACTCATCTCTGATTCTCTCTCCCATGACAGTCTGACACACACACACATTTCTTGGCCCTGATAGGCCCAGAGAACAAAACATCCTCACTTTGGGTAAACAATCTCCACATTGCATTCTACTTTAGCACAAAACAGGCACAGCAAGCAAGATAAGAATTGTGTTTTCCTTCTTCTCTGCTTGTCTCACAGCTTCTCGCTGTTCAGAGGGCATGTGAATACCACAATTAACATTGGTACAATCCACTTATTACTGTTGAATAGAATAAGACCTATTATGCAATCACTTGGTTTTCATAGCTCCTACTCAGTTCCCTTATTATGTCCTTGAAACTAACTAAATCTATGACAATAAATAAATAGATCTATGACAATAAATGAATAGATCTATGACAATAATGACTTTTTTACAATTTCACTTTCTTTTCCCTTTCAATAAACATATTAACAATGAATCTTGATACTCATATTACCTTATCAATCACTGTATTCCGTTCCTTGCCATAAGAATTATTTCAACATTTTGCTTCCTGTCATAATCAAGCTTCAAAATACAGCATGTTTTGTCCTCCATCAGAAAACAGGACAACACACTCTCTCAAAAATTTAAGCTGGGTTACTCTGGTGAAAAGTTTTTTCAAATCCATATAAAAAATATCAATTAATTTCTTTTTGATTACCCGTATACAGTTGAAGTATGTAACTCAGAAATCTCTCAATCAAATATATTGTCCTGTAATAATCTTGAAACTCAAAATTTATTACAACAGCTATATTGTTGTCAGTGACAACAAAAGATAAAATATAGATAAGTTTAAAGAGCAATTTGTGGTGCCTTTTTCTGGTGAACAAATATATTAGAAAGACCTAATTTATTCACCTGAACTTGGCATAATGACTAAGTAATCTAAAATCATACTTGTTTTCTATTACAAAAATATACACATCTTCAGCCTTTTCTTGAAAACCTGGTGTGGTTGGGACAATACTTGGATGTTGTTTCTTAGCATTGGAAACAGAAAAGAGCATCATTAGGACAAATACTGCAGATTAATAATTTTTCTACATGGCAGCTTCAAATCTGCTGTGCTCATCACGGTGGCTGGAGTGAATTTCAGGTACTGTCTCGTCCTCTGGAACCTGCCACGAAAAACAAAGAAGAGCTCAATTAAGGATATATAGATTTGTTTTTGCCATAAAAGAAGACTAAAATGTGCCAAAAATGGAATTCTATTTGTATATAATGTATGTCTGTTTATTAACATTGACACAGACTGACATGAGCCATCAATTCTGTATACTGAGGGATGAACTCAGGGTTTTCTTAATAGAAAAAGTGTTTAATTTATTGAAAAAAATGAATAAAATTTCCTTTAACTTCACATTTTATTTACAAGGAAGGTATATTATTTGGGTTTGTCCTGGCATAAAACAATAAAGTTCATATTGACTAAATTAAGAATATGCTATCAGTCTCTGATAAGGAAGAGGATACCTGATACAGTGAGCACATAAGAGAGAGATAAAGGCCTCCACTGTGATATCAATTTGTTGTGTCTTTCTTCTTTTTGTTCAATGTGAGTCCAATGAGAAAGGCATGATTACCTAAGAAGGCCAAAAATTATCCTGAAGGTGGCCTGGCCTTGATAAATTCACAGCCTGAGGTAGAGCAGGATTTTGAATTTTTGAATTTTGAACAGGCAGCCTTTCTGACCCATGTGTACAAACCACAAAGCCCAGGAGAGTGAGGCTGCAGTGGCTGTACATCATCCAATATAATGAAAATAAAAGGAGTTGCATCTTACCTCCCAATAGGCAGAGTCATCAAAGCAGTTCTGGTCAGATACTTGTCCCAAGAAAGGGATCTTTAGAATAGCACCTGCAGGAAAACCAGAGGTTTAAAAAAATGAAGAAAATTACCAAATTAATGTCTCTCAGATGTGCCCTAGACATCCAGCTATGTTTTCTGACTGATTTCCTCATCTACAGAAATGCTCAACCATCCTGGGATATCAGGTCAATTATTGTGAGAGGTGATGCTGATTTCTTCATACAAACATAAATAAGAGCATAAATAAGAGCTTGCTTGTAATTGACCAGATTTCAGACCAAAATTTTCTGTTTCAGCCTCATTTTCTGTTTGTTTGTTTGGAAGTTTTCACAAACACATGGAAACGTGTGACATCTCATTGAGTAGGTCTTGATCTCACACTAGTTTCTGTTCAGAATTTGAAGTGTCTGAATCTGGAGAAGAATTCCTTCCAAAACAACACCTTATTGTTCCTATAGGTATAAAACTCAGTATCTTTGGAGCATGTTTACAGTGAGATATACAGAATCACAGAATCACATAAACATTTAGGTTGGAATAAACCTCCAAGATCATCAGGTCCAATCCTAGACCAAACACCATCTTGTCAACCAGACCAGAGTCCTGAGTGCCACATCCAGTAACTCATTGGACACTTCCAGTGATGGGGATTCCACCACCTCCCAGGGAAGCCCCTTCCAATGCCTGACCACCCTTTCAGAGAAGAAATTCTTCCTGACAAACCTGAACTTAATTTGAAGACAAAAACATTGGAAAAATGTTTTTCCATATTTGAGTTTCTGACTTTGGGGCCCATTATTTCAATTTTTTTATTATTCACACAAAATTGTTGATACATTCAAGTTCTCCATGGAGAAACCACTAAATTAATATACTTTTTAGTCACTATAAGCATCACACTGACCTGTGAGTGCTCCTCCCACAATTGCAATTGCAAGTGTACTTCCCAGGGCAGCAGCCTGCATGGCAGGAGTCAGCACGTGACCATTCCTGAAAAGAGTAAAAAACAAAACCATTGCCCATCAAAAAATTGTTACACTTTGAGACTGATGATCAGTCTTACAACTTGTACTTGCTGCATGCTGGACAAGGGGACTGATAGGAAAATATCCTAGAATCTTTATGGTTGGAAAAGATCTCCAAGAACATCGAGTCCAACAAATCCTGCCATTGCTGTGTACTGGAAGGAACTCATGACTTTAATTTAACTTTCTTTTAGGCTACAGTTGAAAACAAGTTCTTTGAGAAGGTTATTAATATCCTGTAAGCCATTAGAGAATACTCCCTTTTGTCAAAACAACCAAAGCCATTTTGCCTTTTTTTTTTTTTTAAATCTTACAAATACCAACAGTGCAATTGCCGAGTCATAATGTTCTATGTTTGAATGGTTCAGTGTGCTGTTTCTTTTTGATATTTTAATTTATTTATTTTTATTTGGTCTTTTAATCTCTAACAAGCTTGGCATTTAAACAGTATGTTAAAGGCAGAAGATCAAGAAAAACCCAAATTAAATGAGAATACAGTGCCTGACATCAAATCAATGATGCATTTCTGAGAAAAAGTCATAATCCAAATTAGGTAGCAAATTATAATAGACCTTCAAAAATAAAAAAATCTTTTCTCTCTTCTCTCTATAACTCACCTAGTTTCTGTTTTTATCGCAGTCACTACGATGCCAGCAATACCCCCCAGAATTCCAGGTAAACCATGTAAGTTATGAACTCCACAAGTGTCTTGAATTCTCAACTTGGATGCCATCACAGGCTGAAACGAGGGGAAATAGGAAGTTTACAGTGAGTTAATGGTTTTCCATGATCTCTAGATGGTACGCAAAAGAAAGAGCAGAAGTACGAGAATCAAATAGTTAATAAAAGTCACCATTACCTGGATTTACTGTATCTATCCTCCCTTTGTAGCAAACCAAGGGAGCTCCAGGAATGCCAAAGAGAAATAAAAAATGGGAGCAGAGCTGGGTCCCCAATACTTACAGTCAGGAACTGGAACCCAAGGACAGAGACAATTCCAGCAATGACCCCAATGAACATGGCAGAGAAAGGGTGGATTTCCAGGTCAGCACAGGTACCCACTGCCACTCCTCCTGCCAGGGTGGCATTTTGAATGAGAACCTGCAGAGGGGACACAGAGCAAGGCAGAGGTGGCACAGGAGGAGCAGTGGCTTCTTTTAGGGCTGAATGCCTCTAAAGGCTCCCTTGCACATGCTGGGCTCAGACAAATAACTGCAGCTGCTGGAAAGGGGTGGGTGCATACTGAGCTAGATTTTAGGGCAAGGGGACAGAAGCTGGTTTGGTTTTGTCTGTTGTGGAGTGTCACGGACATATTTTATGAAAAATCCTTTTGCTAGGATTTTTCTCCTGAGAAGCTGAGAGGCCTCAGAAAAAAGATGTAAACAATAATTATCTGCGGCTGTGGAATGCAACAGGTGGATCTGTGATTGGTCTCATGTGGTTGTTTCTAATTAATGGCCAATCCAAGTCCAGCTGTCTTGGACTCTCTGGTCAGTCACAAGATTTTATTATCATTCCGTTCCTTTCCTTGCTAGCCTTCTGATGAAATCCTTTCTTCTATTCTTTTAGTATAGTTTTAATATATAATTTTCTTTTAATATAATATATATCATAAAATAATAAATCAGCTTCTGAAACATGGAGTCAAGATTCTTGTCTCTTCTCTCATCCTGGGACCCTTGAGAACACCACCACAGTGGAGATGCACTGAGATTTCCAGGGAATGGCTCATTTCCTTGAGAGACCTATTTTTGGCTGCTGTAATAAGGAAACTCAAGTAGGAACTTTGGAATAAGATTCAAAAATCCACCTGAACACTGGACTAATGTCTCTGTGGTCCAGCAGGTTCTGTGAATGAGAGAGAATCATCACAGAATCATTAAGGCTGGAGGAGACCTTTGAGGTTAATAAATCCAACCATCAAACCAGTACAACCACCATGTTCCCAGTCTACTACACTGCTTTCCAACCCCTTCTGTGAAGAAATTTCTCCTAATATCCAGTCTAAACCTGCCCTGATGCAAATTGAGGCTCATGCTGTCATTTGGTATTTGAAGAGGAGACCAAGCCCCACCTAGTTGAACCTTTCCTCCTCAGGGAGTTGTAGAGAGTGAGAAGATCCTCCCTGTGCCTCCTTTTCTCTTAAGCCCCCTCAGCTCTCTCAGCCACTTCTCATCAGACTTTAAAGGTTTTACAAGTATAATACCTCTAATTCTGGGGATAGTATGGGGAAAGACTCCAGATAGGCTGGACAGATAGATGGGCACTGGGAATCTGCCTACTCATCCTTATTGCAGAGGGTTGACTCGATTTAACAAGGGTTATGGTGTGATTCTTACCATACTGAATTTGCCTCTTTTATCCACCAAGCTGGAGAGGGCAAATGTTACGATGGTACAGGCAGCCAAGGAGTAATAAGTGTTGATAATGGCTGTAACCTGGGCTTCTGCAATGGCAGAGTTAAAACTGGGCCAAAAAAGCCAAAGGAACAGGGTACCTGCATGAGTAGAAGTCAAAACAAAGCAAAAGCCGTTTAGTCACAAGGGCAAATGCACCAGAGCTACCAAAAAATGAGGACGACGATTGATGAGAAAAATGGAATAGCCAAAATTCTGGAAGAAATAATAGAATATGCAGAAGCTTTTCTGACACTGGAAGCTGGGATTTTGATGCAAGGTCTCCTGTGAAGTCTTACTGGAAGGCTTTAATGACCCCTTGTCATGCCCCTCTCACTGTCAGAGCTCACCAGCAGTGTGAAACCCCAGCCAGAGCAGGAGGCACAGGCAACACAATTCACATGCAAATCCTTTATCATCTAACATGCAAATCCTTTATCATCCATCAATACAGCTGAAAGTTTTAGCTGGTGAACTGGTCTATGAACAGTTCTCATGGACAGATAGATATATGGTTTCTGACATTCATTACCCTGACAGGGACAACTCAATCCATTAATTATGGACAATTGCTTTGGAAGTACTGTTGAAAAGCACAAGATTTAGCAGAAAGGAAGTCGCCACTAATGCACAGTGAAAACATATATTTTATTTCACCTTTCCATCCTTGGAAGCAGGGAAAAACTGTAAAAATATGTGTGCCACTGAAAATGTGGTTAATTAGTGAGACTAAAAAGAATTTGCCTCCGGAATTATACTCAGGAAAATTAATGTAGCATAATAATAAGTAATCAGAAAAAAATTGGGATGGGAGAGGGATGAACAGCTGATCAGCTTTTGATATTACTTCACTTACCAATCATGGCAAACAAGTCTGAGTGATAGGTGGATTCATCATTGTCATGTTTGTTTGTCAGACCAGGACGATACAAGACGAAAGCTGCAGCCAAACCAAAATAAGCTCCAAAAGCATGGATAGTCATGGAAGCTCCAACATCTGTGGCCTGTAACAGGGACCCAAAATAATGCCAGAGATTTTATACAGCATAAAGACAAGGGTCTGATGAATGAGAAGTCTGGAGCACTTAATGGTTTAATTCTGTGGTAGAAATCAAAGCCTAGACTAAGCAAACTGGAAGTATTAACAAGTGAAAGCATTTGTTATAAAGAGAAAACAATGATTGCTAAATAGTTGTACCTTGAATACTTTGGTAACTAGGTGTTCATTGCATGCAAACATGGTGATCTCCAGCAGAGTCAGGATCAGCATCTGAATGGGACTTGTTTTCCCCAGGAGTGCTCCAAATGAAATCAAAGCAGTTGCTGTACTGAAGTCTGCATTTATCATGCTGAAGGTAAGAAAAAGAAAACAAAAACAAAAACCCAAACCAGAAAAATAAAAGAAAATCCATTTAAAAGCTGTTTAATATCCAACATGCCATTAAAATGATATCATTAAAATTATAGAGCTTTAATTCTTCAGGTAAAAAGTTATCAAGTTCATCTCCATGGATAAAAATTAAATCAAACCTTTCCAGATGGATTTGCAAGGATATTACCAGCTAGTGAAAAGTAAGTGTAGAAGGTTTTCTTCTGCTTACACCATATATGTGCTTAGCTCGTTGGAATTATGATGAAAAGGCAGATGAGAAGTGCATGGGGATGTGCAGGGATGTCACGGAATAACAGAATAATTTAGACTGGAAAAGGTCTCTAGGACCATTGCGTCCAATCACAGAATCATTTAGATTAGAAAAGGTCTTTAAGACCATTTTACCCTTCACTGACAAGTCCGCCACTAAACCAAGTCCCTCAGTGCCACCTCTGCAGGTTTTTAAAAACACTTCCAGGGCTGATGACTCCACAGCAGGGCAGCCTGTTCCAATGCCTGACCACACTTCCACCCTTTCTGTGAAGAGATCTTTCCTAATATCCAACCTTGGTGTGATTTCTTCCTGTCACTTCAGGCTATTTCTACTTGTCCTGTCACTCATTTGTGCAGAGGAAGCAGATCCTGACCCCCCTGGCTGTCCCCTCCTGTCAGGAGCTGTGCAGAGCCAGAAGGTCCCCCCTGAGCCTCCTTTTCTCCAGACTGAGCCCCTGTCCAGCTCCCTCAGCTGCTCCTCCTCAGACCTGTGCTCCCGACTCTTCCCCAGCTCCTTTGCCCTCTAGACATGTTCCAGCCTCTCAATTTCCAGCCCTGACTCCCACCTAGGCTTCAAAGATGACAGAGAGGTCTTTGGTCAGATGGTTTATGTAATCCTGGAAGCCTTGCACACCTGTCTGTGCATCATCTTTGCATGAGCTGTCAGGCAGGACCAGTGTTAATGTGTTTTGGGGATTGGCAAAGGTAAATAAAACCAGAAATTGATCAAAAACTTAGAGCACAGAGAGGCACTAACCTGTGGGTCCCTCTTAAGGTGCCTGCTGACAAGAATGAGGGAGCTACTTGTATCATTCATGCTTTCCCCTCCGTAATGTTTGGATGCTGTTCATTTCTAAAGTGTTAAGAAGTTGTCTCAGAAAGCAGAACTGCAGATGTGGAAAACACTCTGAGACCTTGGTAGAGGCAGGACAGGTGAAGAGGAGGGGCATTAAATGTGCTTAGAGACATTGCCATGAGGTCTCTTATTCTGTGATTGGTGTTCAGACCCTGCTGGAGAATGATGCTCATGGAAATCGTTCCTTGGGAAGTAAGAGAAAACCTTGTGAGTGCACAGACATGCTGCTCCAGCCTTTCTTCTGTGACCCCATGTGTCATGGAAAGACAGATCCTTCCATGCCTGCTGGGTGCAGGATATGCTGTGCTACTGCTGGGCATCTTCCAGCTTCCACAGCTTCAGAGATTCAGAGCAATCTCTCTACAGGACCCACACCTCCCACACACAAGGCAGCACCTCAAATTTCTTCACCAACTTTGGCCCAGTGCACCAGGAGTGGCCCCCTCAGAGGTGAAGGGCAGAAGGATAGAAGAGAGGTAGACAGTAAGGCTTAATGAAATTTAGGTTAAATTTAGGCTGACCCTATAGATGTTGTGATTTATGGCTTCTCCTGGTATCTTTAGGGATTTTTGTGAATTAAGACAATTTTTGTGAATTAACACATACCTTTCAATGTTAACAGAAATTTTCCCACTTTCCATATGCCAAAATCCTTGCATCAGGATTCCCCACTGGAGACCGAAGGCGGCAATGAGCATGTTGAAACCAACACTGCTGAATCCATATTTCTTCAGAAAGGTCATCAGGAAGCCAAATCCAACAAATATCATCACATGGACATCCTGAAAGTCTGAAGGGAAAACACATTTATGTAGAGACTGCGAAGAGTGACTGAGAGGGGTGAGAATCTGGGGACAAAGGCAGCTTGAGTAGAGAAGAGTTCCAAACTCCAGTCATGCATGTGATCCATTCTCCCCACTTCATGACAAGTCTACCAGCTGAAAATGGAATGTCTGGAAAATGCCACACTTAATTATTGATTATGATGATTCCTATATCATTATGGAAAGCCACTGGATCTCTATAATTGCAAATTTACTTGTGTCTGGCACTATCCTCTCTTTGTGCAGCTACCTGGAACATCATCACAGCTTCATGTCCTTACAGAAAAGTTTAGTTCTTCTTCCAGTCAAGGTGGTCAGAGCCAGTGTGTTCTGACTGACTCCAAAAGTGTACATGGGATTTGTTTGGGTGAGTGCTAAGTGTCCCAGTGCAAAGGAATCCTTGGGATCCCTAAAAATTACTGTCTGAGACATTTATCTTTTTTACATGGATAAGAGAAAAGTTAATTTTAAGGCAAAGTTTAAACTTTAGAATGAATATATTAAGTCAGCATACCATTAGTCTTTCTTCAAATATTTGGTTGTTTTCTGAAATATTAATTTTGTTAAAATATGGTTATTTCATTTTCTACTTTTTAAAGTTATTCCTTTAATTTTGATTTTTATCCTTTTAATAACTGAGTCTATCATCACAACATGGGTATTTTATATTTTAAAGTATTGTTTTACTTTTGAGTTTTATGTGATTTAATTGACTCTAAACCAGACAGGTTTGAGTCCAATTACAGGACATTTTTTTAATTGCAACTTTTTTCTATTGCAACTTTTTTCTGATTTCACTATTAGTAAGAACTTCCAGTGTAGAGATACTGTTTTTAAAAATTTGTATTTAATTGCCCTTGCATGCCAATAAGCATGAAAACATGATCTGGTTAGTGTAACATTTGGCTTGAAGTTGCAATTCCCATTACTTGAAGCGTTCCTCAGTTTTGCATTACCAGGTTTGGCCAAAAGAGGGCCCAGAAGTATAAGAATTTACTGGGGATTCCTACTAAATTCTTTTATATTTGCAGTGTCATATTCCAGCCCTGCACTAGCACTGAAATAGCAGTAAGAGCCTTTACTTTGCATTTAAGAAACAGCATCATTAGTTGGCTTGGGATTAGATTATGAACTTTAATGTTCTTTCCAATACTGAGATTCTATAGAAATGCAGGTGGTTCACAAACACCTCCAACCCTTTTGCTTCCTCTTCAGGCTGGACATTTTAAAGCTGTCTGGAATTATTCACACAAATGTTTTAAAGTCCGGGTTAAAACTAGGTGAATTAATGGGTGTTGAGGACAAATTCCTTCTAGTTTATCCTGTACCTTGAACTTTAACTATCTTTTGTGCATGATTTTAAAGAGAAGGTCTGGAGTGACTTTAAATAAGGAAGAAAACAGATTATTTGAACTGAACTGTTTCAACAACTAGTTGTGTTTGGCAAAGCATCTGTCTTCTGGGAGAGAGGAAAAAAAAGATTGGGAAAAACACTCCAGCAGATCCTGGACAAAGCCACCACACAGAATTCTGCAAGGCTGGCCAAGACCAGGATATTACCTCCCCTGCAAGGTGGTCAGTCTCAACACAAAGGTGCTTGTGACATACTCTAGAACTGATCTTGCTTGGCCTAGAGCTGTAAACCATAGAACCCTGAACAAGAGGGATGCATAAGTTTTCCTAAGCCAGGAGTCATGGATGCTCACAGGATGATGCAAACAGGATGCCAATACAAGAGAAATACTCTCGCAGTGCTCTAAGAACCATCACACCTCCTTGTTCTCCCATTCCAGTGGCACAACACACCTGAAATTGTCCATCCAATTTGCCATGCCAGTTCTTGTATCCACCAGAAACAGACAAAATGCAAAGCTATGCTTTGGGAATGATCTCAGCTTAGCCTTCCTTACCTGAGTGTAAAGTTATTCTGATCCTCCACTATTATTTTCTTTTTTCTTCTGTCCAAAACCACTAAAACAGCTTGAATTCATGGTGCTGTGTGGTGTCTAAGGTATACAAAATCAGACCTTGCACTGCAGTACTGAGATGAAAGAACTAAATCTCTGAGGTACAGATGGGATAACATCCTAAGGTGTAGCATGGGAAGCAGTTTGAACCCATCATTTTAGGGACTCAAGGGAAGTCCTGGCTCAAGGTACTTTCTAATACACCTATACAACCATATCATTAAATTTCTGCCAAGTTCTCAGGCAAACTGTATACTTGTTTGAACTTTGTACAGGTAAATTTGAGAGTAAGGGGTCCTAGAAGTGAAAATATAGGTATTATGAGAATCTACTTTTATTTCAACTCTTCATTGGGAATGACCTCTGTGAGGCCAGCATCTAAAAATTCAATATGACATCAGTGGTGTTTGCTTGGTTTATGTCTCTACTGGTAATCTGAACAGCCAGGCCAAGAGAAATATATGTTTTTCTCTCCTAAAACACTGTTCCCACCTTAGAGTAGCCCCTTATCCATGCTATTCCTAAAGCCATGCCTGCCAGGAGGTCAAGGGGCCAGTTTGCAGGTGCCCAAACCATTCCAGAAGGCTGCTCACAGGTCAGTTGTGTGGGCAGCCAAGGGACAAGTGTGCAGGAATAACACAGTCACACACAGGGAGGCATAGGAGACAGCAGGAAATTCCTCCCACACTTTTTAGACACTGATACTAATGAAGAAATAAGCATAGGTGATCTCTAACTGTGCAGGTTACGTTTGAAGATCTGTATTGTACTGTGACTACAATTGCCTGTGCTGTCAAATTATTCATGTGGGTTTGGGCATAATTCTGCCTAGGCCAACAATCACCTCCTGGGTGACAGTGGACCAAGAGTAATTCCCAATACACTGTCTAGACTTAACTTAGGAACTTGGATAGTTCAGTACAACTGGGATAGTTTAATATGACACCAGCTAAGAGAGCAGCATTTGTTCAGCCTGGAGAAGAGAAGGCTCTGGGGAGACCTTAAAGCACCTTGTAGTACTTAAGGGGCTTATGACAAAGTGGGAGAGTGGCTTTTTAAATGGGCAGATAAAGATAGGACAAGAGGGAAAAATTTTAAATTGAAAAGATGAGAGAATTACATTGTGTATTAGGAAGAAATTCTTCTCTGTGGGGGTGGAGAGACCCTGGTAGAGGTTTTCCAGAGAAGCTGTGGCTGCCTCATCCCTGAAGTGTCCATGCCAGGTTGAATGGGGCTTGGAGCAATCTGGGATAGTGGAAGGTGTCCCTGCCTGTGGCAGGAGGTTGTAATGAAGTGGTTTTTAAGATCCCTTCCAACCCAAACTTTCCTTTGGCTCTATGAACATCATTGACATGGCCAAACTGTGTCATAGAGAGTGGCCACAGCCCAAGGTACCATAGCTCAGGGATACTGCCATATCCCAGTGGATCTAACCTAAATGTGAGTAATTAGCCCCTGATGTCCATCAGCAGACTTGCATCTGGAGCTGAATAATACTCTCGTGTGCTGTTCTCTGACCCAGACGAAGTTGTCTGTCAGAATACAAAACACACGATTACTCCAACCTGATTTCACATGCGCCTGTAACAGCCACTGAGAGGACAGTTAGGATGAGAGAAAAAAGAGGGTTCAAAATTACAAAATTACATTCAAAATTACACAGGTGCTACCTGCAGGCAGGGAGTTCTGTACTCTGTGATCCTCATTAAGCACATTGCAATCAGGGCTACAAGTCATTGAGGCCTCAGAGCCAAAAAACTGAACAGCAAACCTTCAATATCACCAGGAAAACACAGTTTGCAGCTCTGCAAACTTTGTTTTCTGTTAATTCACAATAGTCTTTGCACGAGAGAAGTGAGTAAGTACTTCTCAGGCCAGGAACTTTTTCTGATCTTCACCAAGTATTTGCAGAGCAATGAATCAAGAGAAGAATTTTCAGGCTAAACCATTTCTCCCTAATGGAGCCACTGCTTTGGAAGATAGCTTGTCACAAAAACTATGGCCCTTTTGGAGCCCAGGTTTCACAAATATTTTACAGCAATGGTGCATATGCATCTCAATTTCCATGTTCTCATAAGATACGTTTTCCAAACCTGGATGGTAGTAATGAAACATTCTATTAATTTTAATTATTTAATACATCAATCAGGATAGAAGGTCGGGCAAGAAACACCCCCATCTGTCTCTGGAAAATGCTGGACTCTTTCAAAGCAATTCACAGTGCTCCAAGTCTTAACCTGCTGTGCAAACACCAGAACTATTTCTCAGGCTCTTCTCTCAAAGAAAAGTAAACTTCTCAGCAGTGAGGTGCTTGCAGAATTTTGTATCTGCTCAATTTGGATTTGTCTTTGAAGCCTGCTGCTTTCACACCTCAGAAAAATGTGTTTGCCCCAAAACACAACTTTCTTTTCCAGCTTTATCAGTAGGTCTCATAGGTTATTCAGAAATCTTGCTAAGGATCAGTTTAAAGAAATTTCAGCTTCTATAGATCTTAGACAGAAATACTTACGTGGGTATAACGCTCTAGAAGGATTTGAGTCATAATCCACAAATATCCCAAACAAAATGATGACAATCACTTCCAGAAGAAGCGCCAGGATCGAGAACTTGAACTTCATGTTGGTGTCAAAGTCTGGAGGCATTGCTGGAGAGCAGGTGGCTGTGGGAGCTTGATAATGGGTGTTTGCCTTCAGAGGAGCTGGCTAATTCCGTGGATCTGGGTGATATAGTAAAAAAAAAGAAACAGACGTGAGCACACCGTCCCACCCACTATGGGAGGGAAAAAGTACAGGTCAATATAGTGATTTCAACTTCCCAGGGTGCTCCTGTGTCTGAAATACTGGATTGCATGTGGTTTTTTTCCAGTTTGTAATACAAACCAGCTCATTCAACCACAGATGTATTTCTCACTGCCTATATGTATTTTAAGCATTTAAGGAAATCTCACAGATCCTGGTTTGCTGCACATAGTAAGGAGCAGTGACTTTCAATTGTGTTGCCTATAATCAAGTTGTAACTTTTCTTCCAAAAAGTAAATAATTTTGCATTGCAAATAAAACATGGAAAATCACCTCTATTTGTATAGGCTGTGATAAGCAAAGAGAGTCTCTTTCAACAACCTGAATACATTTTTTTTTATTTTGCAGTGAAGTACTCATTCTCAGAGCACAAGTTCTCATTGTAAACTTTTATTTAAAAAGGAAATTATTGTACTTATTTAAATGTAAAAAGGATATTCATAGTTCTTAAAAAGGAAAGCTGCAATTACTAAAAAGAGGAATTTGAAGAGAGCAACTCCATTTTTCATTTTTAATGATTGCTTTTTTTTAACATTCCCCTTAGCTCAGACAATGGAAGTAGGTTGGAGACCAAATCTATTATATGGTTTAAAAAGTTTAGTTTGTAAACTTTCTCACAAAATGGAGGAGAAAATTATATTTCACATAGTTTCCTGTTGGATGATCTCTTGCTCTTGAGAGTCTAATTGCTTCTCTAATATAGAGTTAGACCATTATCCAAACTAAGTTCAAAGTTCTCACAGCTTTTTCTCCCTGAAAATTAGTCTTTGCATTTGGAAGGGAAACCAAAGTATTTAGCAAGAAAACTCTTGTCTATCACATAATTAAGCCTGCAAGTGGCAAAGCTAAAATAAGCATACATGTGTTTTTTCCTTCATAGCAACTGTATTTCATCTGAGCAGCTCAAAGAGAGGAAACAGAGCTTTGTTAAAAAGTGATCATTCATCCTTTTTGCACCACAGGATAGGACACACAGCCAGCTTTGATTGTGAGAACCTGTGAGCTCCTACATTTGCTAAGGAGGTGATTAAAAAGGACAAACTCATGAACAAAGTTCCTTAGATTTTTTTTTTTACTCATAGCTCAGCCACGAATATCCTGTGTATTTATTGCATAGAGGTTTTCCTAGTGAAGATCCCACATGACATACGTGCAATCTTTATTGCACACTAATAAGGATTTTAGGGGTGCAGAAAAGTTTCCTTGCCGAAATCTTAGCAGGAAAGGAGCCTTTTAATAGTGTTTGGAATTCAAAATGGGTCAAGTCCATTCAATCACGACTTTTTCTGAGGATGTTATGTCTTAAATCTCATGCAGGTACATACACACACAGAGGCACACAATCTGTATTGGAAGAGTATTTATCCATTTTCCCAGTGAGGTCCAGCAGCCACAGTATCCCTATTTGTGTGTAAGTCCCCTAGACATGTACAGGTGATCTACACACAAATAGGGATACTGAATAAATTATTTTCCAATATTTTGGCACTCTAATATTTGTTCTTCTAAATAAATGAAACATTTATCTCTCACCACTAACAAGGCTGAATCTGTCACAAATTATCTTCAGATATTGCAAACTTTAAGCTAAAAGGACTGACAACACAAACTGCCAGGACGAAGATGCTTTATCCAAGGGGTGGAGCTGGGCTATTTTCCTCACTGGACCTTTTGGGAAAACCCAGTTTGGTCTGACTTACTGTCTCAGTTTTTGCTTGCTGAGATGGGCTTTGGGCTGTATCATATTTGGGTCTGGGCATTGCTTCAGGAAATGACAAGTGATTTGGATATTCTCCTCAAGGCTCTTCAAGGGAAGAATTGTGAATATCTATACCCTGGGTACACACACACCCAGCCACACCACTGTGGAGAGCACAGAATGTCTGTCCTGTTAAATCATGAAAACAAGATCTTTCAGCCCTACATCACAGTGGAAACTTTGTACATAGGAGGTCCTACATTTTGGTCTGGTGTATTTCCCAGCAGAATCAATTGCCGTGTCATTCCCATTTTTTTTTCCTGAGGTCATTCCCGTTTTTTTCCTGATTGCCTTGTTTCTGACACAGGCTTTCCAGGTGATGGAGAACAGCCACCTCCAGCATCTCCTTTCAAATGCCTTTGTGTGTCCATCCAGCTGCTGCATAGGGAAATCAAAATGCACACATCTTGAACTGTTTCTCTTTAGGAAATTCCCTTATGTCTCTTTATTTGCTTTATCCCAATCCTGGCGGGTATTAATGCAAAGGAGTGAGGGTGTTTGACAAATATTGTTGCACACCTTTGTCTACTAAATAACTTTACCTATTTGTCATTTAAATAGCTGTTGGATTTTTTAATGCAACTTTCCATCTAAATAGGGTGTTGGTGACATATCAAAAACTTTATGTAAATAAATGTGAACAGTTATGGCAGAGTTTTGAGCTTCTGAAATGATAAAAATAAGAAATAAAGGGGTTGCTTGGGCAGTATTTCACCTAAAGAATGAAAAAGAATGTTCATTTAATAATCTTCTTACAGAATGACCTCAAGCATCATTAGGAATGGCATTCAAATGACAGACAAACTCTGTATATTTCTCTACCTGATCTAACCTGCAATGTTTTCCTTTTAAATCATGGACTCAGGGAAACATTAAGGTTGGAAAAGAACCTCCAAGACTCTGAAGTCCCACCATTAACCCAGCACTGGCAGGTTCACCACTAGACCAGCACCACCAACTATACTCCTTCAGCACCATATATAAAAGTGTTTTCTATTTATTTTCCAGAAGAAATAGAAAATTGTAAGAGCAATTGTTTTCATGTTAAAGTAAGTTACCTAAAATACCTGGCTAAATAGGCCAGGTGAATGGACGTGCCCTTTTTGGTCATGTTCGTTGGCTGACACAGGTTAAATCAGGGCCAGGATGTCTCCGAGAAGAGGCTGATATTATTTAAGACTCTGAGCTCAGTTCACTGAAGTCTGAGCTACAAGGGTGCCTCAGTCAATGTGGATTTACAAAGCATGACTTGGGTGCACATTAATCTTCAATTTTCTTCCTTGGTGTGTGCTCTTCTTGTAGCCACAGCAGTGGAGACCAGGGAGGTGGAATTGCCTTCACATTAAGACAGAAATATTTCTTAGATCTCCTGAACTTTGAGCCAAGTTTTCTTGAGAACATTGACATTTATCCCATTTCTGCAGCGTTTCTTGAGAACATTGACATTTATCCCATTTCTGCAGTGTTGCGGAAGAAACATTTTTTTTCTTTAAACATTAACCTTAATTCTTTAAGTCAGCAGACCCCTGTCTCTCCTCAAGTTAAAAGCTCATCCAAGAAAATACAGTTTGTCCATGCAGTCCTTAAACAGCCTCCTTCACCTTTCAGACAGAAGTAACATTCAGTAGATTTTCTGACTCCTAAGATAGCAACAATCAGAACCACAGAATGGGTCAGGCTGGAAGGGAGCACAGTGGCTCCTCCGGTCCCTCCTTCCTTGCTCAGCAGGATCATCCCAATTGTATGGACACAGGATTGTGTCCATACAATTCTGGAATATCCCCAGTGAGGGAGACTCCACGGCCTCTCTGGACAATCTGTTCAGGGCTTGGTCACTGCACAGGAAAGAGTTCTGCCTCCTGTTCATGTGGAACTTTCTGTGCATCCATTTCTGCCCATTGACCCTTTGCCTTGACTGGATCCAAATCACCCCCACCAGCCTCTTAGCTGATTTCTTGTAAATGTGGGTTGATATTGCAGTGTCTCTTTCTAAAATAAATGTGTTTTATTTTTCCATTTGAAATCTCACAGACTTTGTTCTCTAAGACCTTACTTGATTACTAGACAGTATTTTGAATCTTTCCAGTACACAAAGAACATCAATAAAAGGTAACACTAGAAGGAATGAGCTTTTTCCTTTCCTCTAAATAGAATAGGCCAAATAATTACATCCAGTTAGGCTATGTTCAGCTAAAGCATGACTTGTTGAAGAGGAGCATGTTTCACTTAAAAACTTCACTCTTTCATTTCTGCTTTTATTGCATGAGTGTTGCAAAACAGGGGTTAAATGCTGAAAAAGAAACTTTTGATGGAGGTGTATCCCAAAGTTGCAAGAAAGCTGTTTAGTAGAGATAACAGGGTTCTGCTCCCTTCTGCAAGGGCCAGTGGGCCTGTCTGAACTGCTCTTGTGATAAAAAGGAACCTCAGCTAAGATGGATGCTTTGCATAACACCTAGAAGCTCTACCAATTATTTTATGAAAGCAATAAGAAATAATTAGATGTCTGTGTTTCCGTCTCAGATGGTGTAAGTGGTGAATCATGTATTTTTATTGACTTTTCTTGTGCTAATGTGTTTCTCTTGCTCCCCAACAGGCCCCTGTTCTTACTTGTAAGAGGACATTTGATGTGGCTGTTCCTGCCTATGTGAAATCCCTCATAGAGTCTGGTTGTAAAGGCAAGCTGCTCTTAAGTGTCTGAAAAAGCACAAGGAGATGATTTCAGACATGGCAGGGAATCATCTCAGTTGTCTTTCCTTACAGAGGAGTGTCTGCCTCTAGGTTTTAAATCCACTCCACAGCTGTGAGTACTCCTGGATTTGTGTTCACTCTTTGCATCACATCAGAAGAGCACTAGGAAAGAACACTTATAAAGGAAGATTGTCACCCTTGAGCCAGAAATGACGCAAATTGACTAGAAGGCTGGTTTGCAGGAGAAGCATGTTTAATATGAAAAATCCTCTCTTTTACAGACAGATTCAACACATTCTACTTGATTGGCTAACAAAAACATCTTTCTCACAAACAGTCCTTGAGAAGAGTAGAAAAGCAGAATAGGAAAACACTACCTGCAGGTTGTTTATACTAACAAGCTATCATTGTTTTTCTACAGCTCCCTAAAGGGTCTCACAAGTCCTCTGTGAGAAAACAAAGCCCATTTTCTGTTTTCCTCATCAGGCTGCTGCATCCACAGAAGGTGAAGAGAATTGTGTTGGGTATTTGTAAGAAATTGATCCCTGTCAGGATGGTGAGGCCCTGGCACAGGTTACCCAGAGAAGCTGTGACTGCCCCATCCCTGGAAGTGACCAAGGCCAGGTTGGACAGGGCTTGGAGCAACCTGGGATAGTGGAAGGTGTCCCTGCCCATGGGAAGGCATTGGAAATAGATGCTATTTTAGGTCCCTCCCAATCCACTCAGTTCTGGGATTCTATGATGCCATAAGCCTTTTGCTCCTCAGTGACCTTTCATGATGCATTCCTTACTTAAATCAGCAGGCACAAACACAGGTCAATCTGAGCAATCCCAGAAAACCTCCTGCTAAGAGTGGCTCTTCCATAATTTCTACAACCATCAGCCTCTGGAGGCTGAGCTGGGATGTTCTCAGTGGTACAGCATCAGGGGGTGGTTTAATGGTAGCATGAAATAGTTGGTCTGATCCACACAAAAATCTGTCAAGCCAGAGAGACAGTAAATATAAAATTTCTATGACTCAGTGAGTAAACTCTGTAGACTCAGTGAGTAAACTCTCTAAACTCAGTGAGTAAACTCTGCTGTAAACTCTGAGCCTCAGCACAAGTTAAACCCCAACATAAACCATGCCTTTTGTCCATGTGTTCACACTGACCCACAAATTCTAATAATTTTGACCTTGGCACCAGTTGCAAATGTGGGTAGAACAATTAGTACATAGCAAATTCCTATAAGAAACTCCCATATTGTTTGTTTTTCCTGTGTACAACTTACATCTCCTCCAGCTGGCTGAGGAGGTTAGGCAAGTGGGGACATCTTTGTTTGCAGCTTGAATGCTGACCTGATGGAAGACATGATTTGTCACCTTCATTATTAATTTACATGACTGTTTTTTAATTGTCAGGAAGTAGATGCTAAATCACTGAATATCCCAAAGTAGTCCTGTGCTATTGAACTGACAAGATGAATTTATTATTTCCTCACAATGGCCCAAGGACAAATTCAATGAACAACTACAACTCAACTTACTATCTAAAACACAACACCCCTTCCGGGACAAGCCAACACAGGAGGTACTACATTGAATTGGGAGCAAATAAATATGAGTAGGGAAGGGAAAATTACCTCAGTGGAAAAATCCAGTCTCTGAAATGCTCATAGCAAGCTGTGAGAGGTACAATTTTTTGTGCTATAGCCCGTTAGATGCTACATTCTCCTTAAATACCTCTCATTTACCTCTAAAATATGCAGAAAATGTTAAATAACTCATATAGAGCTGGATAAAAATCTTTACACTGGTTTGCACAACTGATCTGTCTAGATCTGCAATGACTCTTAGTGCAAGGCTACTGGAATAACCTAAGATCCAAAGGTTTAAGCTTGGTTTATGACATGCTATGATTAATATTATGTCAAAATGGTCTGGATTGATTTTCTGTTTCCAATGCACCCATTCTTATATTTATTGATTACAGAAGAGATGGTCCAAGGCTTATCCAGGAGGCATGGCAAAAAACAAGACCAGAGGCAGATTGAGCCAAAAAGGTGCTTCTGGGCCATGGACAGGTGATGGGAGAGGTTTCAAAGAGGATAAAACCTCCTCAGCCCTCATTGTTAAATAGTAGGCTTGGATAATTGTTGATATTTCTGGCTATTTTTACCTGTCCAGCCAATTTCCACATCTTTGGGTGGTTTCTCCCTTATCACAAGTTTTATCTCCCTGCCTTCACACTCTACATCTCATTTTCATTTCACCTTTTCCCTCCAGGTTCTTTACACATTTCTTTTCCTTTGCCATTTTTCTCCTTTCCCATTTATAAACTGATTTCCTCATGAACACTGAGCCACTGCTATCTGTGGAAGAAGCATGATCACTGCTTCCAACACCTAATTTATTGTGACTGACATTTTTTGTCTCTTCAATCATCCAGCATTTGTCTCTTCAGGAACATGGAATTTTTAGGTCATTGAGGACTTTTCCTGCAATTGTAGGTAGGTTACCACATAATACCTTCAAAAAATATTTTGCTCTCTATTTGTAAAATTTTTATGTCCTACTTCATTCGGTGGAAGGCTGCTGCTGACCTTTCCAGTTTTAATGCTTAGAAATTGACTTCACTAAATTTGACCTCACTACAATTCTTAATGAATTATATATATATATATATATATACACACACATATATGTATATATATCTTGGTTTTGTGCAGGAAATAAAGAATAAAATGCAAGATGTTGAGAAATATCTCCTGCCATAAGAAATAGTGGCACCTGCATATGAGCATGTCCTAGAAAAAGACATTAATTTAAAGAGTCTCTTTTGGGAAACATTTTCTGGTATGTTGTTGAGTGAGCATGGTAAATCACCTCCATCATCTGACTGGAGTTGCACAGCTACATTTACAGAAGAGGTGAATCCATTCTTGGTTTGAATTTGCAGAAATTCTGTCATTTTTGTGCTTCAGAAGCAGTAGTGCTCAGAAAATGTCCCTCAGTGTGTCAGTCCTGTGCAAAAATCACAAGGGCTACAGTTCCATTTTTGCCAAAATAAGCCTCTTATGACCCTTCAGCAATCACTTTGTGGGAAGCTTATCATATGTGCCTGCACAAAGAATGCTGTATGTCACTAAATAAAAATAACACATTTAATATAAGATAACATTTCCTTTGTTATCTTTAGTGTAGTTTTATGGAATTTGTTTACTTTGGGAAAAGTCTTTTAAATAAGGTAGGTGAATGGTTTTGAGCGCCCTAAAAAACTCTGGGGGTTTAAAGTCAGTACTTAAAATAAAAAATCTTCTGGTTCATCCAACCAAATAAATAAGAGTCACAATTTGATTTTAGAGTGGCACCCAGGGCTTTTCTCTTTTACTTCCAGCACTTCATGGAGCAGTGGGAAAAGAGAGGAAAGCAGAGGATTGTTAATGATGCAAAACATCAAGTGAAAAATATAATTTGATTTCAAATGGCCATTTTTGTGGAGAAAAATCCAAGAATCTGATGATAATGACTTTAAAGAGTAATTTCCAGTTACATATGTTGAGATTTGGATGCTCCATCAGTGACCTAAGGAATATTTAACATGGCCCTTTTCCATGCCAGCTTGCTACCTCAGCTTTTCCTAAAATTTGCTTTTCTTCCAGCATTGTTATTGATGCTGGTGCCAGAGTATCTGTCAGTCCTGGGGAGCAGCCTGGGGCTGGCATTTCACAGAGCCCAGGGCAGAGGGCTGAGCCAGTGACCAGCCCATGAACCTCAGACATCACCGTGGATCAGGAAGGAGTGTCACGTCCTCCCCTCTATCTCCCACTGCCCCTTGTCCCCTTTGCCTTGTGGTTAAACTGAGATATAATTATGCTGGAGGTGTGGCTATCAAATGTGATATTATAATTTACAGGCCCTAGTGCTTTGTGGGCTCTTTCTCAGCGCTCACTAATTAATCTTCCTTGCCCTGGCTGTGTGGGTTTATCTCTGCCTTGCAGTTGGCGAGGCTGAAGCTCGCAGGTCAAATGTCTTGCTTGGGGGTTAAAAGTCTTGCTCACAGCCTAGAGTGGAGACAGGAGCTGTCAAGAAAGTTCTTAATCAGAGTTCATCTCCTGTTTTTCACAGTTTAGCCATGGCCTTTACATTTAGAGGAATCCCATTTTTGGCAGCTCGGCCTGGAGTGATGGGAGCAGCCCAGGGGTGGGGAACATCCTCTCCTGTCCCTGCTCTGATGGACCTTTTCTGCTTGGGCTTGCTCTACATCTTGCCATGAATTTATTCTATGGGAATAAATTGGATATTATGACAATACAAATTTCTAATTTCATGTGAAGCTTTCCAAATCTTGCCTTCTTTTTAGTATGAGGTTTTGAGGGTGTAGCCTCAAGTTGTGCCAAGGAAGGTTTAGATAGGGTATTAGGAATAATTTCTTCATGGGAGGGGCTGTCAAACATTGGAATGGACTGTCCTGGGAAGTGATGAAGTCACCAACCCAGGAGGTGTTTAAAAGGCCATGTGGAAGTGGCACTGGAGGTCATGGTTTAATGGTGAAAGTCTTTTCCAGCCTTAATAATTCTGTAATTTCATGTTAACCTGTTGGTAAGATTTGTCAAGAACAAAAGTGAGGGTAGTTTTGTGAAAGATTTCTTCTAAAATAGCAATAGATGGAGAAAAACAGAGGAGATACTGGCCTATGACACTCAGCAAGACATTGGGATACTGATAGTGATGACCTTCCCTTTAGCCCTGAGGCCAAATTTGGCCATGGAACAACTGCAGTTGGTGCATTTTAAATATCAAAAATATTCTTTCTTCAGAAACTGTTAGACTGTTAGGTTACTTCATAACCTTTGTTCAAAACTGTGTTTAAGGCCCTTGTCATGTGAGCTAGCAGCTGAAGAGCTCTTACACCCTTCTCCACAGATAAGGCCTAGACTTGCTCTGTAGTAGTTGCTCTTATCATCTCTCAGCACATGTGCTTCTTCTGAACCAGCATAGAAATTGAAGAAATTCCTGCTGTTATTTGCTACTGGCCTGGACTAACACCTAAAAGGCAGCACAATTCAGCACAAACCAAAAAGCACATCCTAGTGTCAAAAATGAAGCCCCTGTCAAGACCTCAGTATGAAAAATAACTTTGTGACAACACAGGCAAGTAACAGAGAGAAAAGTCATTTGACGTGTTGGATCCCAGAAAATGTCGTATTGCTTTTACCCCATCTGAGTGTGATGAACCCATATTCAGCAGCATCTCAGCTTTCACAGGGCCATGAAGTATCTCAAGCACTTCTTGATGCCAGCTCTGAGAAACAGGAACAGCCAGGCAGCATTTCCAGCATTTCATCTCACCTCCTCTTTGTTCTGTTCCACATCAGTAGGGAAGCAGAACCCTTTGAAATCTCCTTCAAAAGCACAGAGGTTGTGCCTGGATACCCTGCAGTTACCCAGAAGGGAGCCTGGTGCTCCAGGGTGGCAACTCAAGTTGTAGGAGATCCCTTCCAGCTCCTGCTGATGCCGTGTTCAAACAGCATAGCTGGATATCCAGAGCATGCAACTTGGCTCTCTGGGGGGGGGGGGGGGGAAACTCTATCAGAAATCTCTGATAATAAACTAATTCCTTGTTATATATTCATTGGCCCAGATAAAAGGGGAGGAAAGAGGAAAAACTTGCAAAATAACCCAGAAAAAACCTGAGAGTTTTGCCAAAATTGCATCCCTCCATAAGAGGATTGGAGTTTTACAGGTTAGTGTTTTCTGAGGAAAACACAGGTTTTTAAGGAAAATTTCACTGGTTTTAGTTTGAATTACTCTCTAAAAATAATATAATCAAAGTTTAGGTTGGAAGGGAGCTTAAAGATCATCTTGTTCCAGCCCCTGCTATGGGGAGGGACAACTTCCACTATCCCAGGGTGCTCCAAGCCCCATCCAGCCTGGCCTTGGACACTGCCAGTGATGGGGCAGATACAGCTTCTCTGGGCAACCTGTGCCAGGGCCTCACCACCCTCAAAGCAGAGAATTTCTTCCCAATATCTAATTTAACCCTGCCCTCTCTCAGTTTGAAGCTATTTGCCCTTGTCCTACTGCTCCATGCCATTGTAAAAAGTCTCTCCAGCTTCTTTGGAGCCTTGCACAGTGGCAGTGGTCATGAGGGTGAAACTGAGCTGCAGGAAGGTACAAAATCAAGGCTACCAGAATTAATTTATGTCCTGGAAACAATAAATTTCCCTAATTTGGCACTCTCAATTGTTTTAACATGGTGGTAATTTGACCAGCAGAAACAGGGTGAAAAAATGGAGGGGAAAAAAACACCGCCAAACTGTTTCTATATGTTTTAATTATTTATTGAGCCAATATTAGCTAAGAAACTTTGTGCAAGCTTTGTGTGAGACTAGTCCCAGAACTTTAATATCTAATAAAAAGGAATATCCTTTATACTGGTAGAAATTTGAAAAAACAATGCAAGTTCATGTCTGGGTATGGCTCACCCTCTTGTGTCTTTATCTAGAACTGCAGTCTTGTGGAGAAAATTATTTTTACTGGTCTGAAATAAGAAGAGAAATTGGTAAGTGAGTTCAGTCCTGCTCAAGGCTGGATTATGTGATTAGAGGGCTATGGAAAACCTGGGTTCTTTCAGGAGCAGCTGGGGCTCTGGTGGGACACTCAGTGTGGTGCAAGGTCAGTGGGAAAGAGCCACAGCAATAATTTTATCATTTATCACCTTAGTTATAATTTATCACCTGCAGGCAGATGTAGCAGGATTTTTGTGATTAGGTCAGAGGAAAAGTTGCCTCTTATTTTTGCCTGTATAAAAAATTGCTTCCCTTTGTGCTTTGTACTTCTTTTCCTTTCTCATCCACTCTCACATGAAGTATAAAAGAACCTCAAAATATCCATAAAGAATTTTCCAAATCAAAAAACTCCCATCCCTTTATTTATAAAGAACTTTAATTAAAAGCTCTGTTTGTGAACTGGTGGTAGATCATGTGTTTATTCAGCAGGAAGACATTCCATTAACAATGAAAAAAAGTTTACAGAAGAAAATTTAGTGGCATCTAACGAATTATGCAAAAAAACCTGAAGTGTTTCAAAAGTGGGTTTTCTATTAAAAAGAAATAAATCAGTGGCAGATCCACTCCTAGGAAAGACACAAAGTAAACATTAGTAGCTTAAAACATGATTTCTACAAAACCTAAAATAACATCAGAGGTTATTTTGAGCTGCTAGTCTAATTTAAGACTGAAATAATGGTCAGATTTCACATAAAATTACTACCTACAGGTCAACCTGAGCTGATGCACTGAGAGTGAATACACAATATACTTTACAGTGGGTTCTACACTTTCCTTATAATCTCTCAGCAGCTATAATGACACCCAGCAGGATTTTAGATGATTTGAGTGGTGCATTTGCAGCTTGCAGGACACTTCTTCTTCACCAGTGAGTGGTTACAGCCAAACAACATTTTCAGATTTTTGCAGTTTCCAAGGAGGTCCTGGTATTTGCAGGGGTTGGCTGAAGTAAAGAGAGAGAAGAAAACACATGAAATATTATGTGGAAACTCTGGTTTGATGATTCTGCATTTTCCAGAAATTCTTGTTGTCCATGTCTATATAAACTTTGTACTTTTGCTCTGCTATTAAAATGGCTTGAATATTATAGAATGTGGGGTTTTTTTTCAAGGAGAATGGAGAGACTTACTGCAAAGTCCTTTGTCACAGTGGCCAGGACAGTCAGCACATTTTGGTCCGCTTCTGTAAGGCATAGCTATTTGCATTGGGTTATTTCCTCTGAAATTTGAAAGCATTACAAGACAAAACAAGATCAACATGAAGCTCTGAGCCATTTACAGCAGCTTGTTATTTATTGCACTAAAAGGTATCCAGAAGTTTTTGGATAAAAATATTTTCCTAGGCAATCATGTTTTAGTTTCAGATATTTACAGCATACAAAAAAAAAAAAAAAAAAGATTTTAAGTAAGAGTGACAATAAGGTTTAGAGAAACAAAATGAATTGATTGATTGTATATGTATAACATTATCTGTTAAAAAAATGTGTGTGCTTCCTAACTCTGCTTCTCTGATAGATTTCAACTGATTGAGGTAATCACAGAATCACAGACTGCTTTGGGTTGGAGGGGACCTTAGCTCCAACACCTTCCACCAGACCAGGTTGCTCCAAACCTCAGCAAAACCCTTCTGAAATGCAGTTCTTTACCTCTGGGAATATTCACTTGCTGTTGACTCCACTTTACATCTGATTTTCTCCTTTGTGCTCAAAACTACAGCATGATTTGTGCCTGATGCCTGATTCTGACAGAGATAAGCCCTTGTTCATCTGCTAAAATTTCCCTAATATCTCTTTCAATGTGAAATAAAACAAATATTGATATTCAGCATGCTGCTAAACCCACAATTCACATTGCTATTTTCAAAAATCTAAATGGTTAAAGTAGATGGCAATTATTTTATCCTATAGCCAAGGATGTTTTGGTAATATATCCATAATCACCATAGCTGAGTAAGAAGGCAGTACGTACGCAGGGCAATATTGGCAAACATAAAAGTACTTGTAGGAGCCTGTGGGACAGTAGGAAACTCCACATCCCACCTTGTAACTGTTGTACCAGATTAGCTGCAGATCAAAAAACAAGCACATTATTTCAGGGTGAATTCTTGTTAAAAAAACCCCCAAAACTCACAAAAAACTCACAGACACTCTGAAATCCAAAAACTCACAGACATTTTGAAACCCACTCATATATACAAGATGCTTTTTCTGCACCTCATAAGAATCAAAAGTAACAGAACCAGGAAATATTTTTTTCTTTCATGTTGTTTTCTAGTCAGCTTTTAAATTTAAAGTTTATCTATCATAAAGAATACATAGAAAAATGAATTTCCTCCAATTTCCAAATGTTTTTGAACACAGTTTCTGTCAGGACACTGAAATTGAAATTCAAATATTTTCATCATAGGTATTATGCTTTGACACTTCTTAATCACTTCTTTGACACTTCTTAATAGATATTTCTATCTCTGTATAGAATATATTTATTTCTAAATTAAAGTTTTCTTGACAGACTAATATTTCCTTTCTGGACAGCTCTTCCAAAATACTAGTTCCATTGCCTCCTAATTAGATGGAAAAGACTTTTAGCTTATAATTCATTTTTGGATCAGAATATGAATTATAGATAATAGTTTGATGACATTGATAATTTTCTCCTGATTATAAATAGCTCCCAGCTGGATTAAGTGTATTCCTGTGATTCTGGTGTATCTCTGCAGTTTGTTTCAAGTCTCCATACCTGAGTGTAGCTCTCAACATTGATATTTTTTGAGATTGCTCCATATCCATACTTGAAATTGGAGGACTGACTGTACCACACTTGAATTGCATCAGCCCATGTCCTTGGGTAGGCTGACAGTAACACATTCTCACCACAGGCGACACCTGGAATAGAAGTAAATCTAATTTATTAGGAGAGAAGCAAAGTATAGGGCAGGGGTGGGACAGAGGGACTGTAGCTATATGCTTAAAAATATGCCTATGATGCCATTCACTTTGCCCTGTGATTTTAAGGGCTTGTAAAAAGTTGTATTTCAGAGCGTTCATCTGACAAAAATGATGCTTTTGTGTTTAATAATCACAGAATCATAGAATGATTTGGGTTGGAAGGGACCTAAAGATCATCTTATTCCAACCCCCCTGACATGTACAGGGACACCTTCCATCTAATAATCCTGAAAAGCTCTTCTACAACAGATTAAAGTCATGCTTATTTCTATTTCACATTCACAGGGGTCATCTGCAAACTGCCATTAACCCATCAGCTCAGGCTCCATGCTTGTCAGTACCATTAATAACTCTCTTGTCTCTTGGGCTGACTTTCATCCCACACTGATTTGCCCATTTCTGAGCATTTTTGGCAGTTTTCTCACTCCACACCTGAAAGACACAAAGGAAGAAGTATCCAGGTCACAGATAGGTTAGTGCAGCCCATGAGAAGGAAAAAAATAGAAATAGGGAATTGCAGTGGGAATGGCTTGGGTGTTGAGCACTGAATGCTCCCATGGCCCTCAACAGAAAGGAGTTGTGCTGATTTACGTCCTGGGGCACAGAAATCACATTTCTTCAACTCTTAAAGGTTTCAGAGCAGGTTATCCTGCACAGTTCTATCACACAGCCCTGATCTCCAGATGGTGTTGATTAAAAAGGGTTTTTATTACATACTACTGCTTTCCTTCAGCTTTGTGTCTGAATGAACACTTCAGGGTGCACTGGACTTAGTGGTATAAATCTGATTTTCAGCCCAGGTGAAGCTGAGCTGTGGTGATTAATATCAGCTGGGCTTTGAAGCTGGGGAATGTTTCAGGCCTTGCTATGCAGGATTTTAACCACAAAGCACTGACCAGCTCAGCTGCTCATGGGACAGGGATAACCAGGACATCAGGGGAGACAGGGATGGGAGAAGTTTTGCAGATCTAGGTCTCCCTCGCCTTCCTGACAGTGTGAGATTCAGAAGCTGCAGCTCCCCCTTTGCTTTGCATGCTCTTTCCTTCATCCAGGGTTTGTTTCTCTTCTGAGCTTCAGAGGATCAGAGATAGTTTGGGCTGGAATGGACCCTGAAGGGTCATTTAATCTAAACCCTGTGCAACAAGCAGGGACATCTTCAACCAGACCAGGTTTCTCAGAGCCCCATCCAGCCTGGTCGTGACACATCCAGGGATGGAGCAGCCACAACTTCTCTGGGCAACCTGTGCCAGGGCCTCCCCACCCTCATCATAATTTTTTCCTATATCTAATTTTAATCTACCTGCTTTTAACTGAAAACAATTAGCCCTTGTGCTATTCCAAGAGGCCTTCATACAGTGTTTTTCCTCATTCCTATAGTGCCTTTAGTGCCCTGGAAAAGGCTCCAAAGTCCTTTTGGATCCTTCTCTTCCCCAGGCTGAACGCTCCCAGCTCTCCCAGCCTGGCTCCAGCCCTTGGAGCATCTTTCTGGCTCATGCTGAGTTTCTCATCCATGAACCTCTCCAAGTCCTTCTCATCAGGCTGCTCTTAATCCCTTCATCCCACAGCTTCCTTTGATGCTGGGTTTGTCCCATCATTTCCTTTAAGGGAAAGGCAGGCTGGCTGCAGTTCATAGCTCACCATCTTCAGCATGTTCCTGGCTGTGGGAATTACAGATCTCCGGATGTCATTGTGCAGCTCAACGATCTGTTTTTCATTTGGAGACTTAAAATGAGGAAAGGAGAAAGATTTCACACTTCTGAATGGAAGACCCTGGAAAAAATAACAGTGAAGGTCCCAGTTAACAGAAGTATAACAAAAAAGATAAATTATGATTTTCTTGTCACTTTTGTTTGGTCAACCCCAATAATTGGTCTCATAAATCTTGTTTAACTGAAGACATTTATGGTGGTAGAAATAACACCTCAGCCAGTAGTTTTAGGCTGCAGCTATACTCAGATAAAGGAACGTATCAACTTACAGCATGGTTCACTTCAGATTTATTGAAGAAAATGAAATTTTTTTTCCCTAAAGTACTTGTTTCTTTTCATTCATTAATAAGAAGATCTTGATAAATAACTCTGATTCAAGTACCTGCACAGCAGATATCTTAGAAACCTAATCCTCTCTAGGAGATTTATGAATTATATCTCTGAATCTTAAATTATTAATTTATTTATGAAAAAGATTTTTTTTTAAAGTAGCTCCATTAAGAGTATTTTGATAGGCAGAATTATTTGGGTTGGAAGCTCAAAGGGCCAGTAGCTTTGAAGCCCCTGTCTTATACAGGGACACCTTCCACTAGACCAGGTTGCTCTACCAGTATAATAATAATAGTAATAATAGTAATAATAGTAATAATAATAATAATAATAATAATAATAATAATAATAATAATAATAATAATAATAATAATAATAATAATAATAATAATAATAATAATAATAATAATAATAAATATCTGCACAAAATTAGAGTTCATCTTCAACATTTTAGATTAACATATTAACAATAGTTTCACCCCATAATTCTAAATCTCTAGAGACCACAAGACCAGACTATATCAGGTCAGATTTCTACACGAAAGAGTCAGATATGGGTGCTTTGCAAAGATGAATGATCCTACCTGTCCATCAGATTGGTGTAACAAAGCAGCCAGGAGAATAATTGCAGTTAGTAGATCCATTTCTACAGGGATAAAAAAACCAAAACCAAACCCCCAAAATCCATTAGTCTCTGTTGCATACACTTTATGGCAGAATGTGATATGTGAGAAAGATACAAAGTTTTGCAAAGTAAAGCCTGCACAAAGAAGTTTATTTTAGTTGATCCTGAATATGGATGTGCTGAAACTGTGCATGGGCACCCCTGCCTCCTGCAGAGAGAAGACTCCACTTTGCATGGAAGCAGGGACTGCAAATAGCAAAAAGTTGTGTGGCATTTGGAATAGATGGATCAGCCTCCTTTTGACTCCTTTATTCAAGATATCTTACATTTTTAGCATTTCCTTCATGTCTGCCTCCCTGTATATAAAAAAGCCCATTAATGTGTTCAGTACTGTCACATCTGAGTGCTTCTCAAATGAGATTTGGTGTTTTGGAGTGGAGCACATGAACTATAGTCTCCATTTCTTTCCCACTTCCCTATTTCCTCATTAAATGAGCATCATAATGTCTCAATCAAATTGCGGTGAACACCTCATGTTTCATCTAACACCTAGACATAAAGAAAACCTTCAAATATGATGTTATCACAAATAATGTTGACTACTGCACTCTGACTCCTGAGGCACCTCATGCAGGTGTACACAGACATTCTGAAATCCACTCATATATACAGGATGCTATTCCAGCACATCAAAAGAATCAAAAATTATAAATCTTTGTATTGATGAGGATATATGGGGGGAAAGGTCTTTTTGGTTATTAAAAAGAGGTGGCAAAATCCCAAGGAAGACTACATTTGAGTCAGCAGGTTGCCTTAAACCAGACAGGCAAGAAGGAAATAGAGATAAGAAAAGCCAACAAATATAAAATGCTTTAGAACTGGCCTCTCAGAAAAATCCATGGTGTGAGCAGGACAGGTCAATAGAAATCTAGGAAATTCTGCTTGATAGGGAAACTATCATTGAAAAAAAAAAAAATGTCCCCCTATTTAGTTTATCGCTACCCCTTGTCCTATCATGACATTCAGATATTCAGTCTTTATCTTGTTTTCCTGTGATTTCTTAAGGAAATCATTTGCATGAAGTAGAGGCAGAGATCTCACTGATATCAATGAAGAATAAATTCTTAAACTGCAGGGATATTTTTAGACACAGAGGAGTTGTCTTGCCCTTCTGTACACACAGGAATAAAATCTTTTTGGAACTTCCCAGATTAAATACTGCAACAGGAAACATAAAATATTTCTAGATCCAGAGTTAAAGTGGATTAAATACAACTGCACATCCTGCAGACTCTACCATCAAATCTGTCTCTTGGACTAAATGTTTTGGAACCGTCATCAAAGGATGAGGTTTCCCAGATAGAATTATCCTTCTCTGTCAATAGTGCTCAATCCACTAAATCACTTCTATGCTACTGAAAAAAAAGCCAACAATTTTGCTAACATTTTGCTAACAAAATGCATTTTAAGGCAGCTGTACTTGAAAACCTGAGGTTTCATGAAAATTTGATTGAGTGTAAAAACAAATAAACACTGATAGCTTTAAAAGTGTAAACAAATTTCTACTTGAAAAATATGGTCTTTGTGTTTAATCCTGGTGTTTCATTCCTCAGTAGAACCTTTCTCCTGCCATCTGATACAGCTTTCAGGGCATAGTGAGTATGAAAGTTTAGCAGAGTGGGAATATTTGTCTTTTCAGTTATTTTGAAATATTTTTCCTCTACCTTCTCTGACTTTACCTCTTTAAATAACATTAAAGTAATAAATTCACTGTCCATTAAGAAAAGGTAATCAGCTTATTACATACTATAATATATATTAGACATTTCAGCAGCACATATACCTGAAATTTGGGACGGATAGTTCACATTTCGAGATGACAAAATTCTGAGTTCAGCTGTACTGATCCCAATACTGATGTGAAATAAATTTAACGCCAAAGCAATTCAAAAGACATTAGAAAAGCATTTCCCATTACTGATAACCCCATGCAAAATTCAAAAATTATTTTATGTTCACATTTGTAGGAAGAAGCAAGTGGGTCCAAGTGTTACATTTTGATCTATAGAAATACAAGAATTAGACTCCACTGAATCAACTTTTCATCCCTACTAATGGAAGGTGTTTTTCAGAGAAGATATGTTTTATTTTACATTCTTTCTCTGAGATATTATAAGCATAAATTTTCTTTCTATTATCACATTATCAATTATTGGTAAAATTCAGCTATTAACTCCACTAAAATTTGTAGCACAATGAACAAGAGACTGTATGGATAAAATCTCTAAGGCTGAAATTCAGTTCTGCATACGTTACCTTCATCCACCAGAATCCTCCTGTACCTGAGGAAGTGTCAGGAGAGTGAACGGCTCTCCCCAGCCCAGGGTTGTATATATACACATTTCCTCTTTTTCCTTGTCAATATTTATTGCTGATAAATGACATCAGCTTGGGGCTGCCCAATTGTGCAAAGAACTTTCCTTGAGGAACAGGTGACTGAAAATGAACCAATCCAGCTCAATTGTTCTGGATTTTTTTTTCCTTGTCTCCAGGGTAAGGAAAAAGAGAAGACAGAACACCTGTCTTTTTGCAGAGCTTCAATTTCTAGTCTGATCTAGCTACAGTGCTAATGTGTTCACAAAATAAAAGCTTGAGTTCTGAGCTGGTTGTTTTGCAGTTGTCTTTCTTGTTTCTGGCAAAAGACTGGGATAAATATTTTGAGGCAGAGACATAAGTCAACATCTTATCTGTACACAGAATAATTTGTACTGTGAGCAACCCAGTGTTGTTTTATTCCAAGTGGTTCCTGAACTTTCTTTTGCTGAATAAAACTTTTATTCCATTAGCTCACTGAGGCTGTGGCACTGGTCATCACTTTTTACATGTGTGAAACATGTAGTGACAGGACAAAGGGGGATGGCTTTAAACTGAAAGGGGGCAGGTTTTGAATAGATATTAGGAAGAAATTCTGGACCATGAGTGTGATGAGACCCTGGAAGAGGCTGTACAGAGAAGCTGTGGCTGCCCCATCCCTGGAAATGTTCAAGAAAAAGTTGGATGGGGCTCTGAGTAATCTGGTCTAGTGGAAGGTGTCGCTGCCCAAACACAAGGTGATCTTACAACCCAAACCATTCTGTGATTCTGTGATTCTGTGATTCTGTGGTTATTGTACACATAACTCCCCCCAGATGTTGCTCAAAATTAAGTTACTGCAGAATGTCTGCAGATGTTTCATGTCTTCAGTGGGGAGAGATGTGTGGCATGTGCTCTGCTCTAGAGCAGCATAAAATGGTCAGGGTTGGAAAAGACCTTAAAGATCTCCAAGTTCCAACTCCCTGCCATGAGCAGGGACACCTTCCACTACTCCAGGTTGCTCTAAGCCCTATCCAACCTGGCATCACTCTCTGCTCATCCTTCCTTCTTGCAGAATCTTTGTTTGCACTTTCTTATAAGGTAAAATATCACAAAGGCAGCTTCTACAGGTCCCCATTGCTCAAATACAACCTTTCTTGCTTCCTTCCATGCAGTCTGTTGGCTATCAGAAGGCATAAAGCATCTGCACATCCCTTATTCCTGTCTTGGTTCCCTTCCCCATCCTTGCCTTTGCTGTGGTGTGCTGCACACTGAGCACCCTCCTCACCACACTGGGTGCAGGGTGCTGCCCATGCTGCAAGTCAATATTGCCTCACTGTTTCCTGATTTCTGCAGAATTCCTGCAGCTGCCTGCTGTTGCCAGAACTCCAATATTGTATTATAACCCCTGTTGGAAAACAAAACTGCCTTTGTTCTTCCTTTGTACAGTGGGCAGCACTCACGGGAAGTTGCTTCTGATAAGGTCTCCCATATCCTTCCATGTTCTGAGATAAGGGCACAATTACTTTTTTATCTGAAGTGTTGTGGCACTTGATTTTTATCTGAAGTGCTTGTGGCACTTGAATTTTGATGAGACCAGGGTTATCACCACCAGAAAGCCTCATGAGACACCTACCATAGCTATTGACTGCATTCATATTGAGAGGAGGCAGTCCAGCAGCTCCAGATTCCCAATGTCCTGGGAGATACTTCCATTCTTTTACCTCATCCACCCTACTCAACAATTTGAGTAGGCTGGATGAGGTAAAAGAATGGAAGTATCATTCATTCATTCACTACAGTCACCTGAGCTTTATTTGTACTGTTAAAATGAAATTATGATACTTAAAGTATTTCTTTAAAGTGTGCCCCACCTGTTTGAATAGTGAAAAACAATTTGTTCTCTAAAGAATGACTGTCAGATATGTTACATTTCATGGTCTGTGGGTGAAATAATTGGGAAGAAAGAAAAGATTAATAAAACTGACATCCGGATCCATGGTACAAAGAACAATTTAGCATAGCAATTCCCACTTCCTCATCTGGATTACCTGAAGGGGTGGGGAAGTTCAATTAAAAAAATAAATTAAGAATTTATTCCATTAAGTTCTGCAAATGTTTGTATATTTTTAAAGATAAATCTATGGAAAGTTCTTTAAAAAAAGATCAGCTTGAGTAATTTGACAGTGGAAGTTCTCCTCCAGGCCTTGTGAACTGCAGGAATCTGATTTATCTCAAACCATGAAGACAAAAATCCACTTTCTTCAATTCTTTATTCCCACTGAAGTTAATGAGAGTAGAAGCAGCACTTTAGATTAAAATCCATGCAGTTCTGTGTGGTTCAGAACTTTGAACAGATCTTTTTCTTGGCTGTCAGAACAGTTTGCAGATCTAACTTTGTTTGGCAAAAAGGAACATTACTGATTTCTTCCACACAACCCAACTCATCTTTCACTTCAGATTTTTATTGTTATTATTATTAGCGAGAGAAGCAACAGAGTCAATTAATCAAAAATTTGCTGTCGGAGTAACTGTACATAAGCAGAGTACAATGGAATAATGAAAAAAAATGTCATCCAGAAACTTTTAGAGGCCTAGTCCTTCTCTTGTGGTCCTAGAAATTGATCTGTAAAATATAGGTTGCTCCTTAGAGTTGTTTTGCTATATGTTTCTAGAAAGTTTGCAACAAGGAGATTTCATGGTTTCCTCAGGTGATGAATATCATTCTTTCATGGTACTATTATTCCAGAGAGCTTTTAAAGTCTAACACATAAAATTGCAGGAGGGATTTTGTGTATCTGTGTGAAAGTCATTCTCATGAAGCCCAAAATGGATTAGCAAATAATTCAATCAGAACAATCATACACTTCTCATATCAAAATTCAATACCTGTGTTCTTTTCAATCTTTGCAGAAATGTGGCAAAGCTGAGCACTGTAAAAATGCATAATTGTCCTTTTTTAAGCATATAGGAATTGTTAATTCAGCTTCCTTTTAGATCTAGTAAGTCACTAGAAACATTTTCTAAATCTCTGCTATGGAACAAAAGACTCTGACTCCAGAAAAGTAATCTGGGGTAAATTTCATTCCATCTCCTGGGACAACCCAATAGTGAAAGCACTTGCATTTCAGCTCATGTTATTCTTGCAAATAGATAAAACACACCTCTGAAGTCACCTTTGGGAAGCAACATATATAATATATTTAAAATGTTAGATTAGAATAAGAGAAAATATCAGATACAGGTCCATGAGAGAGATGACATTTATCCCTCCAATCATATTTCTCCCATAAATCAAATAAACCAGTGCCTGTTGTAAGTGTGGAAAGATATATAGAAAGTGAACAGAGAAGAACAGAGAAGAATTTTTTGTGGAAACCTTTAGAACAACACAATTTTTTTTCAGGTATGTCTTTCTCTGTGAGAGTCAGGTGTAACCCAACCAAAGCCCAGCTGATTCTCTAGAAAAAATTCCTTATTTGAACTAAATCTGGCCAACAGGAAACAGAGCAAACAAGCCATAATGACTTCTCTTAGAATTCAAACTGACTTTTGACATAGGTGATTTATTAATTTTTATTGTTATTTAAAGGAAGTGAGAATACACCCCTTCCTCTCTAACTAACAGTGAAAGACACAAAGCAAAGCAGACTCAAACTATCACAGATATCTCAAATGTAATGATCACCTGGAGGCATTTGTTTATTACTCATGGATAAAACAGGTTTTATGTTCAATTTACATGGTTAATAACTTCAGACATACTTGTCTGAGAAATACAGGCTACACAAATTGAAGTTTTTCATGAACACCCCTTTGTTTGCTGCATGTATTTGCTGGAAAAAGATTTTCTGTAATTTTGCAGTAGTGACAGTGTGGGGCCTTTTACTGTGAAATATTTTAAAAAGTGTGGGTGTGAAATTAATTCCTTAAAATGCTCATATTTCTTAAATTTTTTATATATGAGCATTTTAGTCTTTTCATGCATCTGGCATAAAAATAAACCAGAGTTGTTGTAGAAGATGCAGAAGGAAGGTTGATCTTTTTGTAATGGTGTCCAGTTGGTAAAAAATACTTTGAACCTGTTGCAACAAGTAATGTTAAAGTGTGTTAGAAAACAGGAAATCCTGATTTCCAAGTCAGTGAGTCTCACACAGAACATTCTATTGGACTGTCTGCAGTAAGAAAATGAGAAATATTTGGAGCTGTAAAAAGAGGTTTTTGTAGAAACTCTACTTAAACTCCTAGCTTGAAGAATCATTTGGAATTTATATTGCTGATTAAATGCATTTTGACTCAAAATAATTGCTGAACCAGCTGCCATTGGCCACAGCCAAGCTTCTTTGTGGAGTGACTTCTCACTTTTTTTACAGTCTGAAGCTGGAAATTGCTTGATAGAAGATGAATAGAAGCTACACAACCAGAGGGTATTTTAAATACCCATTCAAAGCATATCTTGACTGAGAGGGCTTTCCCCACACTTTGGTGAGGCTGAGCCTTTCCATAGCTTGTCTTCCAGAGCTGCTGGATGGGAACAAAGGGAAGAAGGGGCATTTATTTTCTGGGAAAGGCCCTGAGAAAAAAGTGTTACAAAGGCAGACACAGATTCCTGGTTTCTGCATCCTGCAATATTTTTCCCTTTAGAGAGATGCGATGTGATGTGATGTGATAGAAAATGTACACACAGTCCAGAAAGATGAACCTAGAACACATTGTTCTGTAATGACCAGCAGAAAAATGATTGCTAAGGAAAACATATTTCCTGGTTGAAACTGATACACAACTTTTACAGCTTTCTGCTTTTGGAAAGTATCCAGTTGTTCACATGAGTATAATTGGTATCTCAGTTTGCATGCCTGTGTTGGTGCTTTTCTGTGGTCAAGTTAGGGAAAAGCAAATACAGTGCTGTTCTTTATGAATCAATGAACAAACTCTTTTGAGGTAAGTCATAAAACACAACTGAATTATACTGTTTTCTAACTAAAAGAAGGTACCTGAAATGTAGGTTTTTCCTACATTTTCTACGTACATCTAATAAGTTCTCCCACCAGAAGGAGGGAGATCTTCCAGGTTAGTGAAGACCTAAATCTCAAAGTAGCAGTCCATAAAGAGACACTTGGCACCACCTCATGTAAAACAAGACACCTTTGCAGTGCCAGGGAGGTTGCAGGTGCATGTGGAAGAGTTGTGCCTTTCCAGATTTTATCTGGAGACCTGGCAGGATACCCTGGGGAATGTCAGGAAGTTGCAGACTCACAACTGAACTAAATGCTTTGAGGAATGTGAAAAGCTGAGAGAATTGGGGTTGTTCACTCTGGACAACAGAAGGCTCCAGGGAGACCTTAGACCTTTCAGCACCTAAAGGGGAGCCAAGAGAGCTGGAGAGAGACTTTGGGCAAGGGCAGGGAGTGACAGGACAAGGGGGAATGGCTTCAAACTGACTGAGGGCAGGGTTAGATTGGATGTTAGGAAGAAATTCTTTACTCAGGGTGGGGAGGCCCTGGCCTCCAGAGGAAATGTGGCTGCCACATCACTGGAAGTGTCCAAGGCCAGGTTGAAAAGGGCTGGAGCAACCTGGGATAGTGGAAGGTGTCCCTGCCCATGGCAGTGGGTGGAATGAGGTGAGCTTTAAAGTCCTTTTCAACCCAAAGCATTCTGTGATTCAGCAATTCTGTGATTCTTGATGTATTAATTTGCTGCTATGCAGGCATTTATGTGCAACCATGAAGCTATTAATTATATCTCTGAAATGTAATTGAGATTCAGGTCCACTTTCAAATACAATTCTATAGATACTGTGACCCAGTTCTATTCCCCTCACCCAGACACTGATCTTATGAAAAGGATGTTGGATTTCACAGTGGGTGACCCTCAGCTGTCCAAAGGTTGGCATCATTGGTATCTGTGCATGTCCCCTTTCTTATGGCCAGATGATTAATTTCGTAATGTTCTTTGATTCTATTCCTCATTCTCCCATTTTCTGAGTTACAGCCCATCCCCTCCCTACCCTCTCACCCCATTATCTCCTTTCCTAATTCCATATCCCCCTCTGAACCTAGTTTTGCTTCCAGTCTATCCAAACCATCATATTTCTGAGTGTTCCCGCGGCAATCTTGTCCATAAATGGCATTACTGACACAGCAAGTGTGAGTCACTGCAACCCAAATCTGCTCTGCCATTTTCCACGCCATATTTATTTTATTTACTTTACCATACCCAGCCAATTGATGCAGTTATTCTATTTCAGCCTTGATTCTTTCAGCTGAACACAAGAAGTTTGGCAGCAGTTTGCATACTAGAGCAGCAGAGTAACAGTTTCACATTTCTGCTTTGGGTATGTAAAGAGAAATGTGAAAGTTCCTTTTTAAGGACTTTGCTGCCATGAGGCCTTTTCATCTCACAGGCTTGCTTGATGGAAGTTTGAAATATTAGATGTGTTTTGCCATCAGCACAGCTTCCATGGATTTATGCATTATTTTTTCAATAATTTGATCCACAGTTTTTCCCTGGATCAGAGGAGGTCAGTAATTTAAATGCTCCCTTGGTTCCCTTTTTGGGCAGAAGTTCCATATCCATCGTCCCAGTTCTCTAAATGGCTTTTGTGTGATTATTGTCCTCATGAAGGTGGATGTTAGAATCACAGAATCACAGAATTTCAAGGGACCTTAAAGACCATATAGTTCCAATAGGCAGGGGTGAGACCCACTAGAACAGGCTGCTCAGAGCCTCATCCAGCCTTGCCTTGAACCTTGATCACGGTTCAAAGATTTATTAAATTGCTTCTTTAAGTATTGGTGGAGAATTTCATCAGCCTTTCATCAGACAGACTCCCCCTCTGTCATCCCACTGTTCTGTTGTAGTGAAAACCATTTACATGGATGTTTATTGCATTTCCCTGTGTATAAAGAGGGGTTAAAATTTCACTGCCTGGATTATCTTCATGTCTGTGTGGCTTTAGAAGATAAATATTAAAAAGTTTTTACATTGTGGCATTCTCATATGACAGACCTGCAGATTTCAGTCTCACAGACCTTTTTCTTGCTTGTCCTTGGCTCTGTGGAAAGCAAACACTTTGGGTCAGTGAAGTACCACTCCCACAGAGCCAGGGAGTGTTTACCAGGAAACTTGCCATTTGCCAAAGTAATTTTTCTTTAATATTCCATATTGCAAAAGCAGGACATTTTTTCATCAGCTCCAAGGATACTTTTACTGCCAAGCAACAAATCAAATCTCTGTTCATGTTATCAAATAATCAAGTTAATGTATATTTACCTTGAAAGAACGTCATCATCTGAGAGCCTGAGTTTTTTAGCAAATTACTTTTCTCTTTTCTCTTTTCTTTTCTTTTCTTTTCTTTTCTTTTCTTTTCTTTTCTTTTCTTTTCTTTTCTTTTCTTTTCTTTTCTTTTCTTTTCTTTTCCTTTCCTTTCCTTTCCTTTCCTTTCCTTTCCTTTTCTTTTCTTTTCTTTTCTTTTCTTTTCTTTTCTTTTCTTTTCTTTTCTTTTCTTTTCTTTTCTTTTCTTTTCTTTTCTTTTCTTTTCTTTTCTTTTCTTTTCTTTTCTTTTCTTTTCTTTTCTTTTCTTTTCTTTTCTTTTCTTTTCTTTTCTCTTTTCTCTCTCCTCTCCTCTTCTCTCCTCTCCTCTCCTCTCCTCTCCTCTCCTCTCCTCTCCTCTCCTCTCCTCTCCTCTCCTCTCCTCTCCTCTCCTCTCCTCTCCTCTCCTCTCCTCTCCTCTCCTCTCCTCTCCTCTCCTCTCCTCTCCTCTCCTCTCCTCTCCTCTCCTCTCCTCTCCTCTCCTCTCCTCTCCTCTCCTCTCCTCTCCTCTCCTCTCCTCTCCTCTCCTCTCCTCTCTTCTTCCCTCTCTCTTTCTAGCAGCTCTGCTGTGATACCATTTTTTACCATCTCTGTGGACACACATGGCTCTGATAGCACACCCCAAAACCTGGGGATTCCCTATTAGCTCCTAATCCAATTTCATGGCTTTTAAAATATTTTTTTTTACTTTCTACATTTAAATGTTGATGTTTTCCTTTTTAAATCATTGAGCTACTAATACACAAATCTCAACAGTACTTAATTTCTCTGTTTTTACTTTGCTGACCCTCTGCAAACTTTTCTATTGTGTTTGGGTTTCCCCCCAGACGAAGGAAGGATTGAATCTGACTCCATGTTCTCAGAAGGGTAATTTATTATTTTATGATATTATATTATTTTAAAGGATGCTATACTAAAGAATACAGAGAGGATACTTACAGAATGCTAAAAAGATAACAATGAAAAATCGTGACTCTCTCCAGAGTCCTGATGCAGCTTGGCACTGATTGGCCATTGAGTTAAAACAACTCACAGTAGAAACCAATGCAACAATCACCTGTGGTAAACAATCTCCAAACACATTCCAAAGGAGCAAAACAGAGGAGAAGCAAATGAGATAATTATTGTTTTCCTTTTTCTCTGAGGCTTCTCAGCTTCCCAGGAGAAAAATCCTGGGCAAAGGGATTTTTCCAGAAAATGCGAATGCCACACTTTCCATCTTCTCCTTCCCTGTAGTAGGAGTCAAGTGTGAGTTCTTGAGCCCTGGGAATCAGCAAGAGAGGCAGCCAAGCTCTGACCCACATCTGGATGGAGCACCAGATTGCAGAGCAATGGAATTAAACTCAATCTTAGAGGAAAACTCAAAGCTGGCACAGGGTGCCCAGAGCAGCTGTGGCTGCCCCATCCCTGGCAGTGTCCAAGGCCAGGCTGGACAGGGCTTGGAGCAGCCTGGGACAGTGGAAGGTGTTCCTGCCCATGGCATGGGGTTGGAACAAGGTGATCTTCCTGGCCCATTCCAACCCCAACCATTCCTCTGATATTTTCACCAAACCACCGCTCCTGGTTGGAACACCTGGAGCCTCAGGGCTCTGAAGAATTCCTAGCAGAATGGCAAAGCAAAAAATGATTAATCTGGCCTAGGAATATTCAGTTATGTAATTAAGACCTTTTGGTGTACCAGCAAAAAACTGGCATTTTCATTTGAGGAAATTGCTTATTTTTAGTGACACCAGAGCTTCATCTGCTCAGTTTTCCACCAGAGGGCACTCCTATATTTTCAATGAAGGCAACTTCGGGAACAGGACTGAGCAGTTTTGTGCGTGCAGTACAATTCCAGCTGTGACAGGACAACGGGAAAAATGCAGGAGCAGAATGACCTTGTTGCACATCGGCCAGCACTGTCCATCATCTGGGACCCTCCAGTGCCACCTGATGGGGCACAGCCAGGCTTCAGAGCCCTCTGTGTGTGTCAGGCTGATGCTCAAAAAATAAATAACCGGCTCACACACACAGCGTTTGATATGGCCCAGTTTAATTAAGGGATTTGTGTCTTCCTCCTGAGGAACAACAAGGCCACTTGTGTCACCAGATCTGATACCAGATTTCAGTATTTTCCATGGGATATTCCATCCCATACACAGTCCTGTGGTTTTATCTTCACTCATAAAAATACACATTGTTATAAAAATTAAATCACATCCACAGCTGATGGTGCTTGGGTTGATTGTGTGGTTTTGGTACTCAGGAATTTACATCAAAATGCAATGCAAAAAACTATCTGCAGTCAAATCTGTAAAAACTGAAGAATCTGTTGGTTTAGCTGGACTGTGTCCCTGTCAGAGATATATATTATATGTATACCCGTGTGTGTATATATTCCTATCATATATTACAGGGCTTTTTAACCCTTTTTAAAGCTTTTATAACTTAGAATGATTTTTAGTAATTAAGGTAATGTACTCAAATGAAGAAAATCTAGCACTTTGTTTATTGATGAAAGAGAAAGAAGAGAAAAGAAATCTCTTTCTTTCTGATGAAAGAAGAGGAAGCACGATTTTGTGGAGATAATAACAAAAAAAGCCAAGGCTCTGAATAAAATGTTTCAGAAAATTATTAGTTTGCTTTATTTATGCATAAAAGAGTGAACCAAATTTCTGAATAGGCTCTCTCAAGTCTGAATTACTTCCTAAATATGTATTTAATCAAATTAATTCTTTAATTACTGCAAAAATTGGAAAAGGCAGTTTAAGGAGGAAATAAGATTTTCTGGTAATCTGACCAAAATGTAGATGAACAGGGTAAACAGAGATTGGGGTTATGATGCATTGAGCAGTTTAGAGGTTCTAGCACCATGTGAAAAGAGACAGATTCTCACAGCTACTCATAAACTGATCAGGTAAACACTTTTCCCTTCCTCTTAAGTCAGAGAGGAGGAACAGCCTGAAATCAGCTCTGCTCCAAGGAAACATCTCTGTTAAACTGCACCAGGGGAGGCAACTCAGGGCAGAGCCAGGCTGAGCAAATTCAGGTGTAAGCATGTGTCATTTTTCAATCCTTCCTTCTCACTTGTATTTTTCCTATGGATGCCTTTGGCATGGTCCTTGTCTGCCACAGTTGGTTTTTTTCCCCTCCAGCTGATTATTGCTCTGCATCCCATGGCTGTATAAAGGTGACTTTGCCTGCCTGGTTATGTGGTGACTCTCTCCCCTGTGCTCCAGCAAATTCATCAGCCACTGTCTTCTCTGGCCAAATCCATCATTCCTAATGTAATCAGAGATCAAGAATATGGATCTCTTATGAATATGTGGTGTAGCAAGTGATCTCTGTGCCTTCAGGTTTTGAATGTGGGGAAACTGGTTGATCTAATGGGACCGGTCACTTAAATTCTCTGCAGTGTTTCGTGACTACTTAAATACTTAAACTTCTTTTGACCCACTGCAGAGAATGTCTCACTGCTTAACTGACTGCATCTCCACTATTCACTTCCTGGCTTTTGATTCAGAACCTTTTTTCTCTGCAGACCCCTCACCTTCCAGCTCCACCCCAGCCAGGCCTGCTGTCATCAAAACCAGCCTCACTATAGCTACAGGTCTCTTGAACCTGCAGCTGGTGAGGAAAAACTGTCCCTGCCAGAGCATGATCCAGACTGCCAGGGTGGCATTCATCTCACCAAAGCTCTGCTTCAAAGCCATTCTCCTTATGCTGCCTTTAGAGGTAATAGAGGTACTTCTGCATTTGTAGCTCTATATTTCACCTTTTCTTCTTAGAGCAGATACCTGAGACAGGCTGGATGAGCAGATAAGGCAAATGACTGCCTTGACATCATCAAGAATTTTTTTAAGAAGCATTATATGAGTCAAGTCAGTCATTCTTCTATATGTCTTTCCAGATAAGGTTGAGGAAAACAGTTGTTGGGGGAGATGTAATAATATGGATGGTACAATTTGTCTACGATAACTTTTTGGGTCTTAAGGCCACTGGTTTGGCTCTGATCAGGAGAGCTGAACTCTGCTTCTTGAACCATGTTTTCAAAGATGCTAAAGGTCCCTTGGCATTATTAACCTGTCAGACATACCAAGGCTTTTCTGGAAGGCAATGCTATTTGGTCTAAGACAAAATTGTGTCAAGGACTAAGATTATAAAGACACAGAAAACTTCTTCAGTGCTCAGACCTGTGTTCTGACTCTGTGTAACCTGTCACTACAGACAGACATGAAAAAAAGAATGGATGGAAAGGTTTCAGAGGAAAACCTATTAAAAAAAGCCTGAAATTAGGAATTGATTCAGGTCATGCCGTGAAGAAAGCATTTACTTGTCCTACTGCAATCACCCATTGGTAAACAATGTCCAAACACATTCCAAAGCAGAAAAATACAGGAGAAGCAAATCAGATAATTATTTTTTTCCTTTTTCTCTGAGGCTTCTCAGCTTCCCACAAGAAAAATCCTGGACCTGTTTTCTGGTCATGAGGAGGGTCAACAGTGCACACGCCATATGTATTCCATATATGTGGAACATTCAAGCATGCTGCACAATTGCTGGTTTGTCTTTGAAATGTGCCTGCTGCTTCCCCAGAAATGAGTGGAGACACTCATTCATTTTGATATTCCTGAGGTTTTCATGGGTGTAGTGTTGTGAGGTTCCCAGATGACATGAGAGATGAAAATTTGACTACAAGTTCTCAGAAGGCTGATATATTATTATATTATGTTATGTTATGTTATGTTATGTTATGTTATGTTATGTTATGTTATGTTATGTTATGTTATGTTATGTTATGTTATGTTATGTTATATTATATTCTAAAACTATACTAAGGAAAAGAGAAAGACTACATCAGAAGGCTAAACAAGAATGAATAATAAAAACCCATGACTGGCCAGACTCCCGACACAGCTGGACTGGGATTGGTCATTAAGTTAAAACAATTCACTTGCAGGGTAAATTCTCCAAATCACATTCCAAAGCAGCAAAACAGTGAGAAGCTGAAGCTTCCCAGCTTCCCAGGAGAAGAAATCCTGGTGAAGGGATTTTTCATAAAATATCACGGTGACACATGGGCAAACTCATTTGCTTTGGTTGAATCCAGCAGCTGTGTGCTCCATCTTGGCTAAGCAGAGCCTCCAGTGCTCAACCTGTACAATCTTGTTTCGTTCCTGTTAACTGGCAATGGGTGGGCTAGATGGCAATTATGGTTTAGCCTAAATGGCCTTGTCATTTGCTGCTATTTCCTTAAATTGGGCAGAAAGGCATCCTATGCATTGTGTATCTCCTCCTGGCAGGCTGAGCCTCTTGCTCCCACCCACTGGCAGCAAAGCAGGTCTGATGCTGCAGTTGCTGAAGTGAACAAAGCCAGCAGGGGCTCAGGGGAGATGCTTTATGCAGAGGATAAGATCAGGCTCAGACACCGAGCTGCTTGGGGCGATGCATTATTAAATGCTATCTACTGCTACGCTCCTTCTGTAGAAGCCGATTAATGACATCCCACTTTATTATTCCTTATCTTTTATCTCCACCTTGTTTCACAGATGTAGCCAGCAGTACTCAGCACTAAGCAGAGACCCGTGGCACTCATTAGATGGTGGCTGCTCCTCACAAGAGCCATCAGACGTGCAATTCCCATCCCTGATTTTGCTAACGATGCTGGTTAACACTTTGCTGTGTCGCTGTTCAGGCAACCTAGACAACATGGTCTTGTCAGTCTCAAACTAGCTGATCTTTTACTTCTTGTTTCCTTTGACACCCTCCTCTGATAAATTGAGAGATAAACACATGACAGACCCTGCAATGTATTCCCCTGGCACTAAAATCTTAGCAGTAGCTCTGTAGAGGTGCTTCATCTAACGAGTGCTTTTTTGACCTGCTTTCTATTTTATTCCAGCGTTGCAGCTGCAGATCTTAAGGCATGTTTAAACCAGAAACACAATCTTGTTTAGCTGCTCCCTGTACTTCAGGAAGTGTATCTTTGTGTGAATGTGAGTATTAAATTCCAGAAGCTACATGGTACAGGAAAGTCAAGCACATCCAGTTGCCTAAGGTCCTGCTTTTAGCTTTGATGCTGTGATGAGAGGAGAGCAGTTACCCCTCGAAGAGAAAACTGACCAGAGGACATAATTCAGTCCCTGTCCCAGAGCAGCCAGCTCTCTGCAAGGAGCTCACTCAGGAGTAAATGAGAAGGAGGAATGGAGAATAATCCCTTTTCTGCTGGGTTAGTGTCCTGGTTTATGTCAGCAAGAGTTAATGAGATACAAGGACACTTTTCTTGTAGATAAATAAAACTGCCTTGGTTACTTATCACAACCAGATATGGATTTGGTGAGGAGGGAGAAAAGGGCTGGATTAGGGAAAGGTAGCATCTTCTTAGTATTGGTGTCAATTGTGTGAGTCCTGTGTGATCAAAGACTCAAGGTCTGTCCCTCATACTGAGGCTGCGCCTGATCCTGGGAGCTCTATGTTCACCACCAAACCATAGCCCTAAGCACCACATCTTCACATTTTTTTGTGATTCCATCATTTCCCTGGGCAGTCTGTTCCAATGCCTGACCTCTTGTTCAGTCAAGAAATTTTCCCCAATATCTAATCTAAACCTACTCTGCTACAACTTAACGTTTCCTCTTGTCCTGAATTGTCTTGAATTATTTCTTTCTTTCCTGCTTTTAGCTTTGATGCTGTGATGAGAGGAGAGCAGTTACCCACTCTAAAAGAAAACTGACCAGATGAATATTTTTCTGCTGGGTTAGTGTCCTGGTTTATGTCAGCAAGAGTTAATGAGATACAAGGACACTTTCCTTGAAGATAGATAAAACTGCCTTGGTTACTTATCCATCAGATATGGATTTGGTGAGGAGGGAGAAAAGGGGTGGATTAGGGAAAGGTAGCATCTTCTTAGTACTGGTGGCAACGGTGTGAGTCTTGTGTGGCCAAAGACTCAAGGTATATCCCTCATCCTGGAGGCTGTACTCTTGATCCTGAGAGCTCTATGTTCACCACCAAATCATGGCCCTAAGCACCACATCTTCACATTTTTTGTGACTCCATCATTTCCCTGGGCAGTCTGCTCCAATGCCTGACCACTCTCTCAGTCAATAAATTTTTCCCAACATCTAATCTAAACCTGCCCTGGTACAACTTGACAACATTTCCTCTTGTCCTAAATTGTCCTGAATTATTTCTTTCTGTGGCTGGCTGCCTCAGTACCAGCCAGGCTGGGGATCATTTTCTGCCAGGTTAGGAAGTGAGATCAGTTCAGTAAGGAGGAAATGTAGTGGTGGCACTGGGAATGATCCTCTTCCAACCTGTGCAACATACCTCAGGTAACTCCACTTCTATGGTGAGCATTAACAGCAAAACTTATGGGAAATTTGAGAGCAATTTTTTGATTCTAAATTATAATCCCAGCAAACTATGGGCAAATGTGTTATAGGCAGAGTAATAAACAGGCAGTTCCTGACACTTTAAGCTGAGAAAGTAAGAGGGTTTTTATTAACATATTACAGCGAGTGCTGGTTTGTGGACAGGCTGAGGCTAAGATTAAAGGATCCCTACAGACAGCTCAGGGAGAAATACAGCTGCTTAAATCCAAATGTGTGGTCCTATGCCTCTGATAGCACTCTGCCATGCCTAGGGAAATCTTTAACCCTTGTGTATACCCCAGCATGGAAGGAGGAGGAGGATTAAAACTTTGATTCTTATTAAATTGAAATAGGTCACTTCTTGCTCAGTCATTTGTTGCAATTAGCATCTAATTTGGAGACACTTTCCTGACGTGTAAATCACTGTGTGGGCAGCCTGGGTGCCAAACAGAGGATTGTGGGTGCCACAGATGGATTTCAGGGTGCAAACCATCAGGTTCTGAAGGATTTCTTGTATCAGCTGGGGCACAAATGTTCTTAGGCCCCTCTATGATCTTGACATGCATCTCCTGAGAAACCTGATGTTTTCTTTACCAGCTACAAAATGATAAAACGATAAGCTACAAACATATAAAACTATCTATAGATTATTTCTGTTTTCTTTAAATGTTATCTTTCTTACCTATTCAGCAATCTGATACAGCAGAGCAGATGAACAGGGAATTCATCTGAAAATGGCCCAGTTAGAGTGAGTAAAATGTTCATTTCTTCATTGTATAACACATGTCTGAAAAGCTTATCTGTGGCTAAATGCTACAGAGAAAATCAATAAGGATTATCTCCATACAAGTAGAAAAGGCAGCACCTTTCTGCTCAGGTGATTAATATTTTAAGTGCAACAGTCCCATTTTTTAAGGTCATTGTAAAGGACACCAAATCTAGAGGAAGAAGAAATTCAGGTCTGCCTGCCACAAGATTTTTCCAGCTGCCATTAAGGGACCTTCTCTTTGTAATGGCAGGAGACAGGACACTGCCTTGGCTGAGCTGTCTGTATCACTGTGTTCCTCTTAAACCACTGCACAAGTGAGATGCTTCTTGCGCTCAGAGAAGAACTTATTCCGAACTAATCTTTGGTCAGGAAGTTGCATCAGTCAGGCCCTCTCTAACTGAATTTATCCTATCCTATCCTATCCTATCCTATCCTATCCTATCCTATCCTATCCTATCCTATCCTATCCTATCCTATCCTATCCTATCCTATCCATCTTGTGTTCTTTACCACAATGAACCAGGAAGTCCATCATGCAGGACATAATTCAGGCCCTGTCTCAGAGCAGCCAGCTCTCTGCAAGGAGCTCCCTCAGGAGTAGGTGAGAAGGAGGAAGGAGGAATAATCCCTTTCCAGAAGCCTTCCCATGTCATGTCCTTGTTTGCTCTGGATCCTTGCTAAAGGTAGGCAGGGTTATCAAAGGTTTCTCCTAGAAAGGTGGAAGGAAGCAGGAACAGGATGTGCAAGGAGGAAAACTGCTCTGCTGTGGAGATCTCAGGGATGACAGGAGCTGTCAGAGACAAGGAAAACTGCCTTCCAATATGTTAGGAAGTGTATGTTATAATGACTTTTAAGTCTTTTACCAGCACTGATTGCAACATGGCCCTTTGGTGTCATAGTCAGTCACTAACTATTTCTCATGCCCTAGAAACATCAATAGCTGGGCCTCACCTAAAGCAGTGGTTTTAGAGCACAAGGCACAAGATTGTGTCTCCACACATTTATGGAATATCTCCAGCGAGGGAGACTCCATCTCTCTCTGGTCTCTGTTCAGTGCTTGGTCACTGCACAGGAAAGAAGTTCTGCCTCCTGTCCAGGTGGAACTTGCTGGGATCGGTCCCTGCCCGTGGCTCTGGTGCCATTGCTGGGCCCTGGAGCAGAGCCTGGGCCCTGCTCTGCCCCTCCCTGCACACAGGGACACCCAGGGCTGAGGGTCCCTCTCAGCTGTGCCTCCTCTCCAGGCTGAACAGCCCCAGCTCCCTCAGCCTTTCCTCATCAGGGAGATGCTCCAGCCCCTCCATCATCTTTGCCACCCAGCACTGGACCCACTCCAGGAGCTCCATGTCTCTCTTGTCCTGAGGAGCCCAGAACTACACACAGCACCCCAGATGTGCCTCACTGGGTCTCCTTGCTCACAGAGCACACTCCTGGGTCATGGACATCTTGTCATCCACCAGGACCCTGAGGTGCCAGAGGTCTCTGTCTCCTCCCCCAGCTCAGGAGCATCCATGGATGTGTGTCCAGCTGCATGGATGTGCCATGCTTCAGTACTTTCATCTGTACCACACGTCCCAAGTTTGTTACTTATGCCATCACAACATCCTCTCATCTGAGTGACTCTCTGATGAGATTTTCTTTGGCAAGATCAGTTCATGAAGGATCCATGCTGATATTTAATACTCTACTGGTTACATAATGACCGGGAAGAAATTTGTTCCATTATCTTCCTGGAGATCTAAATTAGGCTTATGGACCTTTATGCCCTGGGTCAGATGTATGATTATTGATTTTTACCTTATTGCACTACTTTTTTCCTCTTATGAGTGACTGAGAAATGAATTCTTGTGGTTTGGCTTGCAGAAATCACTGCAGGAAAGACATTGAGGGGCTGGAGCATATCCAGGGAAGGGAACAGAGCTGGGGAAGGATCTGGAGCACAGGTCTGAGGAGGAACAGCTGAGGGAGCTGGGAAAGGGGCTCAGCCCGGAGAAAAGGAGGCTCAGGGGGGGATATTCTTGTTCTTTACAACTCCCTATAAAGATATTGTAGCCATGTGGAGCTCAGTCTCTGCTCCCATGTAACAAACAATAGACAAGAGGAAATGGCTTCAAGCTTTCAAGCTGGGCCAAGGGAGGTTTAGATTGGACATTGGCAAAAAATTTCTCCACAGAAGGGGTTGTCAAGCATTGGAACAGGCTACTCAGGGAAGTGTTGGAGTCACCACCCCTGGAAGTGCTCAGGAAATGTGCAGTTCTGGTTGTTAGGGATGTGGTTTAGTGATGGACCTGGCAGTGATAGGTAAATGTTTGAAGTTGATGCTCTTAGAGGTCTTTTCCAGCCTTAATGATTCTATGATTTCTTGACCCATCATTCATGGTAAAGGAGTCTTTTGTGAGTGAGGGCAATGTTTCTGCCCACTTCCTTATTGATAACAACCCTGGACTAACTATTGCGACATAATCATTCTTACTTGGACCTGTGCTAATTATTTCAGAGCATAGTAAGTCATGTTCCAGCACTCACACCTCTGCCCTGGCATTGCTTAATTTACTTTTAGAGCTGTCTCCAGCTGAGATGGCAGTGTGCCATGGAGGGGAAAAAGTGGTGGAGATGAATGAGGAAAAATCCCAACCCCAATAATAAGCACTTTGAGTTGTGAAATTGAACTTTTAACTTAATACTTGTCTTTCACACTAGAAGAAATGCCACTAGAAGAAGTCAAATGTGTGATGAAATTATTCTGTGCCAAGGGCTCTGGGACTTGCAATCCTAATTATGACAGCAGCTTCCTTACTAAAAGGGGACTAGAATGTGCAACCTTTCTAAGGTGAGACTGAAATAATATTTAACCCCATTGTTAACTGCACAGAAAAACACCTGTATCCCAAAGGTCACCAAGTGGGGATTGCAGGTTATTTATGCTAATTGTTGTTTCTCTCTGAAAGGGAGTCTGATGGAGGCTTGCTTGCCTGACTTCTGTTTTTGCTTAGGAAATCTTCTCACATAACCTGATTCTGCTCATGCTGCTAAATATTTAGGCTCCCTTCAACACCTAATGCTAATAAAGTCACAACTTTGGTGAAGTTTAGAGAATTTTATTTCATGGTAATAAGAAAGAATGAAAATTACAATGAACTGGTCAGTGAGGAATGAGTAATTTAATGACTGATACAGTGAAAGAACATATTAAAAAAAAATAAAACACATGTCTACTTGTTATGAAAAAGAAAGTTCCCAAATGCAGGGACCTTCCCCCTTTTGACTATCTGTTACTGTGAATTAAGCTCTTTTCTCAGACAGTCCTTTTTCTTTACAAGGCAGGTTTGGTTACCTGTATTTAAATGCAATCTTACACTATAAACAGGATTCTTAATTTAAATTAACTACATTTGGTGTGTTTTTTGGGGGTATTTTTTGTGGTTTTTTCACAACTGAGCATTTTACAGTAGAACATATGTCAGCAACAGATTCTAAACCAGAATAGATCTACAGGAAACTGCTCTGTTCTCCTAATTTCTTTTAAGAATTACATATTTCAAGCAATCCTGTTTATCTTCTGGTCCTGTTAACAGTACAATAGTTTAAATTTTCAATCAAGTTAAAAGCAGTCACATGACCAAGCACTATCCATCTATTCCAAGAACAAAATAAACATATGGAACGACAGACCTTTAAAAAATGTTTATTCGATAACATTTTGGGAAAAGAAAGATGATAAAAGCTAATAATATATCTAGCTATCTATTAGCTAGATAAAAGCTAATAAGATGATAAAAGCTAATAATATATCTAGCTATCTGTTAGCTATCTAAATTAGGTAATAATAATAGCTAATATATATTAGATATATCTTGCAAAGAAACAAAAAAAATAAATTACGATTTCTACCATGTTCTGGACCATTATATAAATAGAATATGTACATCACCTACAGACTTTTTTTGTATGAGTCACTGTACTGAAGTCAGTCCTTCTGCACATGTTGGAGAGGCAGGATGGAATCAGTGTTTGTGGAAGAATTCATTAAGGAGATGAATATCCATGTTGAACCTCATTTTATTCCAGTTTTGCATCGACAGGAGCAGAGCAGTGGACTTGACCAAGCTCTGGGCACACCCTGGACACTTTGCCAGGAATGTTGGACAAAAGTCTCTTCAAACTTTCAAGGTTTGGCTGAAAACGATTTGAAACACAAAATTAATCATGAGTGGGAAGTGAAAACCTGCATCATGTCCTTTCAGAATAATTTTTCATCAACATTATTTTCTCTTTGTTTTCTTCTCTGTTGCCATTTACTCCCCAGCAGCATCCCAACCATTAATTTGACCACACACAGAAAATAAGTGGCTTTTTCAAGATTTCTTACTTATCCATAAAGGTGTTTTAAAGTTTTCTTTCTTTATGTTACAGTCTGTGATGAGAATTTGGTTAATTCAATAACAGAAGATATTAATTAAATCTTGCATTGTGAGATGCAGCCCATATGTTTTTATTTCCTACCAGAATTCTAAAATCTCAGGTTTGCCACTTGCTCTTATCAAGTGCGTTGCTACTTCCATTTAATCTGCCACCATTGTTTAGAAGATGAAGAAGTAAGAAAAAGGTAAAGAAGTCCCCTCCTTCCCTAGAATTTCGTAGGTTCAAGGATGAGATTTATCTCCCCTGGGCATGAAAAGGTGTTATCTCACCTAGGTAAAGCAGACAGCATGGTGAAATGTGATTTCTGATAGTGCTTTGGCCCTAGTATTTCAGTTTTTTTTTTTTTTTAATTTAGTTTGCATATATTAATTGCTGTTTAGGGGTTTTTTTAAGCATCAACTTTATCCATGTCACAATTAAAATGCTTGGAACTTACTGCATAGTCCATCCTCACAAGCATTGGGGCAATCCCCACAGGGCTCTCCTTCCTTGTAGGGTGTCTTCATTGAACCTATTAGGTTTCCCCTGAAACATCAATGTTACCAACATCAGCTATGAAGTCACTACACCATATTGAAGAGGAAAAATAAATTATAAAGATGTTTAGATTTACACTCAGTTACTTCTGTAACTTACTGTTACATTTATGCTGGGTTATATGTCAATTTTTACACGTGTGCTGGGTTTATTTGGAAATGCTTTGGCAGTGGGCAGAAAGGGGGAGGAATTCAGGAATTTCAGGGGTGGCCTTTGTGAGAAGACACCAGAGGCTGTCTCTGTTCCAGACAGGACCAGTGTTGGCCACTCCAAGTTGGACCCCTCTGATGGAGATTGTGGCTCTGGGATAACACATTCAAGGGAGGGTAAATTCTGCATGCAACAGCAACCAGAAGAAAGGAGAGGGAATATGTGAGAGAATTCACCCTGCAGACACCCAGGTCAGTGCAGAAGGAGAGGGAGGAGGTGCCCCAGGCACCTGAGCTGAGGTTCCCTGGTGCAGCCCATGGAGAGGCACCAGGAGCAGCCCATGGATGTCCATGGGGATGCAAAGATCCACCTGCAACCTGTGGAGCAGGAGGATGCCTGGAGGAGGCTGTGATCCCATGGGAAACCCTCACTGGATCAAGCTCCTGACTGGATTTGTGACCAGTGTGGGGGACTCAGATTGCAGCAGTCCAATCCTGAGGGAATGGAAGCATGGAAGGAATCCATGCTGGAGCAGCTCAGGAGGAACTGCAGCCTGTGGGAAGGACCCACACTGAAGTTCATGGAGATCTCTCCAGTGAGAAGGACCCACAAGGGAGTGGGGGAAGAGCAAGGGGAGGAAGGAGTGGCAGAAATGGCACAAGATGAACTGAGCAGAGTCCCCAGTCCCATCCCATCGTGCTGCTGAGGGGGAGGAGGCAGAGAAAACCAGGATCAAGCTGAGCTTGGGAAGAAGATGAGGGCTGGTAGAAGGTACTTTAGGTTTGGTTTTACTTCTTATTATCCTAGTCTGATTTGATTAGTAATAAATTAAGCTAATTTTCCTAAGCTGAGTCTCTTTTTCCCATGACAGTAAGTGGTGAGTGAACTCCCCTGACCTCATCCTGACCCATGAACTTTTTGCAATATTTTTTAATTACTCCATCCTGTTGGGGAGAAGAGTCAGAGAGGCTGGGTGAGCTACTGATGGTCAGTCAAGTTCAACCTAAAATAAGATATAGTGAATGTGGAAATTAATTTTAGGCACTCTTTGAAATCATCACTTAAACATTCACATTAAAGTATTTTGGAATTAATTATAGTCTTCACTGTACATATTGGTATGCCTTTCTGCACTGACATTTCAAGTAGAATGTGCAAAATATTTATTTCTAATTAACTATTATGAAAATTAGGATTTTTAGGCAAGAGACGTTTAATTTAAAATCAGTGTCCCTTTAATATATTTTATGCTTTTCTTGTTTGACAACTCTTTTCATAAGTGTGTTTCTGTCCTTTCATATTCCTAATACAGTCTTCCAACCTGTTTCTCAGCTATTGGTGATGTGCCCTGATACAAATATCTCTAGCTCCTGACTAATTTTGATGATGTAACAAGTACTAAAATCAAATCAATACGTACGCGGGGCAGTACTGGCAGACATAAAAGTAACTGTACGTAGTGTTGCTGCAGAAAGCAAAACCACATCCAATTTTATAAGAATTGTGCCAAACCATCTGTAGGTATAAGAATAAAAATAATGGGAGTATGGAAAATATACATTTGAAAATCATTTAAGTACAATATGCATCACAGAAATGTTTGCAATGAGATTAAGTCACTTTATTTACCCTTTATAGTAAAAATATGAGCCCCATGTTACTGAAAATCTGCTTTCACCCCTATTCAACCAAAGAATATTGGGGATATAACAAGAATAATTCAAGACACATGTTTATAAAAGCTTTGATTTTGCATTTATGTCTTCATTCAGTTACAACTGTTAATGTAGGAATGATGATGTAAAATTTTGTATCCTGTTTTTTGTGCAGGTACTGTAGAAGTTAAGGATAAGCCATTGCCCAACTCCTCTGAGTCAAAAGAACTCTGTTGACTGCAGCAAACCTATTTATATTTCCTTGCTGATACTTTAATAACCCTGTTTTTCCACCTTCTGGGCAATTCCCACATGTTAAACAAGTTGCTGCTTCCTAAAGCCTTGAAATACCAGTATCTTTACTCTTTACTCCTACATATACTCAGGCTATTATTGTCATTTTAATCTTGTTACTTTACATATTCTTTTCATTCTAATTCTGTTCCTTTGAAAGTTTTCATCTTGTTTTGTTAGAATAACTCTCATGTCTCCATTGTATTTATTTCCTTTAAAGATGAGAGGGTAAAACTTGCTTAGCTAACATTTATTTGTTCAGCCTGAAATATAAATATCTATATTAAAAACACATCTACCTGAGTGTAATGGCCAAACATAGCACCTTTTGGTTTTGCCCCAGTTCCATATTCGAAATTTTTCTCCTCATTGTACCAGGTCTGAAGAACATCTGACCATGAGAACGGGGCAGAGGACATGAAGAGATTTTCACCACATTGAACATCTGAAAAGAGAATGGTGCTGAGAAATGCACAGAGAATACACACATGAGAAAAAAAAAACCCAAAAAAACAAACCAGCAAAAGGTGGGATGATTTTCATAGAAATTCTCATCTTAAATTGGGCTGCAGGATGTTTTTTCCCCAGCTGAGTGACATCACCCTTTCTAAATACCGAAGGTGTCACTTGGCCAGTTTGCAGCATGGCCTGTTTGGCCAGTGGTTGGTTGTTGCAGACATTCTGCATGACTGCAGGAACACCTGCACAGGTGCATTGTAGGTTCATGGCTGTAATTTTGCTATTTGGAAGTTGCCAACAATAATTATCCAGGTCACAACCCAGTAATCTTGGGAAAATCCCAACAATCCAAATTTTACTCCTGGCACACAAGAAAGTGTCTCTACTGCCCTTATCTTGCGTTTTTATTCAGGTCTAATGCCACTGCATTGGTCCTCAAATGGGATTCACCCTGGCAAAAAATCAGAGGATTTATATTTTAGGAAAAAATATTGACAGGACTGTCCACATCTTAGATGTGGTGCGGGTAGAGGTCAATCAGCAGCACACTGGCCTGTTAACATGGTACAGCTGTAAATTCAATATCCAATGACTAAGTATTAATCTGAACCTCAGAGACAGTTCAGTTTTAGGTTGCAATTTGCCAGGGGATTTAAAAACTCTTAAGTCTGGTCTGAGAAACCATGCTTAGCACCACCAGCCAGTTTTACACCTTTGCCTTTTGCCCTTTTCTTCCCAGACATTTCAAACCAGCACAAGTGAACTGGTTTCTGCATTAGCTGGCTCTAGATCTCTAGATTCCCTTTTTTCTGATGGATATTTTAGGAGAATATGCTTTATCACTATGATTTAATATTTTTCATCTGCTGTAGAAATGGGATATACTATGTAAAACTGGGATGAGAATGGGATTGAATTTTTCTTGCTCACTGGGCAGATTTCTACCTAGAAATTTCCATTTGTCACATGACAAAAAAAATCAGTATGAAATTAAAATTGCATCTCATTTCCCCCCAAACAAGCAAAACCTCAAAGTGGCCACATCAATAAGTTGTGATGTTGTTCAGCTCCACTCATGCTGCACTTACTGGTTCTCCTCAGGTTAGGAGGACTGTGCCTTAAATTACATTGATTGGCCCAATTTTGGGCATTCTCTGCAGCTGCAGGACACCATTCCTTAATGAAAGAAGAAAATATCTGTCACACACCCATGAATAACCCCTCATGCATACCCCTCATAAAGGAGCAACATTTAGAAATTACATTTAAATGAGAAAAAAGTCAAATGCGAAATCCTTTTGATCCCATTTTTTGAGTGGAGAGGGAGGTAGGAGCAAAGTTACTGTGCACCAAGTGAATGGAAACTGTGAAGCCTGATGAAGAATGCATCAGAAAGAAATTAATTATGCTATAGATCTTTCTTCTCCTTTTAATTTTACTTCAAAAGAGACATTACTGTTAATACACCACCACATTTTCCAGGTTTTTTTTTTCCACCTGCCCAGCCTTATGTTTCTCTTGGTGCTGGCTGTGCTCAATCCTTAGGAAAGGTCTGGAGAAGGAATTTGTGGCTAAATAAAATAATGTGACCCGGCATACAGTCCTGTATCTCTCATATAGTCCACCACTCATTAAAAATAAATTTACAGCACACAACTTACCATCTTCATCATGTTGCTGGCAGTTGGTTTTACTCCTCTCCTGAGGGCATTATGTCTGTCAACAATCAATTTCTGCTGCTCTGCTCTGCTGCTTGACAGAGCATTGAGAGCTGCAGTTTCCTAAATTGAAAAAAAAAAAAAAAAAAAAAAAAAGCTGTATTTCTGTTTCATTTGAATTTTACTAAATCCTGCATCCTGTGTAGGAAATATTAAAATACCAAAATTTTATTATCAACCAAGGACGTAATGCCTGTGGGGGAGGAAGGACTGTGGTCCTCTTTGTCTCCTAAGTGTCTCTTCCATGTGGAGCAGCATTTCAGTGGTTCCACAGCGTAAAGCTAAGCAATAATAACACAGATTCCTGTATTTTATCTCCCAACCCTCTGTGGAGGACTGGGATATTCTGGAATGTGTCTATGCCTGTAGACTCACATTTAGGCAACAGAACCAGACTTATTTACCAATATTATAATTTCCTAATGAGGTTTTGTGTAAAGAGGATCTACAAATCATCAGAATATATTAATTGTGTTTATGATATGTTTCTCTTGTAGTTTTAAACTTCTTTATCAATGTTTTTCTATTGAAGAAATCTGTTGTTTAATCACAGGATCATCTCGGGCTTCTTGCGGTACTTCATCAGGACATCCCACTGAACAGAAAATGTTTATACCTTTCATGCCATAGATCTTCTTCCAATTCTGTCATAATTCTGACAAAATTTCTCATGGTTTTCACATGTTCTCTAATTAAAAAATAGCCATGTGAGGAACTCAGCCTCCTCTTTACATCCATTCTCAACTAGTCTGGACTGCAGCATTGAGAGGAGAAATTGAAGGATTAGGAGGAAATGCAGTCAAGCCATCAGTCATGTGATGGAGAAGTAGCAAACTACAGATTTCAGACTGTTTGAGTTGGGAGGAACCATTCTGTGAGTGCATTCAGGGTGCTAATTTAGCTGTTTGAGGGAAATCAGGGATATGGGCTGAGTGGATGGGACTGTGAGCAAAGAGAGAGGCAATACCTCAGGACTTGTGGGATGAGAAAGGAAGAGAGGTAAGTAAATGATATCTATAAACCTGTGTGGAATTCATGGGAAAAGTGCTTGATCTTTAGGAGGTCCAGATTATTGGATTTGTGTATGGAAACTTCTGGAAAATACAGCTATCTCTGAGCCAACTTACAAGTACATCTTTAGATGGTTTTTTTGTGCAAATGTAGAACCAGAAAACTGTTTTGAAATGAAGCAGACTTCAAGGATAAGTGCTTTCCAGATTCTATATCTATTACTTCAAGAATAAATGCTTTCCAGATCCTAAATATCTCATCAGACTCTTTCAGCATATGTTTGGTGTGCATAGGAAAAGCCAAATTCAGTTGGTCCACAAGTGCCTCAGGGCCCACCCAAATTTTACAAATATCTCTTATTTAGAAATAAGAGATAAAATTCTACCTGTCCAGTGGACGGAGGCAGCACAGCTGTGAAACACAGGAACACTGCTGGCAGAATCATCTCTGAAAAGTGAGAATGAGCAATTAATTTTCTTTTTACAGTTTTCATTTCTCTGAATACAAAATACATCTTAATCCTGTATGTTTTCCGGCTTTTGCTCAAGTTCCTTCCTTCCTTCCTTCCTTCCTTCCTTCCTTCCTTCCTTCCTTCCTTCCTTCCTTCCTTCCTTCCTTCCTTCCTTCCTTCCTTCCTTCCTTCCTTCCTTCCTTCCTTCCTTCCTTCCTTCCTTCCTTCCTTCCTTCCTTCCTTCCTTCCTTCCTTCCTTCCTTCCTTCCTTCCTTCCTTCCTTCCTTCCTTCCTTCCTTCCTTCCTTCCTTCCTTCCTTCCTTCCTTCCTTCCTTCCTTCCTTCCTTCCTTCCTTCCCTCCCTCCCTCCCTCCCTCCCTCCCTCCTTCCCTCCTTCCTTCCTCCCTCCGTCCCATTCATTTTTAGAACTATAACAATAAAATTAATTCTCCCTCTTTATTTCCAAATTTCTATGAATCAGCTGCTTTTTACATCTCATACTTCCTGCATTAACACTGATGGAATATCCCCACAGGTGTTCACAGGTATTTTTGCTGCCCTTCCTGCAGGAAGCCTATTGCTCATTCTCAAACTGCAGAATGAGGATGGGATGCTGCTCTTAGTCTGTTTCTGTGTCAAAGTGAATCTGAAAATTCCCTTGCTCCCCTTTGCCTGCTCTGACTGGAGTGCTTTGGTTGAGAGGGGAATTAGACACTGAGCCCATCTGATCTCTACTGTTGGGTGTAGGAGTCAATATTCAAAACCTGCTCAAAGCTTAGTGACCAGCACTACAAAATCTTGCATGTGAGCTGGGGCAGAACTGGGAAAGACCTGTTTCAGGAAGATTTTTTTCGGTTTTATTTGCTTTAAGACAGGTCTTGACTATATTACAAGTAATAAGAAATGACAACAGAAATTAAAGCCCTCTCTAACATTGTGATTCTTGGTATTTCCCATGCAGGGCCAGGAGTAGGACTTTGATGATCCTTGTGGGTCCCGTCCAACTCAGGTTATTCTACAAATATCTCATTCTAATTGAAGAGGCATCCACCAGACCTTGGATTCCAAGACTCCACTTGCCTGGGAGGCTCAAACACCACTCCAGTGACCAAGGAGGTCACTGCAAAGTTCAGGTATCTGCAATCAGCCACACGAGCTACACTTAGCTGGTTTCTGCTCACCTACCTCTGGCAGGCAAGCAGGTGACTAGAGTGGAATTTACTTGTCCTGGCAATTTTCCCAGCCTCCCACTCTGAGGGAATTTATGGGCATGTTACCACAGAGGTGTATTATTAGCTTACCTTGTTTGGTTTTGAGGGGCTGCTGATTTTAGTTTTAAATTATTCTTGGGGAGAGGCCAGTAGGGCTTGCTGATCCTTTCATATTCAGCAAAGCCCCTTTGCCTGGAGGCAACCAGTTTATACAAAACACAGGGTGCTCTGGAGAGCATTGGTACTTGTGGAGAACACATGGTTAAGAATAAATATGCTTTTCCAGGTGTTACAGCAAGGCCCCAGCTCTTCACCAGGCTCTCACCTTGCTCTGGGGGTGACCCAAATGCCCAGCCTGAGGCAGGGATGCTGCTCCAGCTCTGCTAAACAACAAAACCCATGGACTGTGATTGTGGGCAGCTGGAGCTCAGAGGCCGAAAAACCGGAAGGACTGGTCACTTCTGTCCAATTAAACTCTCACAGCCTTCAAAATAGGGTGGATTATTCCAAGCACTTGTATTTGAGGGAAGATCCAGTTGATCCAGGGGAAAACATATGGATGATTTAACAGAGTAAGTCATTGATCTCCTGTTCTTAGTATTGTTTTATGTCCCTTACTTTAGATTTTAACATCACCTGTGCCTCCTTGAAGTGCTTTAGAACCACAGAATGTTTTTCTTATTAATTTCTCTAACTCGTATTTCTCAGAGCCGTTACAAAACTTTGCACTTTGTCTGACTTAGGTGTTTAGCAACAAAAGGTTATGCTCCCAATATCATGAAAAAATATGCTTTTCATTTAATTTCTAACTAGAAAGTAAATAGAATTTGGACTATTTTCAGCTGTACTCAAGTTACAAGCAAAAATATGTCTTTTGAATGCAAAATATGATGAGATGCAAGTATAAGGCAACCCTTTTTGCACATAAAACATATATTAAAGGAAAAAATTATTCACTGAAATGATGAAGCTTTCTAGTTTGCAAACTAATCTGAAGAAGCTGATTTAGAGACATGGGCAAAGTATTCATTCACTGTAATATTTTCTATGAATTAACTTACAATTAAATATAATTGGTAATTTAATACATGATACGAGTTTCAAAATGCCATTGGAATGCTTTCTAAGACCCAGTGGGTTTCCCACTCCAAGATATTAACATACTTTTGGCAATCCCACTGATTTCAACCAAATGCTTACAGTTTATGAGATGTAAATTTAATTGCTCTGCATTAATTTCTAGGCACCGGTCCTAAAATCAGTCTCTCTCTCCCCCTCCCCTGCTCCCCCTCAATCAAACATAAATCAGGACATGTGCCAAGTCTTACTGACTTTCCTGCAAATCCATCTGTATACCAGGATCTGCCACTGAAAGATGGTGCTTTAGCATCCCTAGTTTGTATGAGTTTGGCAAACCCATGAGAATATGTTTTTCCAGTCTCTCCTTCTAAAATAAAAAAATAAAAAGGTGTATCCTAAATTATTCATTTAATTGGATAACCATTAACAAAAAAATCCCAATTATTTTTTATTATCCTTGAGAAAGACCTGAAATAGAATTAAGTCTCTGTCATTACACTTGTAAAGCATTATTGCACAAAGGCTTCTTAGCAGCTACTTTGCAGAAGAGGAGTCAATTAAACAAGGTGGTAATTTTCCCACTCTGAAAATAGGTGGTGATAGAAACATGAACCAATAGAACTTACTAAACTGAATCTATATCCCATTCAATGTGTTTGACTGTCTCTCTGTCCCTTTCTCTATGTATAAATAATTTACTAAGATGCTGCTTTCTTGATACAGGTGGCTTTTCTAGTATTTTTGATCGTTCATCCATTTTCTCCATCTTTTTGTTTTAGCTTGTGTTACACTATTGCCTATATAATCCTTTTCACTGAATAAAATCCTCTTCTGTCTAAATTTTTCAAGAAGTCTTCTGATGACAGGTTGTATTTTATACAGGAAAAAAAAAATAATTTAAGCCAACGAATCAAGGCGAATCCTACCTTTTGTTTCCATGAAGATCAAAAGTTTCTTCTGTCCTTTGTTGTGGTATTAATTCCAATAGTCCTTCATCAGGTAGTTGTAGAATTGGCAGGAATTCTTCACTGGAGGGTGATTTATAGCTCTTCTGTTTCCTGATAGGACAAGGTGATTCAACGTCACAAGTATTACAAAGTTCATGTAGTGACCAGATAGAACAACAGCATATTTTTCAAGCTTAAATTCATCCAAAAAGGAAGTTGTTTGCTTGTCTTCCATTTTAATTTCCTCTTACTTCTTGTACTGGAATACATGGAATACTCTGAAGTTATTTTTGGAAGTGTTACATCTTAAATTTGAAATTTGCAGTCAATGGGGAGGCCAGGTATAACGCTCTCTGCTAATGATTGACACAACCAAATTTTGTAGTAACATTTGATCCTGATCTCCAGCAATGCAAATAAACTCAGCCAGCTACTGACTTTATTATTATTATTATTATTATTATTATTATTATTATTATTATTATTATTATTATTATTATTACTACTAATTAACAATGCCTCCAGACTGACATTGTTGTAACCAAGATGGAATCTTGCCCATTGATTTTTCCATGGGAGTTTAAAAAGCCTTAGGCCGAGTTCCTGTTCATTCCATGGATTCTTTACATTGGTCCTATAGTGTAAAAGCCAAAAAAGGAGACAAGGATGTTTCTGTAATTTATCTTTTTAATGAATATTGGATAAAGATTGAAAGATTACCATGTGCATTAACATTAAAACCTGTATTTGTTTTGGCATTTCTGGGTACATGGGGTGAGATGGGATGGATGGGAACACTGCCAGATCAGAAGGGATTTTCTGTGTGCACTGATTGCTTGTGTCCATGTTCAATCTCCAGTAATTGCTGACCTGAGCAGCTGTCATTGTCTGCTTTTATATCAAATGTTGCTGGTTTTTTTTAATTTAAATTCAGATCTCCTGTCTTCCTAGTTACTCAGCTCCTCCCTGAGAACTCAGGTTGCGCCTTCAGAACAGGCCTTTACTTTTCCACACCTGGGAAAGCAGCACCTTGGCTCTGCCAGATGAAATGACTGTAGGGTGGTTGATGATTTGTAATTATGTGGAGAGAAACACACCCTCAGCAAGTTTGGGGTTGACACCAAACTGCAGGGAGCAGTCCACATGCTGGATAAAAAGGCCGTCATTCAGATGAATCCCAAAAAGCTAGAGCTGTGATTTGACAGATAAGATCCGAAAGCAAACAATTAAAGACACTAATTATTCAGGAAACAGCTCTACAAAAATACATTAGGGGTTGGACTTGATCATAGAATGGTTTGGGTTGGAAGGGACCTTGGAGATCATTTACTTCCAAGCCTCCCACCATGGGCAGGGATGATCTGAGAGGTCTTTTCCAGTGTAAATGATTCTATGAGAAGCTGCACAAGAGTCATCACGAACAACAAACCACGCTGGATTGGCCACTGCACAGTGCATGAACTGAAAATAGTGATTAAACCAAATTTTGAGCAATTCTGGAATGGTGTTGGGAGTGCTTTGGCCAGTTTTAGAGTCCCCAGTACAAGAAAGGCTTCAGCAGAGTAAGCCTAGCAAAGGGCCGCTGTATTGGAAAGGGAGAAGGCAGAGATTGACTCTTCTACAACACAGACTTGAGGCTGAACATGGTGTTGGACCAGATGAGCTTCAGAGATCCTGTGCAACCAAAATTTTTCTAAGGTTGTGTGATTTTTATGGTGCTTACACTGGAGAGGAACAAAGAGAGACCTGTCTTATTTTATTTATTGACAGATACAGCAGTTCGACACATTACAGTGGGAACCTCTAATTGCTGTATGAGAAAACAAGTGTAATTAGCACAATCATTATAACCATAGCTAATGAAAATCTCTATGCATGTGATCAGTGAGCAATGGATCATAAGGTAAAGACAGTATCCTATTATGTTTGTCAGTCATTCCTCTGCCTAATATACACTGAGACCTTGTGAATCAGCTCCCCACTCAAGTGTAAGAGCTGCCTAAAAACCCAAGAGAATGATTCACAACAACAGCCTATCCCCCAGCAACATTTCTGTGAATATTCTGTCATGACACCTCCTAAGTTTATTTTCATGGAATCACAGAACATCTCAAGTTGGAAGGGACCTCTAAAGATCATTCCTGCAGCCTGTTGAGGTCCCCATGAGCAGCAGCTCCACCACCTGCTGTAGGAGCCCCTCCTTTCAGGTCTGCATCACCTGCAAACTGGCTGATTATGTAAACCTCATTCCTCTAGCAAATCCCATTAAGCATAAATCAGGCATTTATAGTGACTCTTTTGGTCTGGCATTGCTAATAAGAATACAATTCCTTGTCTTTAAATTTTCATGCCAACTCCATCTCATTAGTCATAAGCTACTGTTCCCATTTCTCAGGTATGTAGAGCCCCTCTGTTTCCTGACATTCATCTTTCACCCAGTTTTTAGATTTTGACCATGACTCCTTCAGCACCTGGTGATGAATTTAACCTGTTAACTGGTATATTTTCAACATCTTTAGTTTTGCTATGGGAAAGTGATCAATAAACATTTGCAGTTTCTTCTGTATTTTCTTAGTTTTGATGCCTACAAAATATTTCATTGAGTAAGCTAGATCTAGTCTGTGGTTATTGTCTTATATAAGATCAAACCTATTTTGTTTTTATTTTCTCCATTTACTATCCCTATTTATCTATATCCCTCTTTTCTTTTGTATCCAGCCATTCAATATCTAGGAGAAAAATCATCTGCTCCTTCTTATTTCTACAGCATTTTCTAGAGTTCCCAGAGCAGGGTCCCAGAGCCTATCACAGCAAGAACGAAAAGCACTAATAAACTATATAAAGAATTTACATTCCTCTATCCTTAGATATCCAAATGATATGTATCTAACACAATATAGGTGTTCAGATTCCCTCAATATTCAATAGACAGAGACACTTTTCTGTTTTCCTGTCTTAGAGTCCCATCTTAGTAAATTAACTTCTGAAAACATTGTTCTGTTCTTGTTGGCCACGCAGTGACCCTGACTTACAATAAATGTCACAAAAGCCTCTGAAACTCCACTCTGACAATTTATTTTTGTATGTGGGAGGCAATCTCCAGATATCTAAATGCTCCTGGTATTTTCTGCTTCGTGGCTGAAGACAGAGAATTAGAGGTAGAAGAAATCAGCTTTTTTCCAGTGTAGAAAAAAATAATTTTTATCATAGATTAGGATAAAGCTAAACTAAATTTATCAATCTAAAAATTATTTTTAAGTCTTTAAAGTGGTGGGTAACCTCCAGATTCATCTTAGAGACTAACCTTGGGTGACATTCCCATTCACTAAATACAGCAGAAACCTGAATAAAGGTTTGTCAAAACATTTGAAATATTTTACCTTCACAGCAGCATTCTTCCTTTCTGTTCCTCAGTCCTAAATAGGTGGAGTTTTCTCATTTTCTGTCCACCACAAACTGAAAACCCAGATACTCAGCTGGAGTTCCATTCCTATTACACAAATGGGATGGTCAATAAATTTATTGCTCTTAAAGACTTTCTTGGCTGGTTTCCCACTGGAATTTGGGATATAATCAGCCACATTCTTTTCTCATATTCCATATGATAAGAATTTTCTCAATTATTAGAGCATATCACTTTTTTATTAGTCTGAACAAAAGTGTGGTTTTTTCCTATGTATCATCTGCATTTATCTCAGGGAGGTAATTCAGTGCAGCCTCAGATTACATGGCTTGATAAATATTTTGAGTCCATTATGGAGATTCCAAACTATATTAATAATCCTTAAAGAAACTTAATGCCTCAGCTTTTATTTCTATCTCAGTTTTGTGTTTCCCAGGGTTTTAATTCTCCAAGGAAACTGATGGAAACACTGAAAACTTAGGAAAACAGCAGCCTGAAGGCTCCACTGTGTATCTCCAGGAATAGACAGATTGCAAAGTCAATCACTGAGGTTTGGTGCTTCCATCCTAAAAATTACACTGCTTCTCCCAAGAGTCAATGGCTCTTTCATCCCTAATTTCAACAGAGGGCACAGACCCCAGGCTCTTCTGTAGCTCTTCCCAGAGCCAGTAACTGTAAGCCAGCAGGAATCTGAAGATTAATTTTTCAGTATTTTCAGATTTCTGCCATAGCAAATGCATTTAGCAACAGTGCATTTATTTAGAAAGATTCTGTTTCAAGGATCGACTCGACCAGGCAATCACAAGAGAAATGCAGCTAAAAATGTAATTAAATTTGCATAATTTATCTGAAAGAAGTGTCTCTGTGTTTAGGGTGAGATGTTGTTTGCCACTCTCTTAGCAGTATAGCAAGGCTGTGTAACATCCTTATACCATACCACACTTTTCTATAATGTCTCCTTTAGATCTTTGATGCAGTTAATTCCCAGCATGCCTGCTGTTACCAATTCTGATTTTAAAATGTCAAGAAGAAAATGTTAGATGTCATGGAAGGCAAGGTTTATGATAAGGTTTTTGGGCCTGAAAAAAAAAGATAGAATAGAAGCATTCTGTGGATTTTTATAAATGTCTGATGTATATTTCATACCCTTTTTTGAGCATGGATCATTGCAATACATCCATGGAAAAGTTCCAAAATTCAGTTTCATATTTGATTGCTGCACTGGACTAGTGGAGTCCTTGTTTCTCTTCTTTCCAGTGTGATTTTTCAGGTCTTTAGCCTGATCAAACCCTGAGGTAGTCTAAAACAAGAGTCCTTACAGGAGCAGCAGTGTCTCGTGTTTAAGAGTAGTGATGTACATTATAAAGAAAACAGAATTAGATTTAAAAAATTTACTCTGATAAGGTGTCTAAGTGGCAGAAAATTTTGTTGCCAAGCTGTATTTCTGTTTTTCTTTATCCCAGTGTGTTTTTATTTAACTCTCCTTGACTTGGAGAAGAAAATGCACTGAACAGGGGGAATTTTGTTCACAGTGCAAATCTGTTTTCCCGCAGTACTTGTGGTTCTCCAGGCACTGAACACATTTAGGTCCTCCTTAATGCCAGTGCAGAATTACACCTTGTGGCCTGCCACAGGAAGGGAAACCCCCAAAATCTTTTTGATCTGCCTCCCACAAAAAGGCCTTGTCTTAACACCATGCACAGGAAATGTTAATGCACAAATTTTCCACTGTTGGGGAGCTTAATAATTATTTCCATGAATAATGTACTGCCAGTTTCACAGAGAAATCCCACAATATTTGGGACTAATTCCCTTTTCTTATAAGTTTGAAATCGTATCCTGCTATCAAGTACCTGGACATAATCCCAAGTAATATTTGAAGTAATATTGTCATGCTAAATCCTATGCATATGAAGATAACAAAAGATAAAACTTATTGGTCAGGTATTCCATGTTAACAGACATACAAAATGCAATAAACTTTATCAACTTACAGATCTAAAGAACTCCTGTCAAAATTAAGCTGTGGTTACAATGTAAGGAAGAAATAGAGATAATTCTACCAAATTGTGCATTTTGATTTTTTTAAGAAGTAAGTATTTGCAATCTATATCTGTGGTCATATCCTACATTGATAGCTTATATAGTCACATCCCTGTTGAATCCACCTAAAATCAAATATTGCTAGGAAAGATGACAAGACATTCTGAAGAAAAGAACATTGCAAATACCATCAAGACCACTTTCTAAAGGTCATTTATGCACCTGAAATGGATTTAATTTAAATAATCATGGGCATCTACATTTGAGGAAGGCTCCTTTCACAGACTTTGAAAATTAACAGGTATTTTTGGGACATGTTTCATTTGATCCCAAAGTCAACATCTAAACAAATTTGTATGTTGTCTTAGAAGTATCTATAATCATAATTATGATTATTGAATGGCCTTATTAAAGTCCCACATATTTTTAATTCTGTCTTTTTATTTTAATTATTTGCATTTGACTTATTAATGAAAAGGATACTAAAAGCTCACCTTATTGGGCTAAATGTATAGCAGAAGCTGAGGAAATTTTGGTGAAGGAAGGGAATAACTCATGAACATCCCTGGAGAATCCATCTTTTTTGTTTTTCTCTTCAGAGAGAAATTCTGCAGCTTCTCCCTGGTTTGTATGGTTTCTCAGGCTGGGGAAAGACACACTTTTAAATTCTGTGATCACTTTTAAAGGCATGCTGAGAAAAGTAAGAATTCAGACAGAGTCAGAGCAAGGGGAAGAGAATACTAAATGCAAAATTGTGGAAGAGAAAGCAAACTATTATTACATGAAGGTTGAGTTTGTGGAGATGAACTGGGGCTTCTTGGTGCTCATCACAAAGAAAAATAAGGAACAGAGAGGTGGAGAGAAGTGGGGAAGTTCAGCACTGTCAGGAGGGAACTGATTGTTATCTCTCTGTCAAGAACTCTAAGGATTCTAAAAATTTCAGTGACAAAGACATTTCTGGACATATTTGACAAGAATCACTGGATATGCCCACCCAAGCAATCTCAGAAAAGGGGAAGTAATGTTGATTACAGGATGAGATGGAAGGAAATGAGAGGAAAAGAGTTGGTTGTCGCATGCAGGAAGGTTGTGGCTCAGTCACAGATGGAACTCAACTTCTGCACACAAATCCAGGATTCCCTTTCACTTTTTCTTGAAAAAAATGTCATTATGGGCAACTGCATGATGCAGATCTCAACCTGTATGCTGGACATGCACCAGAAGGGTCTGAGCATCCTCTCTGGATGTGTCCTCAGCATTAGGTGTAGAGAACACTGAATAAGCTTGGATTATTTGCAAGAATCATAGAATCACAGAATTGATGTGATGGAAGTTGGAAAAGACCTCTCAGATCAACAACCAGCACTGAACCATGTCCCTCAGTGCCACATCCTCACCTCTGTTAAATTCCTCTGGGCCTGGTGACCCCACAGCTTCTCTGGGCAGCCTGTTCCAAGCCCTGACCACCCTTCCAATGCAGAAGTTTTTCCTAATATCCAATCCTAACCTCTCCTGGCACAATTTGAATCCATGTGCTGTTGTCCTGTTGCTGGTTACTTGGGAGAAGAAACCAAACCCCTCATGGCTGGAAAAGAAGGAACAAATGTCTCCATGCATGAAGCCATGTGCTCCCACTGCCTGGGAACAAGGGTATCTTGGATGGCACACCAGACTGCGCTGCTCTGTGCCATCACTGGCTGACACTCCTCTGTGCTATTTGGGTGACAACTTGCAAGGTGGGGGTCTCCAAATGCTCAGGGAAGTTGGAATTGCAGGCACAAGGGAGGATTTTGTTGCTGAAACATGGACGTCTGTTGCCAATTTTGCTGCAGCATATTTGAGACATATGCACGGTACTAACAGGTATTACACAGCACTTCAGGGAGGCTCCCCTTCTGGAGTGTCAGATGGAGGCAAGGTAGGACATTCGGCAGTACTTAAAATAACCCTAAATGTCTACGTGGAGGTAAATGAATAGCATTCCCATTATTTCATTGTAGTAAGTCAAATGCTTCCAGCTCTGGGGATTTACCAGGCATTGTCTGCCAATTGCTTCCTTTTTCTGTTTGAGTATATCCAGGAGTTAGTTATTCTGGTGTTTTTGCCTCCTTCCTCTTATTTTTTTGGGGTACATGATACTAAACACCAAAGTTTGGGCAGCTGAGTTTAGCCCACTGTCTGAATCAGTCACTTTCCTACAAATTTGATTTCATTTGTCTCCACTTCAGTGCCTGGCGCTGTCTTGAGATGCTGTAAAATATTCTGCCTCAACATTAGCTACTGGTTCAGAAAGTTAGAACTTCCCATTGATGTTTTTGCAATATCTGACAGCCCTGGGTGGCTGTCTCAGATTTGACAGAGCATCTCAGAGAGCCAAGAATAACCCTGAGGGAGAGGAATGGACACTCAGCTGTCTAAATGGCAGCCATTTAGTCCACTTTAGGGCTCAATGAAGATGAAATTCAGACAATTCTATCAAATTTATATTTGACATGTTTTTTCTCAATCTTAAAAAAGGATCAGCCACCCACTGCAGGTGCCTTAAACTCTGCAGTGGCAGGGAGTGAGCTGATGGCAGGATTCAAATTCACATGCCTAATTGTAAATGTCCACACTTGAGGAACATATCCTGACTCCTGTAATCTCTGACAGTAAAATTCAGTTTTCTACAGGCATCCAGAGACATTAGGAATAGCTTTGAATATTAGGCATACTCATGTGGGCCATGGTTTTTGTTTAGATTTATAAATTACACTGAAAGAGTCCTGCAGCCCAGGGGACAAAAATATCTCTCTCAGAGTCAAAAAGAAACCAAGGAGTTTGTGTCACTTGTATACTCCAGCCCAGATGGTCTGTTTGGTGAGATTTTTAACAAAGAAAGCTTTTCAGGATCTGATCTCAGACTGGATCAACCTGGCAACTTTCCTTTGGTTTCTCTGAGTATTGCATTGTGTTTTCAGGGTGCTGTAGGAGAAGACAGCATCCTTTTGTTATTGTACAGGGCCCAGAGAGGATATTTCACTTGGAGCACAAACTAAAAAGTGATTTGGAATGACCTTGCTTGATTGGGGAGGTTGGAGCAGGTGACCCATTGTGCCCCTTTCCAACCTCACCCATTGTGTCTGTGATTCTGTAAAAAACCTAAAATGTGCCTTCTTTGTTTGCAAGATCTCAGACTTATATAGAAGCACTCTCTCCCTTGGGGTTTTTGGGGGGTTTGGTGAGTTCTGTTGTTTTTTCCATGCTTGGACATGAGCAGTAGCCAGTGATGGCTGTTTCTCTCTCTATGTGTGTGTGTGTGTGTGTTTGTGAGCCCAATGCCATATTTGAAGTCTTTCACCTCATGCTTGTCTGACAGCTGACCAAGTACTGCAAGTGTCTGTCACAGACAGATTTTCAGTGCAGTTCACAGCTCACATAACAGAGGGAGAGGGGAGGGGAAAGACAGTTCACAAAATGTATGAGGAAACGTGTCGGGAAGATGCAGGATCTCTGTGCAGACAGAGTGTCTTTTGTCTCTCGGGCAGAATGACTCCCTGGCTCAAAGCCCACCGTGAAGCAAATAACAGAGCACATTCACCATGCCCTAATGTTGCTACATAGCTGTATATTTGGGACTTGAATTATAGACAAAGGTGTGCTCTTTCATTATTAATTTTTTTGTAATCTCGCTTGCTGTTGTCTCACCATTCAATAGGTTCTTTGTACTGATCAGACCTGCACATGCAGCCCAAAAATTACCTTACTCAAAATAAGTTACAATTGCACTGAAAATTGTTTCTTCATATTAGTTTTCGCTCCATTTAGAAAAGAACAGGGTTTATCACTGATCAGAGTTATGCAAAACAGATGGTATTTTTCTTTTTTATATCAAAGGATAACATAACCATATTTAGGTATGAATGGTGAGATAATTTTTCAACGAAGCTTTCTTATTTTAAAGCCTGGTGTCTGGTCTAAGATAATCATATAGATGTCCTGTAGTGATAAGACTGAAAAAGACATCATTAAAGCAGGATTTAACCCACTTGGACAGCTAAAGACCAGACCTACTGCTTTTGGAAATGCTTGCACTGCTACATTGATGGCAGAGCTCTTGGACACAAATGTCTGTCTTAAAAATCACTGAAGTAAAAGACCATAATTTCTTCTGAACTCTCAAAATTTTAACTTTCAAATGAATTTTTTTTCCTTCTACTTAGGTTTGGAGAGGTTTTGTTTGTACTTTTGTTTGGTTTTGCTAAACCCAGATGAAACTCCTTTTTATAAAATTTTTTTCCTGAGTAATCAATTAAAACTTTGAATAAGGTTATGAAACAATCTGTAAACAGAGAAACAAAGAAAAATCACATTCATATTAAATAATAATGACAACAATTTTTATAGTTATTTACAGGTGGAATGAAACATTTTCACCATTTTTCTAATCACTGTTTGTACCATTTCCATGCCAGTCCTGCCAGCACTGATAAACGCCCTCTTTTCTTCTGAGGTTCTTGACACTTTCTGCACTTAATTATTTGCCCAACCTTGTGTCATTCAGCTGCAATGTAACAGTGAATTATTTTAGGAAGCAGTGGATCTACTCAGAAATAGTTCATAGTTTCTGTAAGATAAATCTCCATGAGATTTGTTATGTCAAGGGGAGCTCACTTGGTGTTACAGCTCTTCCAGATGACTGATTTCTTAAATACACAGCAAAATCTCAGGAATTCCAATTGATTCTGCATTGATTACCACATTACCTCTGATTCTTGCAGGTATACATGAAAAAACACACAAGGGAAAGGTAAATTGAGGTGGGACAAAGAGGTGTGGAGAAAAAAAGGTCCCAACTTATGTTTTATGTATTGTGTGAAACTTATGAGGAAGGAAAATGAGATCTTCATCAGCATTAATATTGTGGAAGAGAGTAATTCCCTACACTGATAAAGGAAAGGTTCAGTAGCAACAGAAAGACATTGGTCATATATTGGTTTTCCTGAGGAAACTATAGCACCATGGCAATCACAGGGATTGATATGAAGGATTTGGGTTATTCTGCCTTTTTTCCCTCCCTCTGTTCCCTCCAGATATCTTGAGGAGAGATTGATTCACTTGATTCTCTTGCAGTCTAGAGAAGTTCACAGAGGATGAGATCTTCTGCTTTTGTTTGTTGTTTTATTTTTTTAAAACTTTATCTGCTTGAATAATTCCTGCATTTCTCCTCAACATTTTCTACTTTTCATTTTTCTGACTTTCTTACTGCCAGTGTGAAACAGCTTTAGTTACCCAGGATAACCTATTTGCAGTGCCTGTTGGGGGCACACATATGGTCCATGATGGAAACCTCAGGTTTACGTTCTTGAAAATTTCCATACTCTGCTAACTTTTCAAGCTGTCCCCACCTCTCTTCTATGTAAATGCATGTCCTAAATCTTGTCATTTCCAGATCAATGGAGCAACTGTCTAAGTGAAAATCCTCTTCTGCCAGTTGTTAAAGTGTGCAGCTGACTTAAAACAGAGAAGCTGATTTTCTGAGGACTGCTCAAATCATAATGTTAAATATTCCTTGCTTAGTGGGTTCACATTGACTATGACTGTAGGCAATTAATATGAATTTCCCAAATGACAGCCATTTTCTCTTGATAGTTTCTTCTTTTGTTGTTGTTGTTTTTGTTGTTTGTTTTTCTCTCAGGAACAATTTGACTAGGGCAGACTAAGACAGGTTGCTATTGTGAATCTGCTGCAGTGCTTCCAGGTATTCATAACACTGTTTGCATTGCTAAATGCTGTGAGGGGAAAGTATCAAAGTTAAGGGATTATGCTCTGCTGAAGCTGATTAAACAGTTCCTCCAGTTTGAAGAATTATGACAAATGAACACCTCTTACACACAAACCTGAGTTATCCAGGTTGTCTGTTAATGAAACAGATGTCAGTTTGCTTAAATTCCAGGCTTCCTTTTTTATTTTTCCCTATTCTTCAAATCTTTGAATTTCTGCCTGAGCAAAAGTTAGGAGTGTGCTCCTATGCAACATTTATCTATATGGTACAAAAATTCCTTAATTTGACTCCACCAGAATTAAAAAGACAATATTTTATATATATTTAAAGAATTTTTTGCAGAAATTGGATCACATTTCTTTACTCTGATTTTCATCCAATTCATAATTACTCCATTGAAATGCAAAAATACAGTAGTTCAGCAGAGGGTAGAATTGATCTGACCCAACTTAATCTTCTCACATTAAATGACCAATTTAACAGGTTCTGTAGGCTCCCCACATAGTAGATGAAGAGAGATGGACAACTGCAAGAGGGCTCCACATCGCCCATCACTTCTTTGCAGATGTCTGAAAAGTAAGATAAAAGATTCTCTGCAGCAGATTCTTTTTATCCAGGAAAAATGAAAAGCCTACACTGGATCATCTCCAGAAATCTGCAGTTAGGTAATATATCTTGAATTTTCTTTAGGTGTTCAGAAACCTGGAAAACAACACATTGCAGATTCTCTGAGAATTGAATGGTGATTAAAAGCTGGAAGCAACTTTGTAACAGTAGCATCTTTCTTGAGTTCTCTCCAGTGGTGTCAAGGCAAATAACATTGAGCAAAAAAATATTATGAGGGTCTAGCTATTTCAGTAAGGAATTAGATTGGCAAGGAGGTTTGAAGGGGATATATTTCTAGTTAATAGGCAGCAAAACTTAAGAGAAAAGAAAGAACAATTGGAAGATTATAATATGGCCAGAGTGTAACTATAGAGTAAAGCAGACATAGTTTTTATTGATTTGGAAATAGTTTTTAATACAGATAATTTGCATTGTAGCACAAGAACTCACCTCCTGTATGCCAATTGCATAGCACTCTCAAAGCAAGTGCTTTTCCATCAGTGATGCACTTACAGGAACCAGTACAGTGTTTTCAGACACATGTGTGGTTTTACTTCACAAAGTTCTGTTCTGACAAGATAACTGGCAAAATATCTGCACCTGCCTCACTGAAATTGGCTCATTTGACTCTGCTTTTGTAGCAGTTTGACCCTACTTTTGTACCAGTGGTGTAAGTCACAGGAGCCATCACATTTGGGCAGTGGGAAGCCATTGCACTCCCAGACATGAAATTTACCCCTTATCACTTTTATTCCCTAAAGAGATATAATCTCACATAATTTCTGCATTTAAAAGGCCATAACAGTACATTTCTTCCAACTACTCCCCAGGTAGTTCTTTATGGGGAGAACTATTACCAAATGTAATACACACACTTGTTTTTTAAAGCAAACAGGAAGACAAATCCCCTTCCCTGGACCTTTAATGGATTCATCAGCTCAACATTGCTAAAGCCACATCAAATATCCACAAAAATTCCTATCAACTCTTCACTTATTGCCTAGTCCATTGTTGCAAATGTGAGAACATTTTCTGAAGGGGGATCTTTTGGGGCAAGGAGTGTAAACATAATTCAATAGTTACCCTTTGAAAATTTGAATTGATGTAAAATGGAACAAAATCTTTTCTTCATATCTGTTCTAAAGAAGACAAGGAATCTTTTTCTTGGTACAGCAGCTGTATCCCAAAGACAGAAACTAATATCTAGTACTTATCTAATTTCCAGACAGCTGAATTCGAACCTCCATAAAGTGTTAGGACTGGAAGAGAAATTATGATCTCACTCATTTCCATGCCTTATCTGCTGTAGGGAGAGCTTAACTATAGCATAATTCACCAAGTTCTGAAACTAAGTGTAGGTATTAACAGTACTTAGCAGCACACAGCTGTTGCAAAGTCAAAAAGGTTTGGCACAGCAAAAGTTTTCTTCTACCAATGCAGGATAATTTTTGTAGTTCAAACAATATCTGGGATTGATTTCTCACTACTGCCCTGGATATTACTGGTCCATTAAACATGAAGGTTTGAGTTTCACCAAACCAGTTCTGGATTAAAGACGATTATGAGGTGTTTCCACTTGCAACTAAGGATTTTTAGTCACATGAACAATACAGATGATACATATTATGAGAGTTTTCTCACTTTTGTCGAGGAAAATTTCTGAAATCATTGAGACCCCTCCAGAATTCAAGAGCAGAGCATACAAATGACACAGAGCAAGTGTTTCAAAGTACCATTTTGGACACATCTCAATAATTCTTATCAGCATTAGGCTGATGGGTCTTGCATGCCCATATGTATCTTATGTATCTTATACACTTTGACTCTGCTCCAGCACAGTAAGTAATCCAGAATTCTTGTATTTTTGGAAATAATGTCTTTATACTTCTGCTTTTCTTTCCCCTACATGCAAAAGAAGGTCAAGAATCTGAGACAAGTTAGGGAGTACTTAAGGAAAACAAACAAACAAACAAACAAACAAACAAACAAACAAACATATTTGTACTATCTTGCATATTTAAAACTATATAAATAGTTTTATATAAAACTATATAAAGATAAAGTGCACTTCTCTGCTAAAACTTGAACGTTCTTTGCAGCAGCATCATTTCATACATCAAGAAAATAAAGGGTAGCAAATACTATTAATTCAAACAATAGAATAAACCACTGAAGGGATTTTGTCTCATTTGGTATCTTTACCTAAAGTTGAATATAAAAGCTGCTATTTTTGATACCTGCTGAGAACTGAGTCTAAATCCCTAGAACCTGTTGCATTTCTTAGCCCAGATATGTGGACACACAATTCTTGTCTGCAGAACAAGTGCTTACAGTTTCTTATATCCCTCATGGAAACTGCATTTCTCTGGATCTATAAAACTGGCCACGTAATCAGGTTTCTCACTAAGGATTTAGATCCCCAAACACAGATATCTAATCTTTGAAAAGAAAATGTTCTCAGTCACTTAGTGTTCCAAATGTCTCATGAGATATAATGATAAACTTTTACCTTTAGCTAGCTGATTGAATTTTTAGTTAATATATACTGACCTAAAGCCACATTCCTCGGTTCCTTGTCAAACTGGTTGTTGTTTTTAATTCAGTACTATTTGGGGAACTGCTTATTGAATAAAGAAAACTTCCACAGAAGCACAAATTTCCAGCATTATTGGCTAATTAAGGCTTTGTCTACGCTGGCAGCTGGGGACTTTAGGCAATCTCATGCCCATATGCACTAACCATTTTACATTGTAAATCTCTTGGCTGGGTCTTAAGTGACAGTCTTGCCTGATGCTGCAAAAAATGTTGGCACGAGGCTGATCTGACCCCTTCATACCATGTGCTTTGAAATTATCTGGGCACACAATCTGTAAGCACTATAAATCGATCTGCTGCAGTCCCACAAGTCCTTGTTTCTGACTTCTTGCAGTTCCTGCATATCCTTTCTTTTCCTTTTGTCACCCATAAGCACAGGCAACCTCAGAAAAAAACCAGAAAATTCACAATCGGCTGCTAAAAAAGCTCATTTTCACGTGTTGATTCACCTAAACATTCAGTCAAGTGATATGAAGCAGCAGATCCATGGTTTATAATCCTTGGCAATGTGGGGGAAGCAGTCAGGTTCACTGTAGATAATGCAAAATTGGCCTTAAATGTCAGGTAAGCTTTCCCTTGTGCATCATGAGGACAGTGCTTCAAGGCAGCTCATGGCAGAGGCAAAACATTTAACAGGATAAAATAAAATTTACCTTAGAAACTTGTTTTTAGCACAGGTTTTTCCAAGGGTTTTTGCAAGGATCGTGCTTTTGTTGTACGAGCACCTGAGAGCAAATTGAGCTTTGTGTGCATGTGCAATACATAGTGAAGAAAAGTATTTTCAGGCTAATAGTCTTGAAAACTCAAGGAATGCTGGAATCCTTCAGACCACTCAGAAAGCAGATTGGTTTTATTGAGTCCAAAGCAAAACTTTTTGTTTTTTTTTTTTAATTTTTCTTTTTTGATGCTACTCTTGACATTTTGTTCAGTGCCTAACAGTAGTTAGAGTCCTTAATTTCTGCAGTTCCTCTCCTTTTATTTTTTTCTCCAGATTTTCTGCATTTTTCCTCATCATCCATTCTATTTATTCTTCTGATGAAAAGGATCAATGATGATTCACAACCTCTGTCTTCTTGACCTCTTTCAGCTCCATAACATCAAGCATACATATGTAGTATAGCCAGCCTAAATCCTACTTAAATTTGTGTTATATCTTAGATTATTTTTTTCAGGAAATCTTCCTTTTCCTAGGAAGAAATAGAGGTGCTCAGACTGGAGTAGGTAGAAATTTGTGCTAAGAGAACTGCATCCTTTCAGGAGGGACTGAATTTCTGGAAAAGGAAAGCAGGTGGGATGATGAGAGTGGATCTTCCCTGGAGAGGCTTCAGTGTGAGCAGTCTTAAAGGTGGCCTGGTTAGAAAGGGAAAATTACTGAGCAGAAGAAAATTTCTGCTGGAAAATACTGGCAGAGATATTCCTAGCCAGCCTGGCAGCTGTGAGCCTGGGAACTAAACTTTCATACTACAAACATCCCTGACAACTGCATCTGGCCTCCTTCAAGTACAGCTGGGGTTCCCAGAAGCCAGAGATATCCTGAGATAGCACAAGAAATTGTAACAGCCATTTATAAGCTGAAAAAGCTAAAAACATACTGAAGACATTATCATAGTCTGAAAAAAGCAAAATTATCATCATCTATTGGCTGGTTCAGGTGAAAAATTGAAATTAAAAACATCTATTGGGTCCTTGTAGTGGTGATGTCCTGTGCTTTCTTATGTCTCTATGTTATAAAAGGACTTAATTTTTATCCAAATTGGAGCCTCTGTTTCTGAGAACTTTTTGTTCTCTATACCCTTTCCCTCTCCTCTCCTCTCCTCTCCTCTCCTCTCCTCTCCTCTCCTCTCCTCTCCTCTCCTCTCCTCTCCTCTCCTCTCCTCTCCTCTCCTCTCCTCTCCTCTCCTCTCCTCTCCTCTCCTCTCCTCTCCTCTCCTCTCCTCTCCTCTCCTCTCCTCTCCTCTCCTCTCCTCTCCTCTCCTCTCCTCTCCTCTCCTCTCCTCTCCTCTCCTCTCCTCTCCTCTCCTCTCCTCTCCTCTCCTCTCCTCTCCTCTCCTCTCCTCTCCTCTCCCCTCCATCATTGTCATATCCATTGTCATATCCCAATCAATCCATTGTCATATTGATCCCTCTTTGGTTCCCCTTTTGAGATCAATTTTAGGAATGAATAAAAGGAAAATGAGCAGCCATGTAGTTTGGAGGTCTGGAAGACACAGAATCTTAGAACAGTTGGGGCTGGAAAGGACCTCTGGAGGTCACATTTCCACCCTCCCTGCTCAATCAGAACTCTCCAAAGCCAGTTTCCCAGATGGCCAGATGGATTTTGGATATCAGCAGGTCATGGATCCTGGTGCCAGCCTGGGAGAGATGTTTCCCAGCAATATTTGAAATTTTCCAAGACTGCTACAAGTGTTTCTCATGGCCATATGTTGGGCCTCCTCAAAAATCTTCCAAAGAAGTCTTAGCTGCCTAAGGAGTATCTCAAATTTGAATTTTATACCTGTGTGAGGTAGAAGAGATCCAGGACCTGGCTAGTCTAGTGGTAGACTAATCTCTGAAAAGGTAAAAAATCCAAAATTTAATTCCCTGAAGTGCTGCAGGTTGCATCACCTGGAGAGCTTCCATAAAACCCTCAGACAAAGGCATATAATTAATGCATTGAAGAGTGTAATTTTATTGAATAACTAATAAAAAATACATACAAATGCAGGAAGGGATTACCTAAATATTGGCAATAATTTTTGACTGTGGATGTTCATTCTGAAATGTTCCAGTGAAATGTTACAGTTGGCTTTCTGGGCAGCCAGTAGAGTGGTGGAAATCTCCTTCCTTCAGGACAAAACAGGGATGCGAAGATGACAGTGTTTGGACCTCAACCACATCAAATAAATCTTCTGATTTTTCATATTTTCTTGTATTTTTAATATAGTCTTGTCTTTGATGTTAATTAATATCAAATTCTACTCCTAAATTGATAGATATGGCTTTTCCAACACAGTGTATGATAACATATAGTATACCCCATAACCAGGGCAAATGTTTCTTATTGCTCCATTCTTAGAGATGATACCAGAGATGGGTATTTATAAGCCATAAAATCTCTGACAATATTCCAGAAAACTACTGACTACTTACAGTATTACTCCAGTGATATTGGCTACTGAAACCATTAATTTCTTTTAGTTGGCACTGAATGCGCCAAATGATGATAATACAATATGTGACCTCTCCAATGCTTATAAATATTATAGATGCTTTTGCAGAAGTTTCAACACTGTGTCAAAATATTTACTTACTTATTGTGGAATTGGGCTTATAATGAGCTGAAGGATCCTGCCTCGTTCATCCAAAATAATTGAAGAGATAATTGAGTGAAAGCAATTTCTCCCAGCCACCTGCATGAGGAGCATTTGTGGAAATTGCCTTTTCTCTGTAACCAATTATCATGTTGGTTACTGACAGTATCACATTGAACTTCATTAACTAGCAGCTCCTGGATCCTACAAAACTGAACGTGCTTAATTATAATCCCAGTCTACTGTGCTTATTATAGCAAATGCATCCTAACTATAAAAATTAGATTTATCAATTGCAGCTTTAATGCTGAATGAAGCAATAGCACATCTAGATTTTTGTAGCTTGTGTTTGGCATGGAGCTTGTGTGGTTGGACAGGGAAACACTATATATTGACAACTGAAGGGTGTTTTTGTCACCTTTGTAATAGCTCTCAAAACTGAGAGTGATATTGCTAGGTGGCAACTTTGTCTTGCAGCACTTTCACTACTAAACAACAATTTTGGGAGCAGTGGATGGGATTTAGCTGGCACATAAAGACATGTATATGTCACTTTAGAATAGAATAATAGAATAATTTGGGTTGGAAGAAACATTTAAAGATCATCCAGACCACCACTTGTGCCATGGGCAGGGACACCTTCCACTATCCCAGGCTGCTCCAAGCCCCATCCAACCTGGCCTTGGGCATTTCCAGGGAAGGGGCAGCCACAGCTTCTCTGGGCACCCTGTGCCAACCTTACCCTTTCTGCAATTCTGTGGTTTATCTTTGTAAATATTGCAGATTTCATCAAAAACAGCGACATCACCACAAATAAAAGGAGTGGAATAAAATAATTTGAATTGGAGCAGGACTCAACAACAGAGCTCACAAGTGAAGTATTATTATGATGTTCCTGTAAATATAGATGCCTGCATCATAGTTGCTTGATTTTTCTTAGAAGTGAATGGGAAAAAAGTGGCATGACCTGATTCTTACTGGAGATTTGAGTATTTCCTGAAGGCTAAAATGAACTGAAATCTAGAAATACCAATTTCTTCTTTTGACCACAATAGGAAGACCAGTAGGCTTCCAAAGGGATTTTCACTTTGTTGTTTTTCAGAACTGCAGGAGCTGCACCTTCATGGGCCACTGTACAAGAAAATTGCTTGAAGAGTAGCATCTAAGTAGAGAGCAATTATTCTCTTGTGCTTCCCTCTGAATCATGTAGCAAAAGGACAGAAGTTTAAAGACCTAGCTGTTCTTTTTTTTCTATAAGAGAAATTTCATTGAACATCAGCCTGCTAACTATAAATTAAATATAGTCACCAGTATGTCTCTGTGTGTATATATATGTGTATATATAAATACTCAAGTATATACACATACATGGGGTTCACAGTTTCCTCTTTACTGACATTTTAAAGGGGAGTTTTTGTCCTTTTAATTTCAAATCTTTTATTTCAAATATTACTTTTCTTAAAAAATTTAACCACTTAAGTTTACAAACCTTCCTCCCCACATAAAAAAACCAAAAAACCAAAAAACCAAAAAACCAAAAAAACCCCAAACCAAACAAACAAGCAAACAAGAAAAACCAAACAAAAAAAAACCCACCACAAACCCATCAAACCACATTTTCAAGATCATTTTTCATAATGGGACTTTGTTTCTTTCTTTCCAGATTCACTATTATTCTTCACTGCCTTAATGTGGAGAATAGTTCCTTCCCAAACCTGTTTTGCTTTTTTGTTTGGAATTGAGTTTCAATCATTGCAATGACACATGTATCAAAATCCTATTCACCCTCATGGCAAGAAACTTTCCTGATGTGGGAAATTTCTGGATGAACAAGCACTATAATTTAGACTCTTGATTTTAAATTTTTTTTAATTCTGCTGCTAGGAAGAAAAAAGAAAAAACATTAACCCCCACTAAATTGATATATTCTAGAACTACCAGTGCCACTCCTTTAAAAAAAACCCATGAAAACTTAATTTAAAAGGAGATACCATCATCTGTGTCAGCAATGTGGTGCTCCTAGGACATAGGAACAAGTGTGAGGTAGGAGCAGTGACTAAATCACTGAGGTGGAAAAGGAACATCAGATATCCTGGCTGACGTCTTGCTTGTTTGGATGAATGTTCTCTGGAGGTATTGACACAAAGAAAGAATTCTGGAGTCACATAATCCAGCCTCCTACTCATTGTGGAATTGGGCAGGAATTTTCTCAATGAGAAAAGTTAGTCTCTGACCCAACTCTTGGAGTCCTTGATTCTAATAAGGCTTTAAAAAAACTTTAATAATGAGTTATTTCTGTTTAAAATTTGATTTCTTTAGTAAGATATTATAATTCTTTTCCAGTTTGTATATACACAGAAATATCATCCACATATTTGATATCTGAAGATCCTCAAGATATTATGAGGTTACTTTATGTAGGAAATGAAACATGGTTGAGATCAAGGTTTGATAACCAGAACAGTAATGTGAGGGGCTAAACTAGATGAGTTTTAAAGGTTCCTTTTCTACCCAAACCATCCTGTCATTCTATGTTCAAAACTAACAGCTTTTACTATGGACAGGTGCGTTCAAACCTCCAAGGAAATGACAAAGAGGCCAAAACTCTTGTTATCCTGGTCATTGAATTTAGCTCACCTCAGTGGTGACTATGCTTTTAACTTTGAGCAATCAATGACTTTGAGCAGGAAAACATAAATTGTGTCTATTTTTAAAGTACCAATTTCATTTCGACAAAATCAGTGCAAGGAAAACAGAGTCTCTTTTTGCTTAATCACACAACAAAACTGCTTGGATAAATCTCTCCAGCCGCAGACTTATATGATTTTTTTTTTAATATTAGGAATTTCTTCACTGGAAGAGTGGTTAGGGATTGGAACAGGCTGCCCAGGGAAGTGGTGGAGTCGCCATTCCTGGGAGGGTTCAGAAAAATGAGCAGATGTGATATGGTTCATGGTGATACTCAGTTAAAGGCTGGACTTCACAATCTTGGAGGTTTTTTCCAGTCTTAATGATTCTGTGATCATCTTCTATAATTATAATTATGAGATGTTTTAAGGGATTGGTCCATTATAGAATCTTGGTCCACAGATAACAAAATCTCATTTGTGTGTTAAACAAAGCCAGTGGGTGTTGGCACACACTTTGTTTAACTGAGAAAGTATTTTGCATATATAAATTGGAACTTACAAAGAATCAGTGGTTATATTTTAAAAATTCTGTTTTCCAACTCCTCTAGTTAACCTAAAGTAATTTCAGAGCTGTGGATGTTTCTGCTTTGTAACAATAAAATTCCCCAGAGGCTGGTACACCATAAAACAAGCAAGCAGATAAATGTCTATTTCATAGAATCACAGGAGAGTCAGTGTTGGAATTCCTGACTAGGTTCAGGTTTGACTCACACACATGCCATTCCTTTGCCCTGTCATTTAAGGAAGCAGAGCTCCTCATCATCCTCTGAATGTGCTTTACGTGTAACACAGAGGCTGTGCTCCACAGGGAATCCTGGGTGCTATTTTAATGAAATAAAGTGTAATTAATGTAATAAATATCAGCAACAGAAGCTCCTGGATGCTGCTGGCAATGTTCCACTTCTCCATGGTGCTTCAGTGACTAAAATACATTGAAAAAAATGTGTAGTGAAAGGGCTGTGATTCTCTTCCTCCTAAATGGAAGGTCAAATATTTGGTTTTTCAACCCCAGCACAAAAAACTTCTTTTGACTCCTGATTTAATTTTCATCCCTGTAGAAACTTGTCCCATCATTGCTTGTTCAGTGCCCAACTCAAGTGAAAGGGATTCAGTACTGCAGTGAGGATGAATAAATTAACATTAGCAAGGTGCTCAGCAGAGTGGGTGGATGTTAGGAAAGAGAGGGAAATATGGATCATTGACCAGGGCTTCCCATTTAATTGTAAAGTTTGGTTAATCTGTAACAACCTTCTCCTTTCTGGAAGAGCTGCTTTATTTTAATGTCATGTTACTTCCATGTAGCCATACTATACTCTGTGCCTGTATCACTCCCTATAGCAACAAACTACTGTGTATACATAAATATATATGTATACATACAGAGGGAGAGCAAGAGAGAGGGACTATTTGACTAGAATTAACCATTTCTTCAGAACAATGAATTCTGAATGAATTGTTCTTCATGTTAAATCCTTCTAGAACACCTGAGCCTCTAAAATAAAAGGAACCAATATGCTTATTGCTATTAAACCAGAATATTAGCAGTCCAATCATGATTAAGTTTAAGAAAAAATAGTCAACGAAAGTCCTCATATCCGATGAATTTGGTGATATTTCTCCCACTCTCTCATTTTTCTCTCACTTTAACATATAAATGCTATAGTTAAATTTCAACTCATATTCTTTTGAGCATATTTTAAAGCATATATCCCTGGTATAGAGGCTGAGAATTTAACATCTGGAGAGTCACTGAAGGCAGGATCCATTTCCTCTCCTTTAATCATGGACTGTAAAGCTCTTTTAAGTTCTTTAAGTTCTTTGTACAGTCAGGGAGAGAGAACTCCTGGTTGCAGTTAATATCATCCTAATTTGATGGTTAATAAAGTTTATGTACATCAATTTAAATTATCTCTCAGTTGTAGTTCAGTGTTCAGAAAACACTGTTTGCAGTATCACTGAGAAAGGGATATTTCCTGGAACACATCTGATTTTGTTTCCTGTATTTCTCTGTTCAGCTGCAGAAAACACATCTGGAAGACTGAAAACAAAGGGAATGAGGAAACTCTGATTTTACCACCCATATTTTCTTCCAAACTGACACCAGTCCCTTTTTTTCAATGAGCCCACATGCATTGATCTGGGTTTTGTCATAAAGAGGAAAGTCAAACAGGTGCAGAAACCATTGAAATTTAATTCCTTTACTACTCAGTACTTAATTAGAAAGGTAAGACAAGTCTTGGAGCAGTATCAGTCTCTGCCACATGGGCTGTACGATGCACCCCACTGTGCATGCACACATACAAATACAGATGTTCAGGAGCACTTGTACTCACTTGGAATCCTGTGTTTGCAACTGTTAGTGATTTCTCCAAGGCTGTTGTGGCATCTTAAATCTTTTTCCTACGCCTTGTACGCAGCTGATTTGACATGTCTTAGGCAAAAAGAAAATCACATTGTGTGGCTGTGACAGAAGTGTGGAGGTTTTTTATGGAGATCGATGTGATGATGGGTGACAAGAAGGATCAGTGGGGTTCTGAATGAAGATGTAGGTTTGCAGGAAGTTTCAGGGATGTGAAGGGGGGCTTAGGGGTGAGACCAAGAAGTTATGATGAACATTTGAAGAGCAGGGAATGACTTCAGGAAGCTATTTCATGGTTGAAACTGCATTTCTCTCTTTCTTTCCTTTCCTTAACTCCCCCCTGACAGCTGATCACACTGTGAAGGTGCAGTGGGACCACAGAACAGTCAGGAGACTGGCAGTCTCTTTGTCTCCAAAAAGCGCCTTCTATCTCTAACATTCCTTTATAGGAATGTAGACTCGTGGTATGATTTAGACTGGAAGGGACCTTAAAGATCATCAAGTGACAACCCCTGTGCCATGGGCAGGGACACCTTCCACTATCCCAGGTGGCTCCAAGCCCCTTCCAGCCTGGCCTTGAGCACTTTCAGGGATGGGGCAGCCACAGCTTCTCTGAGCACCCTGTGCCAGGGCCTCAAGACCCTAATTTTTAAATATGTCGTTTTCATATTTCATCTAACGCTTTCCTCTTTCAGTTTAAAACAGTTTCTCCTTGTCCACTGCTCCTTTTCCTCTCTTTAGAGGCCCTCATGATTCTCTCTGCACTTCTTATAGGAAAAGGACCTCTGGACCCACTCCAACAGATCCATGTCTTTGCTGTACCAGGGAACGCAGATGTGGGTGCAATGTCCCAGATGTGGCTCTCACAGGAGTGGAGTAGAGGGAGAGCATCCCCTCCCTTGACCCTCAGGCCACACTTGTTGTGGTGTAGCCCAGAAGGGAATCAGCCAGGATGGGCTCCCTGGGACTCTTGAGCTTCCATCGCTCCAGGGAAGACTGAGACAGGATCTGCCAGGTCCTGCCTTAGGACAATGGAATGGGGAGAAGGGTTGTAGGCAAAGCCTGGAGCAGCCCTGGGAAACTGGGCTCAGGGCAGGAGAGGGCATTGCAAAGACAATGGCACTGCTGAGAGGGACACAGAAATGTCTCTGGACACTTGTTCTCCTGTAAGGCAGCAGAAAGAGAAAGAGACATTTGTCTCAGACCTCAAAATCTGGGGTTTTTTTCCTCCATAATCTCTACTTCCAAACAGTTCAAGAAGCTGAAAGCCTACTTGGACCTGATAAACTCTACTGCAGTTTGTCTGTTATTCAGTGGGATCTGATAAATTGCATGATAAGAAAATACTAACTCCCAAAATTTTCATTGCATTCAGGGCCACAGCCTGGAAATGACAGCAAACATAGCTCAGGCTGCTGGTGCAATAGGTGATCTCAGCCACATCACTGTCCTCTTAGGTGAATCTTGACAAAAATAAAAATTTGGTCAAAGGGGAAAGATGGTTTTGTTAAGCTTTTCCCATTGTGCTTTCAGCTGAAAGACATGGAAAGCTTACATTGAATAACAGGAGACAAGGGAGACCTTCTCCAGAAGATCAGTCCTGTAACTCAGAGAAAGATAAAGTTAAAAACAAACAAAAAAGAAACAAAAAAACCCCCAAACAAACAAAACAACAACAGCGAAACAACAAAACCAGCAAAAATCAGCATCTGGAACCATTTTATGTCTGACTCTTTTAAATGGAGGAGACTAAACTCCAAGGCCCAGTATGTCAAATACCAAAGCATTCATGTGTCCAGCTTCACATCATGGGATCAGAACATGGATATATAGCCAGATTCCTGGACTATTTGGCAGTTTCAGCAGCTTCCACTGGTTCATTTGCTTTCAGCAGAGCCAGGTTAACCAGCAGGGCTCACCCAGCACAAATCCATGGCAAATTAGGGGATGTCTTCATTCAGCACTGCTCAGGAGCCACTGAATGACAGATCAGACAGCTGATGGGTTTCTGTTAAAAAGGTCTCAGAAGATTTGTTGCAATACCCATATTTCAAATTCCACCTACCAGTGATGTCTTCCGGCCCCAGTTCACTCTCTGGCCTGCTTCCATCACCACTGGAAACCAGGACACAGCCATTTAACAATGAAAACATGGTCTAGAAAGTTGTGGAAGCAGCATTGAACTGAACACCTTAAATAACAGACACACCCAAACAAAGGGAGAAGTTCCAGTGTGGAATCACAAAATCACAGAATGGGTAAGGTTGGAAGAGACCACTGGTAGGTTTATCTGGTCCAACATCCCTGCTCAAGCAGGGCCATCCCAGAGCACAATTCCCTACTCATTATTGTCCACTTCACAGTCATGGGTTCCATTTCTTATTTGAATCACATTTTGATTCAAATTCTGCCGAAGGCATCAATGAAGATTTCGTATCCAAGGCCAAGGCCTCTGATACACAGACACCCTGGATGAAGGTCTTTTAATTACAGAAGGCTTTTAAATACTCTTAAGTCACTTTTAGGACAATAAAATTAATGCCCAAGAAAGCTCTGAGATTAACTCATTCTTAGTTATCCATTCCTCAAGGAATGCTGAGCTAAGTGCAGTGGTGTGAAATAAGAAAATCTGTATTCAAAGACTACACATACGTTGTTTTATGCCACACCATTGTGCTTAATCCTCTGTTCAGTAAATCACGCTGCAAAAATAAATTGGCATAAAATAAAATATATTCTGAAAAGAAGTAGGAAGTTCCTCCTGACTGACAGCGGCTTGCAATGCCAGGGCTTGTTCTATATTCATACTTACAAAATGCAGATTATATTTCTCTCATGCTGGCAAGCCAATTTATAAGCTTCACTGCTTTTGGCATTCACTAGATTTTTGTCATACCTCCCTAATATGCCTTAAGGGTACTTGTTGATACCAAGAATTGAAACAAAGCTTATGCTTTTGGTTGCCAAGTCACTTCAGCCAGATGGAAACATAAATCTGGAGCCAGAAAATATTATTACTGTTATTTGAATTTGGAATGTAAATGGTGGCTTTGTCTTTACCATGTAAATGTTTCTTCTGTTGTAGAAAAGTCTAACATGAGAAAATATATATCTCCTTCAGGCTTCCTTTGTTGCTGTCCTAGCAAGTTGGCTTGAATATGTTGTGAGGTCTATAACCCAGTTATAAAATAAATAATAAATGGATGTTCCACGTTCCTTTATGGAATTTATTTTCTCTTCAGCTGAGGAAGGAATAACAATGAATAAAGGGTCCATGACAAAGTCAGACTAATCACAGCAGAGCACTGCACATGTATTTAACACAGAAGGATGAACATACTTAATAGCTCATCTTGGTGCCTTTAAATCAGCTTGTCTTTATGGAATATATCTGTTCTCATGCAACTTCAGGGGGGTTTAGGATAATACAGTGGTATATTGATATTGTGATATTGCTGTACTACACAAAAGATGTCAGAAATTGTAACCATCCCTTTATAAATCTATACAATTCCAAAGTCAACAGTAAAGGTCTTAACTTGTTGGGATTGTGCTCAGGGCACCTGTACAATAGCAGTACTTTCTGATTGTTTGTGACCTTCTTATATAAATGTTATTTTTTCTCCATAGTTTGTCTGGGAAGGTTTTATGAAAGGAGAAAAGTGATGTGAAATAGAGAGCAACATCACAGCAACAACTGAACTGCTTCAATAAAAGGAGTTGTTTCCTCTGAAATAAAAAACAGGGGTACTATTTGAACATCAAGAGGGGTTTTTAGATTTACTCCTGAGACAGGAAAATGATCTTCAAAATATAGTAACTTGATTATCCAATGTGTACCATCATGGAATTACTGAATCTCACAATCACAGAAACTGAGAATGGTTTGTGTTGAAAGGGACAATGAGGATCATCTATTTCCAAACCCCCTGCCATGGGCAGGGATGCCTTTCATTAGGCCAGGATGCTCCAAACCCCATCCAACCTGGCCTTGAACACTTCCAGGCATGGGGCAGACACATTTCCACTGCAATGCTGTGTATTATTTAACAGAATTTAAACAGAGCTAATTTGATAGTAGACAGTGTCAGCTGAGGAAGGTGGAGCCTTTAAGCAGCTGTTCTTACATCAGGGTAGGCAGTGCAGCCCCATCCTGTGACAACAGAACTCCTTATTCCTCCAGGAGACATTAATCAGATTAAGCTGGCAGTTCCAGCCATTCTGACTGCAGTATCTGCTTCCCCTCTTTTACAACAAGCACCAGTGAAATAAACAGGTTTATTGTACTTTCTCCAGTGTGGGACAAGTCCAGACTTCTCTGCAGAGGGATGGCTCTCTAGAGAGGTGCCATATTTTCTTCAGATGGAAAATAAAAATTGATGGGCCCACACTGTAGGAAACACCAGCCTCCTGATCTAAACTCTGCAATTTTATCTTCTGCCCAGTCCTGTGAGACTAAAGAGAAGCAGCATCAGCCAGACCAGGACACAACCTGAGAGAAGAAGTGAGAGTTGAGGAGAAATCAGTGATGCTTTTAAATATTCCTTGCCAACTATCAAGTAAACAACAGGAGTACTTTTCCTAATGCACACACATCCCCAGGGACGGCTGTGCTGCTCGGGACACCCGGTGGTTCCGTGGTGATTTTGGGACAGGCTGGCTCCCCAGAGCTGCCCATCCCCTGCATCCCGCTGGCTGCTGTCCGAGCCGGGAGCCAGATGGTCTGGGAGGCTGCAAAAACACAAGGACGGGCTCTTCCAGGGCAATCTGTGTTCATGCTGCCTTTCCAGGGCTGATCTGAGCCTTTCCAGCCTGAGCAGCCCCGGTGGAACCCGGCAAGTGCCACCGCCAAAAGGCGCTGCTGTGACAGAGCAGATTGTCCCTCGCTGCCAGCAGCTGCCAGGGCACCCGGGGACCAATATTGCTGAATGAACTTTTAAAATTATTTTTTAAATTTTTAAATTTTTTTATTTTTATTTTTATGGCTATATCCGCGTTTCTGGCTGTCTGTCTTCCTGCGCGGGATAAGTTTTCTGTTCTGTAAAAATCCCTGTTCTCCGAAGCTCTGGAGCTCCTGTGTCATTATGCTCCGTGCAGCGAGCACTGCGGGTTTTAGCAGCTAAAAGCACCATCTAGTGGCGCCGGGGGAGCTTACGGGAAACGGAACAATTCCGGTTTGTTAGGAAACATAAAATCGTCAAAGTTTGAAAAGGCCTCTAAGATCATCGAGTGCCACATCCACATGTTATTTAAACACTTCCAGAGATGTTGACTCCAATGGTTCCCCTGGCAGCCAGTTCCAATGCTTAACTACTCTTTCAATAATGAAATTGTTTCTAATATCCAATCTTAATATCCCTGGTACAATTTGAGGCCATTCACTCTTGTCCTCTCTCCTGTTCTTTGGGAGCAGAGCCCGACCCCCACCTGGCTGCACCCTCCTGTCAGGGAGCTGCAAAGATGAAGAAGATCCCCAGGTCTGTTTCTCACAGCTGAACAGCCCCAGGTCCCTCAGCTGCTCCTCCTCAGACCTGTGCTCCAGAGCCTTCCCCAGTTCCATTCCCTTCCCAAGACACGCTCCAGCTCCTCAATTTCTTTTTTGCCATGAGGGGCCCAGAACTGAACCCAGGATTTGAGGTGAGGCCTCAGCAGTGCTCAGCACAGGGGACAGTCACAGTCACTGCCCTGGTCTTGTTCCCACACCATAGCTGGTCCAGCCCAGGTGCCTTTGGCCTTCGTTGTCCACCTGGGCAACCTGGGTCATGTTCAGCCACTGTCACCAGCACCCCCAACTCCTTTTCCAGCTTTCCAGCCACTCTGGCCCAGCCTGTAGTGCTTCAGGGGTTGTTGTGGCCCCAAAGCAGAACCTGGCACGTTTCCCTGTTGGACCTGATGCAATTTGGAGTTGATAAACTGAAGTCAGAGACAGCAGAAGTTTCATCACCTTCCTCTGGTGCTTCTCTCCATAGGTGCTGCTGAAAGATGCTTCCTTCATGAAGGAGAATCAGCAGGAAGCCCAGAAGAGCAAACCCTGCCTCATTGCAGATTCTACACCTTGCTGTCCCCCACACTCTTTTGACTCCTCACAAATAGGATAGTGACAGTTTCATGCTTTTCTCCCAGAAACTGCCAGTAAATGCTTCAGTCAGAACTTAGGTACTGCAGAGAGGAAACGTTTCAAGCCACAGGACCTGTCCTGCTCTTTTCTGCCCACTCACCCCTGTCCAATCCCTCATCCTCCCATCCCCCAAGACTCAGTCCATCGTGGAATCATAAAACCAAAAATCAAAATAATTCAGGACAAAAAAGGCTTCTAAGATCTTTAAGTCCAGCCTTCATATTGGGCTTCACAACAGGATATGCTATTATTGGTGGCCAGACATGTTTTCAGACACAGCACTCAGCTTTGGCCTGCACCTTTCCCCCGCTGGCAGCCTGACTGACCAAATCCCTCTACTTCTACCCCAACAGACTTATGGATTCACCTGTCTTACAGGAGACTCACTCTCTAAAAAATGGAATGGTTTGAGTTGGAAGGGACCTTAAAAAAAAAATAAAAATTTCATGGAGTCCCAACTCCCATGCCATGGGCAGGGACAGTTTCCACTAGACCAGGTTGCTCCAAGCCCCATCCAAGCTGCCCTTGAGCCCTTCCAGCTATGAAGCAGCCACAGCTTTTCTTGGCAACCTGTGACAGGCCCTCACTGCTCTCACAGGGAAGAATTTCTTCCTAATATCTAATCTAAATATCTCCTTCTTCAGCTTAAAACTATTCCCCCTTGTCCTATAGCCATATCACTGTATCTGTCCTGTCATGGTGTCTCACTTTTATTGTGTGGGATTTCCCACCCATTTCCCATCCCTGCCTCTAAAATGATGCAGGCCTAAGGCACTTAGAGATTAATACTGGAATGATGAAACCAAGCAATTGGGTAGTAGATTAATGATGGAAAAGAAGGGCAGAAACCAGAGGCCAGACCTTCACCACCTGAGTTTATGCACACTGCTTTGTCAGATTTGATGGCACATGCATTAAAATTTCTATCAAGCAGGCATCCCTATCCACAGAACTGATCCATCTCCCTGCCTTTACCCACTTCCCTGGATATTGTATAATGCATTGTCCCTATCACCTTTTATTACCAGCCTTGCTTCCTGCTGATTGCAAACATCAAGGGTCAGCTTCAAATGTTGAGATCATTAACAAAACTGCAAAGGGATCATTATTAAGCTTGTGAGGTCTCAGAAATTCCCTCCTCCCCCCCTCACCCCTGTTCTCTGATGCATTTTCAAGTACTTATTACTGTATTTTGTGCAGGAGAAATGCAAAAGGATTTCTTCTTGGTACTGGAATGCTGAGAGTAGTGAAGTCCTTCTTCTAACAAAAGTATTGGCTATGGGGTAATTCCAGTTTTTCTCCCAGTCATTTTCAGTCTCAATAAGAGATCCAGCACATTCCTCTCCTGGTCACAAAGAGCAGTTTGGAGTCAGCCTCATTTAAATGGCTTAGGCTTAATTTCTTTAGGAATAGATGACAAAATCTCATGGAAATCATTGGTCTCAACAGCCCAGAGAACTTCCACTGCAAAACCATCTTCTTTTCTGTAATCCATGTCCAGCTAATGGACTAAGAAAAATTAGGAAGGGTAGCGATGCCCTTCAGGCCTAACAATCCATGAATTTTGATCCTTGCCTCTTGGCTGCCCCAGTGGTAGCTCAGTTCCTTTGTGATGTGATTTGAAATTGTGATAACAAAATCAGTTGTAATAAATGACGTATGTTAAGAACATAAGCAGTCCTTATTTTTCATATAAAAAGCAGGAGGAATATACCTTGCTTGCCTGCTAATTACAGAATAATATTTACAGTTGTCTTAAATCTAAAAATATTAAAATAAAATATTTCTATCCATATGACTGTTATATAATTACAACAGCACATAGTTAACACTTGGACAGATTTACTTAATTGAGCAACTCCTGGTTATATATATTTTTAATTTGTATTTACCATACCCAAGAGAAAATGATTTCCTTCTTTCTCTATAATACTTCATATCTGGTAGGTGAGTTAGGTTTTTGGCCAGTTAAATCTAATCAGTAGTGCAAAAATCAGTCAAAAAACAGTCAAGGTACCTTTAATATACTGAGACACACACACTCCTTGGTGATATAAGCTTGGCCAAGTGGCATCTCTTAAGCTTCTTGTAACTCTTTTTGGGGTGAAAAAGCAGGTCTTGCAGCATAAACAACAACATGAGTAACAGTAATTAATGACTGTGGTCTCTAAGCCCAGCTGGAAGTGTGAACTGAGGCGACATTTGTGTGAAACAGCAGCTCCTGCCTTCTGCTGAGTTACAGAATCAGCGAGAGCCAGGGAATAAAAGGAGCTTGAAGGGGTAAGGATGGGGTGGTGAGAGAGGAGTGAGGGGGAGCAAGGGACTCAGGAAAGCATTTTGGTGGAAGGACATTCCAGAGTCAGTAAGGACAGTAATGTTCCTGATACAATATATTTCCCTGGCTTTTCACTGGGAAAGATTGGATGTGTCCCAGCTGAACTGCTTTAACTTGTGCAGGAGAGCAGTGCCCTGGTCCCAAATTTGCTAATGTAATTCAGGAGGGATAAAACATGTTGTTCAGGAAAACAACCTGTGCCAAATCTCTGTTTGTCTTTAAGCTGCTGAAGGTGACAGCATTAAGCACATTCCTGACTGGGGAGGTGCACACATCCTTAGAAGCAAACACAGATCTTAGATTTTGCTTGAATTTTTCCTGAATGCAAGTTTTTGTTTTATTAGTACTGTTACAATATCACATGTGTGTGCTTTGCAAAGCAAAGATGAACCTAGCACAGAGAAGAGAGAAAAATCAGAGCAAAATGTGAAGATCATCAGTTCAATGCTGACTTCATCTGCAGAATTTTACTTAACACTTAAATTAAATTGATCCTCATTCTGGATAGTTTAATTCTTGTGATCTTTGCCTTAGCAACCCTTTCTTTCCTTTTTCATTCTTCTTTCCCATTGTAGTGAAACATGTAAATTCTGACACAGAACAATCTGATTTCTTTGAAACCCTAAACTCTGCTGACAAGAGAGGTTAATGCTGGTTTGTCAATAGCTCATATCTAATGCACGGAGAAAATGCAGATATAAGATAAAATGTGATGGCTTAAGAGAAAGATTGAACTTAATCTGTTCTGTCTGGGTGTACAGACATCTGAAGTTTCAAAGTGCTCCTTCAAAAACATTTCTCCAGACAACACACAATCTTTAGAGGTGTTAAAATAATCAAGGAAATTATTGGGAAAACAAAAGGAGAATGGACTTAATATAGTTCAACCATAAGCCACAGAATAGTATGAGGTGAGGTGGGATCCTTCTACAAGAAACATCACTTCATGTGAATGAGGATCCTCTCTGGAATGTGCTAAAATCAGGGATATTTAAAGTATGGACAAAAAAATTTATTACATAGAGACTGGCTAACTGTGCAGGTTGGAGTAGAAAAGATCCTTTGAATCCTAAAAAAGCAAAATGCAGAATTAGCAGAGAAAAAAATTGCTTCAGCTGCTCCTCCCATCATCACTGCCCAGCATCACGTGTATTCCTACATCACATCACATCACACACTGGTCATGAAAACACAGAAGCTTTCCCTATGCCAGCTCTCTCCCATCTTGTCTACCCATGGGCTCTGTGGACAAAGAATTGAGTCACTAAAATTAATTTGACATTGTAGTTAAAACTACACAATAATTTTTTTCTTTAGAAAGGTGAAGAGGATGTGGACATAGCTGCACCAGGTTTCAGAACTAAAGCCCATAGACAAGGGAGTTCTCTCTCAAAATATTGTCTTGAAAACCTGTGATCTGATGGATAAATTGACTGATTGGTCAATTATTCATTTTATGTGCAGCTTTGTTAAGAAACGAACAGCAAATACTTTGTTCTTTCAGCACTCAATCTAGGATTCTGACTCTTGGAGGGTTAGGCACTTGACTTCTCTACAGCTGTTGGAAAACAGGAGTTGGAAACAAACCTGAGTGCTAAACACCTGCTGAGTATTTGGTACGTGCATAGTTCAGGGGAGGAATCTGGGCAGAAAAGCCCAGTTTCAAAAAGGAGCCACCACAGAAGTTGAATACTATTTTATGGGGAAGAAGCTATCTGACTTGGCTTCATTACAGATTCACACATTCAATCACACCAACATCACTTTTCAAATACCATCTCTTACAAATGGATGTTGTTAACTTTCCCCGACAGTAAAGGCACAGTATGTGATTTTCATCCATCAGAGGAAGCTTAATAAATCAACCAGTACATTACAGCTTCACGCCAAGTTAGCACCTTCATCATGGAATGAAATTAGCAAAGCAAATACACTGGCTAATTGTGAAATATGCTAATTACCAGCTCAACCCGTGAAATAAGGCATGAGTGATGTGTGACGAGCTTTGTACAGAGTCGTGAACGCTTGGAAATGCGACACTTAAATAAAGTCTAAAACTGCTTATGCAGAGAGAAAGGAGAACAGACAGGGCTAGGGAACAGGCATGGTGGAAAAATATTTTCATAAGAAGTTTGAAACCTTTTCGCTTCTGCTACTCTCATGGGATTAAAGGCTGGGAGTAGGGAAATGCACTGATAACAGGCTACAGACCATTTTCCATCTATTTCACACCAGTCTGAATCTATTCAAGGTCATTACCAAAGAGAACTGAGCTACCAGTTTGGGATGAATTCACAAGTTGGCACAGTTTGACTTGACTTCAACAGCATGGTGGTTTTCCATTGGTAGAGAATTTGTCCTTTTATTTGATGAATTCAGTCTCTTTTGCTCACCAACCAGGCACTGACAGTTGGGCTTTGCAAATGTCTTCATTTTTGAGAGCAGGAAGATGATTCACAAGCCTAGGGCTTTCTCTGCCATTCACCTTGGCTCTTATGGAGACTTAATTTTCGTTTCTACACAAATCTCATACTTGAGTTTTTATACTTGTCTTCTAAATTATGTAGTGTTTTCTCTATTAAAACTCCTCCTCCCCAGATTTTTATCCCGCCAGAGGAGGGGAAAAAAGGCTCCGAGAGAATGATAAAGTCTTAGTGTGGTTCATCAACATGGGATGACTTCAGAGATGCAGAGAATGAGCCCTGTTTGATAAGGTTTTCCATTTAATGCCCAAAAGTTCTTCCCCTCTGCTCTGCTCTTGTGAGACCCCACCTGGAATCCTGCATCCAGCCATGGGGCCCATGCACAAGAAGGATGCTCACTTGCAGGAATGAGGCCAGAGGAGGCCACCCATATGATCAAAGGGCTGTCTCTGCTGTGGGGACAGGTTCAGAGAGTTGGGGTTGTTCAGCCTGGAGAAGAGAAGGCTCTGGAGAGAACTTTAAGCCCATTCCTGTGCCTAAAAGGGCTCCATGAGACCTGGATAGGGACTTTTTGCAAGGGCATGGAGTGACAGGACAGGAGAACATATCTTTAAGGTTTGGATTAGATATTAGGATGAAATTCTTCCCTGTGAGGGTGGTGAGGGCTGGGCACAAACTGCCAACAGCAGCTGTAGATGCCCCTTCCCTGGAAATGTCCAAGGCCAGGCTGGATGGGGCTTGGAGCAACCGGGATAGTGGAAGATGTTCCTGCCCATGGCACTGGGGTGGAACAAAACAATCCTTAAGGTCGCTTCCAACCCAAGCCATTCCGTGATTCCATGATTCCATGGTAACTGTTATCTCATCAACTCCTTCCATGGAGGTCATCCCACACAGTTTACTCACATTTAGGGTTGAGGTTCAGAGCCAAGCCTTCAGAGGCTCTGAAAATATCTGAAAATGTCCTTATATTTTGACTTCTGAATATGAGATTAAGTCTTATTCTGTAACAAACAAGAAAATTCTATATCTGTGAATTCAGAAAATTAGTACCTGGAGAATTCCCAACTATCCATTAGATTCTCATAAATTCTCATGCAAGCTTTTTTTTAGAAAAGTCACCTGAAAAAGAGTAGTAACTCAATGATCACTTTGATTTACACAGCACAATGCTGCTGCCAGAACATCCTATCCCCAGCTTTTTACACTCCCACCCTCCCTCATGCCAACATGTGTGTGATGGGCAATAGATTGTAAACTGCAGTCACACTGCGGCAGCTCTTTGCCTCCAGAAACCACAGAACAAAATAATGGGTGACCAGGATAAGGGGAAAGTAGCTTGAAAGTTGTGTGAGAGGAGGTTTAAGTTCAATATTAGGAAAGTTCCTCACCCAGGGGATGGTTGGGCACTGGAAGAGTCTCTCCAGGGAGGTGGTCAAAGCCCAAGGCTGCCAGAGCTCGAGAAATGATTCACAATGCTCTCAGGCACAGGGTAGGATTTGGAGTGTTCTGTACAAGGCCAGGAGTGGGAACAAATGATCCTTGTGGGTCCCTTCCAACTCAGCACATTCTTTAAATCTATGATTCTATGAAATAATAATGACCCTGTAGGGTTTCTAGCCAGGCAGTCTGAGAGGCAGAACTCTGGCAGGAGTCAGTTGATGGCTTATCCCAACACAGAATGGGTCAGACTGGAAGGGACCACAGTGGCTCATCTGATCCAACCTCCCTGCTCAAGCAGAATTACCCAGAGCAGAGGGTCTGGGATTGTGTCTGTAATATCCCCATTGAGGGAGACTCCTCTGGACAATCTGTTCAGTGCTTGGTCACTGCACAGGAAAGAAGTTCTGCCTCCTGTCCAGGTGGAACTTGCTGGGCTCAGTCCCTGCCCGTGGCTCTGGTGCCACTGCTGGGCCCTGGAGCAGAGCCTGGGCCCTGCTCTGCCCCTCCCTGCACACAGGGACACCCAGGGCTGAGGGCCCCTCTCAGCTGTGACTCCTCTCCAGGCTGAACAGCCCCAGCTCCCTCAGCCTTTCCTCATCAGGGAGATGCTCCAGCCCCTCCATCATCTTTGCCACCCAGCACTGGACCCACTCCAGGAGCTCCATGTTTCTCCTGTCCTGAGGAGCCCAGAACTGGACACAGCACCTCAAATGGGCCTCAGCAGGGCTGAGCAGAGGGGCAGGATCATCTTTCTTAGCCTGATGGGGCACAGCGAACAGGATTTTGTTAAGTGTATTTCACAGAGTCTCATGCAATGTTGGCAGAAAATAAAAGCCATTTTTGAATTATTTTTTAGCAAGACCACTGATTCATGTTTTGCTTCCTGGGGCATTTTATTGTAGCTGCAGAGCAAGGAGCACTTAAAACAAACATACATGAGTTTAAAGAATGGAAGAACTAGTTCCCAATTTTTTATTTTTTTTTTTAATTATAGTTGCATCTTGAAGGATTAAATAACTGAACCAATTTATCAAAAGTTTACTGCTGGATCCCAGCAAGAAGATGCCCCACCCCTGGAAGTGTTCAAGGCCAGGATGGATATGGCTCTAAGCAACCTGGTTTATAGGAAGGTGTCCCAGCTCATGGCAGGATGTTGGTACCAGATGACCTTTAGGGTCCCTTTCAACACAAACCATTCTATGATTCTGTGTCTCACCCTATTATGAAAGGCTGGGTATTGCTTCTATAATAGAATCATTAGAATTAAGGTTGGAAAAGAACTTTTAAGATCATGCAGTCCAGCTGCCCAGCTGGACCACCACCATGTTCACCATGGAACCATGTCCTTAAGTGCTGTACCCACATCTTGTTTGAACACTTCCAGGAATGGCAACTCCCCAGCTTTTCTGGGCACTCTGCTCCAGTGCTTTACCACACTTTATATAAAAGTTTTTTCCTAATATCCAACCTAAAACTCTCCTGTCACAACTTGAGGCCTTTCCCTCTCTTTCTGGGACTTGTTACCTGGGAGAACAGATTGACCCCACCTGCCTGTCCCCTCCTGTCAGGGAGTTGAAGAAAATGAGAATATCCCCCCTGAGCCTCCTTTTCTCCAGGCTGAGCCCTTTTCCCAGCTCTCCCAGCTGCTCCTCCTCAGACCTGTGTTCCAGACCCTTCCGCAGCTCCCTTTCCTTCTCTGGACACAGTCCAGCCCCTCAATGACTTTCAGAGAAAGAAAAATGAGATTTCAAACTCTGCTAAATTGTGGAATTAGACTTTATTAACCTCATTTTCTTCTCATTTGCTGGTGGCCTGAATCAGTCACTAAAGTCATGCCTGCATGAAGCTGATCAGTCTGACAGGAGACTTGGGCGTGAGATTTTAGCATTTGGAATTTTAGGTGTATAAGAGACGTGGGGGGGAGCAGGATGATGTAAAGGGACCCAGTGTATTTAGAGGAACTTACATGTTCCTCAGTGCATTTCCCTTGACAGTTTGCAGAAATACAGTGAGTCAGCTGTCATCATATAATATATTAGTATAAAACAGTGTAAAAAGGGACAATATGCTTAGGCACTGATTAAAGAGAAAAGGGAACAGGAAAAAAACAACTCCAAAGAACCAAGCTCTTTGTTAGTGAAAGGGAATTGTGTGAAAGTTTGGAAATGTGCCTCTGCTCAACTTCAGGAATTAGTTTTCAATTAGTTGGAAGTATTTTCATTCTGGCTGCAAAGCGGCCCAAAGACCACCTGCTGTGAAATAAAGGAGCACAGACCAGCGGTTATTATAGCAATAGCCATAAGTTTATTGCTTATTGGTACTAAACTTAAATTTTAGTAATTTTGAATTACTGAGTTAGCTTAGATTTATGGAGATGCAGGATCATTTAGAACTGCAGTCATTCCAGAAGGGTATATTATCTAAACCAATTTTCTTATAGTGATGCAGTTGCAATACCATAGTTATGGTTGTATCAGCCTTTCCATTACAAACTCCTATTTTCAGGGGCTTGTAATTTGATCGTAAAAATTCACTCCTTGTTGAAACGTGGCATACAAGGTCTGAGATGATAATCTCTTTTTTTTTTTTCAAAATTTAAAGACAAAATTTAGGTCTGTTCAGCCACTTCTAATGCTCCAAATCTACCAGCAAGAAAAGTAACCAAGCAGGAGTTGGCTGTTTGACATCCTTCAGTGTCCTTTTACCATAATTCAGAGGAGAATCTTCTTGGCAGATAGAACATGACAAATTCTAGTGGAAGGTGTTCCTGCCATGGCAGGGGGGTTGAATTAGGTGAATTTTACAGTGTCTTCCAAAACAAGTCATTCTAAGATCCTGTAATTCTATGAAATTTCTCCTGTGATATGATGGGCAGGAAAACCAGCCATACACATTTTTGGACCCACTTGGGGGAAGATTTGCTCTTAAAAAGTCTTAAAAAGTTGATTGTAACTGTTTTATGAATCTTGAAGCCTCATCCACACATGCTAGAGAAGCTACACTTCTCTAATTTGTGTGGATGAGACTTCAAGATTCATAAAAGAATTACAAGCAATTTTTTAAGACTTTTTAGATGCAAAAATGGCTTAAAGTTTAGAAATCTTTAGAAAGTGAAACAGTTCATGGAAATCATGGGCCTTAAGAAAACACCTCCTCTGGTTTATTTTTGCTCTTTTAGAAATTTTGATCAGAAGCATTATCAACCTCTTTCTGCTAAAAAATTCCCATGACTGTAATTGAGCTAAAATATTAATGTTTACCCACATTATTTCAACATCGATTCAATTTATTAATTTTAATTCTGATTTATTTATTAGCATTCCCTCATAAATCAGTAATGCTGATGTACTAGCTCAACCTGCTTATTTCAGCTGCCCTTCTCTATCCACTAGAAGGCACACCTTACATTCTGATTAATGTATTTACAAACTGGAGGCTTATTCTGAGCCATGTTTAATGGCACTTCTATTTTTCCATCTGATCTTACAATAATCCAGATAAGGTCTGACATTTCAACCAATGCAAAATATTTTAGTTTTGGCTTTAGCATTAAATGAATCTAGCAATGATTATTTTGCCTCTGGCTGCTAATTATTGCCGTGCAGTATTTGAGAAACACTTAAAACCATGGACTGTGTAAACCTACAGCAAAGTTTGCCAAGTCACAGTTGGATGAAGCACCTGCACAGCAACTGCTTGGGAAAAGACTTTTCTTAATCTTATGGTGCATTTGGCTGCAACTGAGACTCTGGAAAATCACCCCTGTGCAAGCAGTTCCTTGAATTATGAGAAGGAGTTGTGTTTTTGTTTATGTCTCCTGTGGTTAATAGGCCATAGAAATGGAAGGTTTGGGTTAACCTCGGAAAGGACGTCACACACTCCCATTCCTTGAGGGGTTTATCCAATGCTCAAGGAATTCAATGGCAAAATGCCATTGAATTGATAGCAAAGAATTGAAATTAAATCAACAATAATAAAAAAAAGCCTCCACAGTGTATTGTATTCCTAGGAATCTGGACCTTGATATGATTTAGAAAGTGGAAATGACATGATTCAGCATCAGACACACATTTCACACCTATCTAAAGTAAATGCCTCTGATGAGGAGTAGGAGTAGGTGTCAGCCCTAGATCTAAGGTACAAATCTGTATCGGACTTATTAATTATAAAATAAAGTGTTATAAGTTGGTATTTATTAATGTATATTTTTCTATTATTGAGATTTTCATCTTTTTTAAAGCCTCTAAAACTGGCTTTTATTTAATTCTGTAATTATGAACAAAGTTGGCAAAAAGTTGAGGTAGCATAAAAAGCTAGGGCTAACACCAGGACTTATTTCTGCTGGCATCTGGATCTTTGAGCTCAAGCATTTAAGATTTTGCGCTAGCCAGACAATTTACAGTGCTTACAGTTTACTTTATTCAGCCAGAATATCTCAAAAAACAAAATAGAAGTGTTGTGCAGAAAACTATTCACCATCCATAGAATCTTGAAAAGTGCAGCTAAACTGTATGATCATGGAATTATAGACTCACTGAATGGTTAGGGTTGGAAAGGGCCTCAAGAATCCTCCAGTTTCAAGTTCCTGCCATGGGCTGGGACATCCTCCACTGTCCCAGGTAGCTCCAAGCCCTGTCCAATGTGGCCCTGAACACTTCCAGGGATGGAAGGGATGTTTTGAAAGAATTTTTTTTTCTGTAGATTTAAATACATAACTTTAATCAAGCAAACTTGATAACCTTGGTTTAATGCTGAGCTGGTAAAATATTTTACTGTTATCTTTTAAAGTTTGCATTATGGGCTTTATAATAGATGTAATTAAACATTTTTGTAATTGTATTTGCCTTGGTGTCCTTGAGCCTGGGCAATTATTGAAGGTCAGCTCTGATGACAATGTTTTTCTCAGAATAGAAAATATCAGCTGTAGGTGAGGTCAAGGAACTATCACCATTTCTATCTAAAAAATCAGGGCTTGGAAGTATCACAAATTGGAGGCATCCTTCAGATTTAGAAATGAATTTTACATCCAGTACAGTTGTGTAGGGGAAAAAAATTAATTAGATATTCAAAGAAGTTTGTTGGTCTCTCTACATATCCCAGCATCTCAAAGGAGCGATTCAGGATTATTTTTTTCCCTTTCTCAGGGGTTATTTTGATGATGGCATGAGCAGAGCTTCAGCTTCAGTGGACTTTGGTCCCAGTTTATGAAGTGACACCTCCTTTCCTGGGAAAACCCAGGAGGAATTGTCCCCAGCAGGTGGAATTGGCCTGCACTTTCCTAATTACATATAAAATTTATTGAATCCATATAAAATATATTGAACATTTAAGACTGCAATGGGGATTTTTTATGTTCTCTCTGATGGCAGTGAGACAGAGGTGAATAACTCAAATTCAGAACTGGCAGAAAAGTGCCTCTAAACCATGATAATTTTAAATTATCACACTTTTTTCCCAATTCAGGTACAAAATGAGAGAGTGAAACAACAAAGATTTTTTACTAGACAGAATAAAACAAAATAGATGCTATTTTGGATCAGGTCAAAACCAATGTTTGTTTTCATCCTTTTAAAGCATTTTGTTTCCAAAGCAGGTTTTTTTACACATGCTTAAGTGGCAAGTTAACTCACAGTTTGGAATGCTCTTGAGAGAGAAAAATCCTTGAAAATTGTACTTTCTCATGCACTGAAAAATTTTTTTCTGTGAAGTTGGCATATTCTAATATTCTGCTGAGGGGGGAAGAATGAAAAGGTTCAATTGGAAAATTTCTGAACATAATCACTAAAAATATATAGCTATTAGGAAAGGTGGCAGGAAAGGTTTGGATGGCAGTTTATCTTTTCTGTTGTTTGTTAACCAATTTTTGGTTTGGTCCCTGTCAGTAGAGGACACTTGGCTTTGTCAATGTAGCTGCTGTGTTCAGGTATTCCATCTTCATTTCTAGAACTGCCTGCTGCCTTCTTCCCACATGGAAGATTTATTCACACATTCTTCTTGCTTCCTCAGCAAAAACGACCTGAATTCTCATGGGATCTCACCTTTTCAGGTCTGATGTCTTTTATTCTTGCTTTCTATTTTGGGCATGAACAATAGTTTGTATTTTATTTCATTTTAGTATTCTTATCCTGAAATTCATTGTTCTGCATTAAAATCTGGGTTAAAAAAAAAAAAAAAAAGTGTGACAGCATTGGCAAAGACAACCATGTTTATGAAAGACACAAAAGGGTGTTGGGAATGGATGATCTTTTGGGTTCCTTCCATCCCAAACCATGCTGTGGTTCTATGAATTGGAGAGTTGTAAAAATTCTTGTGCTTAGTTCAAGCCAAGCAAAAAAAAAAAAAAATCCATTGATTATGTAGAGAAAATAGGGATCATCATAAGGAGAGTTATGGATTTATATCAGAGGCTGAATCAGTACCAGCAAATAAAATGGACCTTTCACCAGAGGAACATGGCATTATCGAATGGTTGTTGCTTCCAGACAAAGCTTTGCTCAGGAATCTGCTAACAAATGGTGGGACCCAGCTCAAATCTGTGCCATGGAACTAGTTTGCTTGTTTGTATAGATGGAGTCCGGGGAATTTGGTTCTGTTATTTTCTTTTTTTTTTTTTTTTTTTAATATGTGTTGTACAAAGAAATAAAACCTCAGTAAACACACTCCACCTGCTAATGTCTGTTTCCCTGTTTGCTAATGGGCATAAAAATCCTGACCTCTTTTGCAAAGATCCTTGAGATCTGCTGACATAAAATGCTGTATGTCAGCAAAGTTTTTTTGTCAGCATTATGAGCATAATCATTTCTAAGGACAACAAATTTAGATCACAAAGTCTTTGCTGGGAGTGAAATGACTTTGGCACCACTCACTGTGATGCAGAATTATTGGTGTGATTAAGGCCAGTAAAGTTGGGACAACTTTGGTTCTTCCAGCCAAAACTGAGGCTAGCTGGCAAGTAAAAACTGCTGAGCCTCTGCCAGATACTGCATGCACAGCTGTATGTGCCATTGCTTTTCCATCAGTAAAACGGAGCCACAAATCCAATTCTTCATGACTGGACTAAAGTTGAAAGGGAATTTTTTTGGGGATAAAAAAAGGACATGACCTATATCTTGAAACAAGAGCTTAAATATTATTTTTGTCAGGTTATCTTCACTGCTTTTTTTTCCATACAAATCCAATAAAGTTCAAACTTTGTAGCATTAGTTTACTTATTACTATAGGGATCAGAAACTTCTGGTGTTATCTAGAACCTTACTGAGACATGCAAAAAAAATGCCTCAAAACCAGAGAATCTACTGTTTTCTGTATTCCAAGGAACTAAGAAAAGCTCTTTCAGGGAGTGACATATCCAGGGTGCAATATGTGCCTAAGATCACTGTTTTAGGAAAGCATCAAATATTACCATAAAAATATTATTTTTCTTTCAATGTCTTCTAACCAAGGTGGCTAAATGACCATGGAAACAAAGACAGAATCCTCTGGCATTTCCCCCTTCACCTGCTGAGACCTAGGGTGTAAAGACAAAAATATTCTAAAAATCATGGGAAGGGAAAGTTTAGAGGGACTAGAAGAAACAAGACATCTACAGTAAATAAAGAGAGCATAACCTGATTTCAGGAAAAACATTTTGGATTTTCTTGGTGAGCTTTCCAAAAAGACTCAAAAAATATGACTCTGGGAGGCAGGTTTTTGTGATATGACTAAAGAGGTTAATAACAAGACCCAAATTCATTTAGTGGAGGGTTTATGAGTCAATTCTGAGTGGTACAATAAAGAACAGTGAAAAATGAACTTCTTTATTTACGAAGTCGAGTGTGATATAACTTTACACTGAGTGGTCACATGTATCATTAACATGTTCCAGCTTGTTAATTTGTTATTCTTTGAATAAAGATCTGAATTTGTAATGCTAAGTACCACAGCAATCTGAATTAGAGAGACACCAAACGTTCCTCGTAGTTGTAATGTGTTAATCTTTAATCTTCACTTCTTTCAGAAAATATTAAAATTTATAGCTCAGACTTTGAATAATGGTTTTGAATAAATGCTGAGGTTAGACATCACAGTTAGTGGCTGTAAGGACAGGCCAGCACTGGGTGTCTTGAGCTGTCATGACCAGGTACCCTTACATTGCCTAAATCACTGATTCTATTAACAATAGCCAAATCGACCAAAAGGAAGAATGAATGAATACACAATAAAGAGTGGAGTCAATGTAGATCTCTTCTTTGAATAAATAAATAAATTAAGAAATAAAATCTGTTTCCTTCTAGGGCAAATTGAATTTTCTTGTTCAGCTTAGACCATTTCACCAGTTTATGTTTGTTCTCTTTTAGAGTACTTTTATTGATAACTCTAAATTTTCTTTCAATGAGCTCTCAGTGTTCTGACTTAATTGTTAATTTCCCCCATCTTTTTTCCTGTCCACTGATTCTGCCAACCTAAACTGAGGCATTTCTTTGCTAGAACCAGCATGCCTGTCCCTGTTCATTTTTGTTTCCCTCTGCTGAAATCGTTATCCAACCAAACGCGCTGCAGTCCCCCTGGTTTGAGATTCACTTCACTCTGAGTCTCTGGGATTTTTTCCACCATAAATTTAGATTCAGAATTCCCTGCCCAGTAGGAGAGGGAGGAAAGATGCTTGCTGGTCATTTGCATATTTTAACAGACGGAGCTGCTTTTGCTGTGCAGCTGTCGATGCAGAAGAAATATTCTTTGGGGTAAAGCACGAGGCTGGGCAAAAAAGCTTGTGAAGGATTCCATCTCTTCCATCCCTGCTTTTCCACCAATTGGAACAGAAGAAATTGTCATAGTATAGGATTATCTACTCTCCATTGTCACAAGGACAGATATCCCTGGTGGCTCCTGGAAAGCTCATCTCTTCCACACACTAAAATCCTTCCTATTTTAATACTCCAAGAGCAGGTGATTGTGCTTTTAAACTGCTTGGGTTTTGCTAATCAAACAGATTGGATTCAATTTTGCACTAGATCCATAAAGCAGAAAGATTTTAACTGAATGGTCAGCTGTGGCATCTGCTGCAGTAAAACTCTACATATTCTTTCTGAGAGAAATCAAGGCTTAGGACTGCATTAAATTCTGCTTCTTTTGCAAACCAGATATTTGCTACCATAAAAAATAATAGAAATTGATAAAGAAAGGAAAAAGCCTTTAAATCTCTTACTGAAGATGGTAGAATGGTAGGATAATTGACTGAAATTCAGATATGCAGGAGTGTTATTAATTCAAAGTATATTGATAACACAGAGGTCTGAAAACTAAGCTGAATGTGGAGGTTGTCAGTGGGGAAAAATAAAAGCCATCCTGAGTGAGTTATTCAGCATACCACAATACATAATATCTAATGTAGAATATTCCCCTGAAGCTGTCCCATTTTATTAAAAGTGAGGAAATATTGATTATTAGTTTATACTGAGCACACAAGTATTAGAAAACTAAACATGTGAAAATTCCAGTGTGACTGGATTTACTGAGCTGAAGCAATAAGGATTCATCGTCTCTTTTGGTAATGGTGACTAATGTGTCCGATTTTCAGAAATCTTCCTTTATATTTGTGTTTTTCAGGTTTCAGGTTCTGAGCATGGTAATTTGATGTGCCTATTCAATTAAAATGTGCCCAAAATTGCCATGAGGATGGACGCAGCCCCTGAGTCAAAGGCTATAGCACCCAAATATTGACAGGAAAATATAAAAAATAGGAACAAAAGACACAGAGGGCAAATAGCAGTATTTTATATATGATGGACTGCAGGGAAATAGCAATGAGTCAGTAACTCTCTCTATGTATCCAACCTTTTGTTCTGATCACTGCTGTGTGACCCAGAGCACATTTGTCAACCTAGAAAGTTTTAATTTAACTGTTATTTCAGTTCCCCTGATACATTTGCTGAGCTACATTTCCCACCATGCTCTTTGTTAGAGCATAACCCAGTTATTTCATATTCTTCACTCCTCAGTGCAAATGCCATGTCTTTTTTTTTTTTCTTTTCATTTATTTTGTATTTTATGAGCTCTGTCCAACAATACTGCCCACATATTTTAAAAGTGGCGACATAAGGAGTTATTTGCAAGAAGTCTTGAAGCACCATCAAGGACACCTGCTTGCAGGATTGTATTAAATTGAGATCAGCCAACATTACAGTGTATTTCAGCACTGGAATCAGCCAAAAATATGTCCCTAGCAGTGCTATTTTCATTATTCAGACCTTCACCCAAAATCTGTGTAACTGCCTCTTAAATTAATTTTCACACTTGCCTGTCTCTATAACTAGCTGCAGCAGTGTGCTGTGTATTTTAACTACAAGGAAATGTTGCAGGTAGAAGATTTCTCCCTGAAGTCTCTCGAATCCTCCTTAAATTCAAGCCACGGTCTCTCAGTCCCACGCTTGCAGTGGGGGGCACCTGTCATCTTTTTCATCACAGCAAGCTGTGCCCTAGATTCTGCACCCCCTCCCCTTCCCACCATCCAGGTACGTGTGAGTGTGTGTTCTTTTCCCACTGAATTTTTTATTCAATAAATAAATAAAACTTTCCTGAAGTTGCTAAGGTCTCAAAGGTGCGGGAACTTGTAATATGAAGGAAAAAAAAAAAAAAAAGGAATAAAAAATAAAAAAGAAAAGAAAGGGAAAAAAAAGAGTTCAAAGAAAGACAGGCAAGGTAGAAAGGAAAATCTGTTCTGTGGGACATGACAGGAAAATGGAGTCGTTCTAGACTAACATCAGTAGAAGGGATGGGAAATACTATTAAAGTTCAAATAAATATCCTCTTTATCTTGTTCATTTGGGTGAAACTTGTGTGGGCTTGCTGCAAAACCTAGAAAGAGAATCCACATTCTTGGAGGGGTGGGTGCTACAAGCTTTCACTGGTAGCGACATGCAGATTTTCCAGTAAGACAATTATTAATGGTACCATAAAGAAATTATCTCTTTCCTACCAGTAAGATGCAGCTGTACTGGACTCCTCTTCCTCTTGGCTGATGCGCAGACTGGGCTTTACTAATACATTAGGCATGTCTTACAGATCAATATCAGCTTTTCCTAAAATCAGATTAAAACTCAGAGTTTTCAGTGTTTTCACAGAATCACAGAATCATTAAATTTGGAATGGGCCTGTAAGATCACAAATTCTAAACATTTATCCAACATCACTGTGTCCAGCCTCACACTATGTCCTCAGGAGCCACACACACTCACCTTTTGAGCAGCTGCAGGTGACTCCACCACTTCCCTGGGCAGCCTGTTCTAATGCCTGAGCAATGCTTTGCTCCTCTTCTGCCAAGTCTCATAAGCTGAAGCCACTGCATAATCTCCTTTATTATATGGCACATCACATCAAAACCTTTGGGACTCACACTTAGTGCTACCATTCTGTATCTAAAGGTCTCATGTTTCTATCACAGCAACCGTGAGATGTCTTAGAAGCAGAGGAAAATAATTCTGAGACTATTTTATACAAGTGATTTTCACCATTAACTGCAGGCTTGGAGCAACTTGGTCTAGTGAAAGGTGTCCCTGCAGGGGACAGGAGGATCTTTAAGGTTCCTTCCAACTCAAACCATTCCTCAGTTCTGTGATTCCATCTAAATAAGAAGAAATGAACAGAAGCAATTTATCCCTACCTAGCTTTGAGTAACCTCTCCTCTCCACCTTTCTGTGTGGAGCACAGATTTCACTCCACAAAATGTTCACTCACTGAAGGCCAAACATTCAACATCCAAACCTTTTGATTTTGGAGTGGGACCAGCAGAGGGTGGACAAATTTCCATTCAGGAAACCTGGGATGCATGAAGATGATTTCTTGAAAGATGAGGAAATCTTATACATTAAAATTAAAGGTTTTATATAAAAACAGCACTGATGCTAAAATAACTTTTTGTTCTGTCTCTGTACTGATAAAAAAATCAACTTGTTTGTTGATATGGTTTTGATAGTGGGCCAAAAGTAAGCATTTGAAATGTGTCTGTGAAATGTCTCAAAGGGATGTTGGTAGGCAGCCAGTGTCAAGGATCTCCTTGAGATTTATTTTGAGCCCCTAAATAATTCCATTATTAGGATATTGCCTGGCTTAAATTATAACTGCTGATGCTTTTAAATAAATAGTTTAAATTAGAAATAATTTTATCTGAATTAAATTATAAATAATTTTCTTGGAGAGGACACATGTCCAAGATGGATAACACTTCCTTCTCGCCAATCTTTAATCACAGACATCTTAAAGCTGTGCCTGGACGGAATTCTCTCGGTGGTGTTTCTCATATCTTCCTTATGTTGTCAAATTCTCATGGCTTGTGGACGCCTTGCAAGGTGGTTTAGGATTTTTTAAAGTTTCTGATTTATAGCAGCCCAGTTCAGGAGATGTGGCTTCTTTTACTCTCATGTTTGCAGCTTTAGGTGCTACAGGTCACCTCAGGGATTTCTTCTCATGCTGGTTTCTTGATTAAAACAGGAGGGTCCTTGGGATATGAGCTTTTTGGACAGTGCTGAATGCAGTGGTGCTGGAGTTCATGTCCTCAAAATGTTTTCATAGCATGAGCAATCAACAATAGCAGGCTAAATGTGTACAGGGCTTACCCTGGGCTTCTGCAAAAGGGGAATTTGGCCTGCTGAAAAAATCCCTTACTGAAGTGAAAGGAACCTCTGAAACCTGATGCTGCTATCATACTTCCAGCACACACTAATTTATCTTTTCCACCCTCCATGTGGTAATTTTCCAGATGAGATTTCTAAGGCCATTGTCTTTTTTATTTATATATTTTTTTAATTATTCTTTTGCATTCATCTTAATTCTACTGAAGTCATGAAGGAACTCAAAACAAACAAAAAAATTTTAAAAGAATGAGACAGAGGAAGAAGTTTAAAAAAAAAAAAGACAAACAAACCCATAAAAATGATAATTGCTAAGTTATCATTTGCTTGCTCTTTTCCAGTCTAGCTGCTGCAGCAGCTCCTCTCTCGTCTTCCCCTCTGCCTTAGCTCCCAAATGATATCAATTATCCACAAATCTCACAGGGCCTGCACCATCTGAATAACAATTCATTAACCTTCACTTTCCTCCTGCTGATTAACTCGCCCCCACCACCTCCCCGATGTAGGAGACAGCGTGTCAGAAATTCAGCCAAACTTTTTAATTATGCAAATAATACAATACCCGGAGATAATTATTTAGCCCAGGACTCAGGCTGTATATTCGACACTCTGCTCTGCTCTCACAGGCTTTTCAGCTCTGCTCTCTTCCTTACATCATCTTGGTTGTGTCAAGGAGAATGAAGGATTTTCAGTTTCGCTCGGTGCAGGTGATCACTCCCAGAAGCTGCGCGCAGATGCGCCAATACTTGGGGAAGAACAGGCTGCTGCAAGGCTGGCCAGGGAATACAAAAAGCCACTTTAAGTTTTCAGTCTCTAGCTTTCAGCTCCAGCAGCCTCCAGATGAACCCTGCGTGGATCCAAAATCTCTCACTGCAGGGCTGAGTTTTGCATCTTACATCTGGTAGGATCCCATCTGCGCAGCTCGAGTCTCTGCACTGCTCGTGTCTGGTATGAAACTGCTGAGCACTCCTCACTTGTTAGCAGTCAAACCCTTCTCTTTTTCCAGGCAAATTTAATAAATGAAAATTGGAAATCAAGTTTAAACCTCCAAACTTTTCTTTTTTGACAGAGACGGCTTAAAAGCCAAATGAATTTATGACCAGAGTTTTGTTTTGTACAGACACACATAACTTTCACCCAGAGCTAACTCTGGAATGGCAGGATGGATTTGTTTCCAACTCTCTAGCATGCTTTCTGACAGACACATATGGGATTATTTCTATTATGCACAGGGCAAGATTCTGAGCACATGAGGTTTGGAACTTGAGTCTGAAATGAGTTCACCTCTTGGCTCTGACAAAATCCCATAAATGCATCTTTGCACCAGTACAAACTTACCTTTGGAACTCTGGCTGGTCTGTTGAGTTTATTTACCCATAAATAGGGGTGGCATTGCTTTATGAGGAATTTTAAAATCTCCGAACTGAAACTTTCTTAGCATTACAGATCACATCGGCAATATTGAATTTTGCCATCTGCTACATTCATCTGACATCATTCCTGTATGAAGAAAAGAGCTGATTTTGCCTGATAACCAGCTTCAAATATAGCAGCATAAACAAATCTTTGTGAGGTTAGACAATGCAAAATTCAGAAAAGCTTGGCAAAAACTTATATGTCTCAATTTAACAGTGTTTAAATTTCAGGTCATGATTATGTAGTCAATATCTTCAATTTTTTTTTGCGAGGAATTTTTTAAAAGTTCAAGATTTCAAACACATTTAGACTGATTTCACTCTCCAGGATGTATAAGAGAGAAAATCTTTGATTATAGACATACAAATGACTTCAAAATAAGAAATAATAATGCCAGACCTTTCTTAAATCTGATAGTTTTCTTAGACCTATCAGAGTAGCTGAATATAATTACCTCAGTCTAGTGAGTGTGACAGTGAAGATAGAAGCAAAATAAGGCCTTGTTCTTAAATAATTTCTTAAGCTCAACTAAGAATTGCTAAATCATACATGGACTATGAAGAATGTTTTCCCAGCTGCTTCTTAATGAAAGAGGAGTCCACTCCTCCTTGATATCTTCATTGTTCTTCAGGAAAATCTCTTTTTTTCAGTGGATATGAGCTACTCATATCATGGTGCTGGAAGGTTCATCACCCAAAATCCCAATATTTCACAGAAAATGCACTGCCTAATCTCTCTTGTCAGTCAAACTCAATCCACTGGGAAGGTGAAAGAGCTCAGGGTGACACAAAGTGTATAAATGTCCATATGACTAAGAACTGTGAAAACAGATTCATTTTTCTCTCACATTTCTCAGTCTTGCAGGCAGTCCTTTACTCAGGCTATTGACTTCTCCAGGGCTCATCCTTAGGTATCCAGCTGTTCTCATACCTAGTACAGGAAACGACCCAGAAGAAAGATGTGACAATAAGAAGTGCAAACTCAACTTTTAGGCTGAATGCCAAAAGTTATTTAAGAACCTGGAAATGGAAATATTTGTCTCACAGAGTTACTGAAAACCTTTAGCCATTACTGACCACAATATGGAAGAGTCAGATGCTCTTACTTAATTTGTTGTGTGGTGCTGCATAACTAATTTGAGGCACTCAAGTTTTAGCACTTCAGTCTATGCAACTGGAGAAGATCACACTGAAAAGCAGAGTCAGTGAAGAAAAATGAAGCCTTGTCTCTCTGGCCCATTTCTCTGATTTTGTTGCTTTATATCAGAGCTACCTATGAGCAACTCTTTGCCTGCCTAGGGCTTGCTTCTGTCCTTTACAGTGGCCGAAAATGACAATATGCAGAAATCATGTTGAGAAGGTAAACAAAGAACAATATCTGATATTACTGAAACGTTTGGGACACAACATCAGGCCTTTGCCAGAATTGTTAGTGAAATGGTTTCACTCCCCCAAAGGTTAGAGAAGTGCCCAGTAAATATTTTCTGTGAAGCAATTACTTTGAGATGGTATAAATATCTAGCTTTAAAATGTATCCAGGACATCACCATTGCTAAATCTCCAATCCATGTGAACAGACAGGGTTTGGTTTTTCAACTGATTTAACAAGATCCTCATATCTATAGATTGCATAATTCCACCAGGGGACATGGGCTGGGTATCAGTAGGGATGCATTGGCAAAATTCTTCCTAATGGAGCTCCAAGACCATGCGTTGCACCATTCTGAAGGTCTCCACATTTCTGGCTGCACATTTAAATTTTTCTTTCCTTTAAATTTTCTTCCTTAAGCATGTAGCTTGTCTTTTCATTGGTACAAACCTATATTCATCCTAAGCCAGCTTGGATGGGGCTCTGAGGAACCAGACCCAGTGGGAAACATCCTTGCCCATGGCAGGGAGTTGTAACAGGATGATTTTTGAGATCCCTTCCAACCCAAGCCATTTTGTGATTCTGTGTTGATGAACTCTCAGATTTAGAGCTGGAATAAAGTGCTCAGGTACAAAATAACTGCTCCTGATTCTCTGTCCATTTGGACTGACCTTCAAAACCGAAGTTGGAGAAGGACTCAGTTAATGTATGTCTACAAACTTGCAACTTGATTTTTATATAAGTGCTAAGCTAACTCTGTTTAATTGATTTTCCACATTGTACACTGAGAAATAGGATTTTTATGGCTCTTGAATAATTCAGAACTTTGATTCCTAAGGCAAAAAAAATGGGCAAGGAATAAAAGCATAATTATCATTGTAGCAGAGGTCAAAAGGACAAGCTGGCCATAAGTTCATAATGTGCTTGTGCTCTTGGACTCATTGTGGACTGTGGAATATTACCTTGTTGAAATCTTATTACTTAAGGAAGGGGAAAAAAAAGCGCACAGGCAGTTAGCTGCAAAAGAAATGGAGGAAGTGTTAATTTTTAAGCAAGTTTGACAAAGATTGAGTTTCATATGACAAATACTGTCAGCAAGACAGGATTCTGTCAGTGGAAGAAGTTTAAACATTAACAATTTCTGTCAGGCTGTTGACACAACCACGGCAGACATTTCCCAAGATGCTGAGATGACTGCTGGCATTTGTCAACAATCCTGTCACAGTGACAGCAATAAGACCATGTCTGGAAATGTGACAGTTTTGGCTTTGTGTTCCCCTGAGCATTGGCCCAGGTGTTCAGAGAAAGTGTGGGAAAAACCCGTATTTCTGCATTGTCATTCGAACGCCGAAAAAGCACAGGAGGAAAATGAGCTGTCACTGCAATTCCCATGATGCCTTTCTGCTTAGCATAACTCCACTCCGCGGCCCAGGGTCCACTGGTCCATACTCTGACAGATAATTAAGAAAGCAGCAGCTTTTTCTAGACGGCTCTTCCTCATGATTTGCATTTTAGCCAGAGGCGACCAGTTATAAAAAAAACATGATGGAAAGATGGTAAGAAGCCAATTAGATGGATGGATGGCTGACTGACAGCTCTCTGGTGTTATTACTCCAGATTTCATTGTATGTAGCCTGGCAGTTTTCAACAAGAACCAACTTTTGCAGGTTTGTAGAGCTGTTAAATGAAGGACTATATATAGAATGCAATGGTTTTGCACAAATCTTTTACATTTTCCTGAAATAAACATTTATTACTTCCATTCTAGTTTAAGCACCATAATCTTTCTTAGTTAATCACAATTTACGTAGCTGCATCCAGCAATTTTGGAAGACTTTGTATTAAAATAGCTCTGTTGATGCAGCAATGATTAAAAAATGAGTTGCAAGTTAAACTGTGGCACTTCATGACACGGCAGTAATTAATGTTTCTAAGGAACAAGTCTGTTTTTTAACATAAAGAAATGACACTAATTCACTTGTAGAAATAAAGTATTTGAAAACAATAAAGAGAAATCTGAATTTTGTTGTTGTGGTGGGAGAATTTGTTCTAGTGACTGTTTCCTTTGTTCTGGGGATATTTTATTTTTCTGCTGTTTTTCTCAGAAAGAAAACATTGTATTGCACAGGACTTAACAGTTTTAAATATGAAATAGCTTGTAAATTGCTGCTTTCCAGCTCATCTGTGCAGCTCCAACAGCTGGTAGCCAATCAGAAATATTCTTCTCTGCTAGTGCCTGGTGGCTGTATCTCACTATAAAATTTAAACATTAGCAGGGCTTTTGTTACACTCCTGTGTTGTTTGTGGATTTATTTTTTTGTTGTGAATACCAAAGTTAACAAAGCACAGCAGCATTTGCAGTTCCAAAGCTACAACTGCCACCCGATGAGTAATGGCCTTTGCCAGCATAAAACGTCCCTCAGCTTTCTTTGGCTCCTGCACATTCATCCAGAGCTGGCAATTATCTCTTGATGAATGTTTGGTTGTTTTAGCAAAGCTTCCCTCAAGCCAGTGCTTCAAGGGATACGACTTTGTGCATGTGAGTCATCTGAATTGTTGGGATCGTGGGGAGCTGAAAATGTTATTCCTTCCTTTTTCTTGCTGCAATGTAAAAATAAAACCAAAGCAACCCCATTGGAATGTCCTTGTTCAGACCTTAGTAGGATATTTTTTTTCCTCAGATAAAAAAAATAATATAAAGATATAAATCAAATTCACAACAAGTTAAAGGGCAGATTATACTAATGCATGTTAAATAGGAATCTGTGGGGTTTTCTCTGCAACAATATAGACCATTCATAGAATCACAGAATGGTTTGGGTTGGAAAGGAACTTAAAGGTCTCATTCCAACTCCCTGCCATGACCAGGGACACCTTCCACTACACCAGGTTCATATTCCTATTAATAAAGTAAATGAATTTGTAGTGAATTGCTCAGAGCTTGTAGAACTTCTGGAAGACTAAGAAATTTTCTCCCTGTATTGCTTTCTGTCTCACTTCTTTTTTTACTACATCCCCATGTTTCAGATTCTAGGAAAAGCCTGAACCACAGGATATTGTGAACCCCCTGGGGAAAAAAAAATACTCCTAATGCCAAAACTTGAAAACCTCCCTATAAAACAAGTCTTCACTGTGACATCCTTCTTCTCCTTTTTTATCATGCAGCTACACAAACCCCTTCCCCACATGATCCATTATTATACTTAGCACAATAGATGGCCTTTATGATTCCTCATTGCCTTTTCACTGTATATGAAATTTTCTGCTGTAATTAAGGCATCTTTTTATCCTGAAACCCTTAGTTGTGGACTTTTTTTTTCAGTAGCAATACTAAACCACCATCATTGTATTAGTGATAACCCCAGTACACCATTTAACATTTACACAAAAAATATCATTCGTTGGGAGCACTGAAGGCTAAATACAACACAAAGCAGAAAAGCGGGCAACCTAATTAATTTTTTCCACCTTGGAGGGGAATCACATTGACCTGTGATGGGACGTGGAAAACTGGGACAATTCTGAAGCACTGTCCAGGGAATTGTGATGGGCTGCTCAGGAAGTCCTGTGTAGATGAGGAAAACCTCATTCTACTTTTGCTTACCTGAATTTAAGACCTCAGAAGCTGTCTCAAAAATCAGAATGCAGCCTTAAATCTATATTCACATCCTTTGATGGGAATTTTCCACATTTCTTTCAAGTGGCAGGAAAGATACAAAGATGCTGCTCATGACCATCTCTAAATGGAAATTTCCATCTGCAATTGGAATGGCAAAGAAGACTTAGGACACAGTATTTCCAAACAAACTGAAAAGTCTGCTAGTTCTGTGTTTTGCAGATCATTTAAGTATGCTTTTCTCCATTAGACTTATTTTTCTCCATTACTTGTTTTAAAATATGATCTGTGAATTTTGTATAAGAGCTGTTCATGAGAATTCCTCTTATTTAAGCTCACCTTTATTCCTCTCTGTCTTCAAAATAAGAACATGAAAAAAAAATTACCCATCATTTTGAGGAGCAGAATATTTTAATGACATGGAGATCTAATTAAACCAAAACTTTTTTTAGCTTGTCCCAGAAATTGTGGTATATATATAGATATATGTAGATATATACATTCAGAAATATGCACATGCATACATTCCAAAGGAAGTTCTTTGCAAATAAACCCAAAATTAAAGATCTGTCTTCAAGAAATTTGTATGTATTTCAAGAGAAACAAGATCTGGAGGGAATATGAAAAGGTGGAGAAGACGGAAGGAGGGATGTTAATGTAAATTTTCTATTATAACATACTTCCAACACTTAACTACCTATTTACCAATTTGCTGTTAATCTAAAAGTAGATTAATTTCAATCACTTACTTATTTTCAGTCAGAAATGCTTATGGAATTTATTTCTATCAGTGAGGTAACAGTGATCCAAAAAATCCACAGTGAAAATTAAATTGGCTTGACTTACCATTACTAGAGAAGAAAGAAATAAACAGACATGGCATAATTTCCAACTTTTTCATCTGGAAACACCCTAAAAATGGCCAAAGAAAACATTGATAACATAGTTTGCTTGAGCTTCTTGTTTATTTATAAAACAATATTTAATTAATTAATTTATGTTAAAATTTTAATTTATTTATTTATATTTGGATTTTTGAGAGTGGGAGGACAGGGTATTAACTAGGAAATAACACAATCATTAAATGAGGCATGGAAAGAGGGGTGAAAATTTGTGTCCCATTAGCATTTCACAGATCATTTTATTGTGGCAGGCCAACCTCATTTGGACCATGAGTATGACACCTGAAACTACTTTTGTTAGTAAGATTTAGGGTGGAAAATACCTTTCCCTGACTAAAAAACTTAAAGTGTTGGTCTGAGTTTTATTGTTCTGATGTCAGATTGAGAGAGTGGATCTGGGGATGATCCATCCTTTTCTAAGGGCAAGTGTCTTGATACTTTGATTATTTATTTTTATAAGCTCTAGGAGGAAACTGAACCTCTGGTTTAAAGTAGTCACTTGCTCTTTATATTAATGCTTGACAAAAGAGGTCCCAAGCTCCCTGTACACATGGCTGTGCTTTGGGATATCAACCTTACCCAGTTCTTTGCTTTATCCAGATCTGGGAGTCAGGGTATTACTTGGCTCTGACACAGTGTCAGCCATTTCTTTAAGGAAAATCCAGAAATTTCTGTATAGGTCTTTTATTTTTAGTATTCAGGTCTGTCCAGCTTCTTATAGTAATATTTTATAAGTCTAGCATTGTTATAAAACTAACTTTCTTTGTTCTTTCAATGTAAGTTGCTACATGGGAACTGCTTTATTATTACTGTTATTATTAGTACATAGTGAAAATTATTATTTTTGCCTTATTTGCCCCTCAGCAGTGATGAAAGATTACATATGAATTAAAGGCAGAAGACAGTGAAGGTGAAAACTCCTTTATTATTCACCACTATTTATTATTTCCACATAATAGAAGACTAACATAACACTTCATATATAGGCAGAATAATTTAGGAGAAATTTTTTGCCCAAGATTTTGAGGCCAACACCAGCATAATTTAATGCTTAAATGGATGTACAGATCATCACACAACACCAGGCTCTTTAATCCAAAGCAACAGTGAAGGATGAAAACAACTCATAAAATCAAGCTTAAAAGCAGAGAAAATGTTAGAAAAATTGCAATATGTCTTAAAGTTTGACTAAAGACCAAGAAAAAAAAATCCTTCCATTTCCCTCGTGGCCTGGAGAGCAGGTTCAAAAAGCACAGGGCACAGCAGCAAAAGGTCTGATCACAGAGGGGTTTAAAACCCAAAAGGAAAATCACAAGTATTCCCTAATTGGGAGCCCAGAGAGAGCAAAGGTAAGTAGCTCTTTCTAGAATTCAGAAGCAGGAAGAATGAGGAAGATGAGGCATTCACTGAAATGTCAAGATAAAATCAATAAAGCATTTTCTGGGAAATCAATGCAGAGAGTGGAAGATATTGGAGATAACAGAGAGGGAAATGCTTTCTCTGGAGCAGATGAAAACTCCAACAGTGGCACTGAAAACAGGTGTTGTTTTCATAATTAAAACTCAAGGGAAACCTGCCTAAAGGGAGCTGTAATAATGAAATAGGGGGGGAAAATACCCATGGAGAACAATGTCTCATTAGGAGAGATAAACTTCCCATGTGAACAATACTGAGTTAAATGGAAAATTGTTTTTCTTAATGGCACTCTGGTGTGAGACAGGTTCAGAGGTTCTGCCTGTTTTGCTGCAAACTGGTGATTAATGACTGCAAAGGTTTCCACACAAGTGTGAAAGACAGGAGTGGAAAATGAAGATGCAAGTTGTCTCTCCAAAGGGACACTTTATAAAACCAGTGTCTGGACAGAAATAGGAAAGCCTTTGAGAGATTAGAAAGCCCTTCTAATAACTGGCTGTGGAATGACCCAGTTTAGTTATTTTCTGTTTGGTTTCTAGTTAATGCTGTTTTCCCCTTGTAACCGATGCGCGCTAAAACCTCACGAATAAGACCCTGAGGCAATTCTGAAATCATCTGCAGTGTATTTTCTCAGAGATAAAAAACATCAGCAACTCCAGTCCCTCTGACTCAGCTTGGTGTGCAGGTACCATGGAGTCAAACGTGGAGCAGACAGGCAGAGCATTGCTGGAAACCCTCCAGGAAATCTGAAATGTCTGGGTGATTCCACACTTGATTTTCCATAACCTCATCGATATTGTCCCTCAAATGGGGATGCTTAAAGAGGGAGAGAAACTGCTGATGTCAAGAGGTGGCTTGTAGGGCAGAGGAAAACTGCTTTGGTCTGACTAAAACTCTTCTGCTTCAAACAGTGTTTTTCAGAGGTGCAGTGCAGCACAGGGATTTCTGGTAAGGGATTTTTGGGATAAATGTCTGCAGCAGATCCAATGTTCTCAGGTTTCAATGTGCTTAGTAGGCACAGCTGGGATTCAGGAGCTGTTACAGTTGACTAACTACCTGCTGCATGCCCAGGAGTACCAAATAAACCAATAAATCCTCAAATCTGTAAGCAAGCAGAACCACTATTCCAGCGAGTTCCTGAGTGGAAAGAAAAGATACACCACAAAGAACTCTGTGAATTGTTCAGAGGTAAAATAACTTGGCAGTTGCAAGTACAGTGACTTGAAATACTTAGTTAAACATGCCTATTCATCATCAATGTGCTTAAAATGTTTCTTTTCTAATTAATACTGTTTTATTAGATGTAATAAGTAGTAAGCAATGATACTAAATTAAGTAACAATAATTAAATTATACTAAAAAATAATAATACTAGAAGAAAAATCATACTTCTAAACATGAAAGCTCTGTTTGAAGATTTGGTTCATCATCTGCAAGCAAAAAAAATTAGAAGGGGTGAGAATTAATAATGTTCTTACGTATGTAACATGGGGTCAGTAATGAATAGCAGTGAATTTGTCTCTAAGCTGATCACTGGACAGATCAATACTTTATTGAGTTTGGATCTCTGGACACTAAAAAAGGGTGTTGGAAAACTGAAAATCATGTGGAAAGCTACTGCCAGCACTGAAACCCTTGTGTTGGAAAACTTAAGGAGTTCCACCTCTTTTAGTGCATCTCCAAGGCTAAACAGTGGCAGCCCTGAATTTTTATTTCACATGCACAGAACCATATCAGGAACTATAAGAATCCTCTGCCTCATAGAGAAAAGTTCATGGCACTGCCTGGAATTAAATGTAAGGCAAGTTGACATTAAGAAAAAAAAAAAAAACTTATTCAGAGCTATAAATAATAAGAAAAATAACATATGGAATTATGAATTATTTTTGTGGAATTTAATAGAGACATATTACTCATCATAGCAACAGGGTATTTCTATAAAGCTACACCTCCATTTGAAATTATTAAGCTGATATAAATGTCTTAGAAGACATAAAGCCTTCCTGTGATCTAAGATCATCCAAAGATCTTTTCCTTAAGGGGGCACATGTGAACAGATCATTTTCCAGTGTGTGGAATTTCAGAGTTAAAGAACCTTAGTACACATCCTTCTGCTCTGCCAGAAAATTCACTTTATTTTGGGAGTCAGTGTAGCAAACATGAATCACAACTGAGCAATGCCCCATGAATTCAAGGGGGACACGCATGTAAGCTTTTGCAATTAAAATTTCCCAGGGAATGTGTAAAGGTGAAATTGTAATTATCAAACTGGAGCCTTGCCAGAAAAGTGGGACATCCTTGTTGTCTTTGTTTGCTAATTCCAACTTTTTAATTTCAAGAAAAAATCATTCAGGATGCCTTTCCAGAGGCCTTATGCAACGTCCTCATCCAAAGTGCTACTTTGAAAATTGGGACTGCTCACCCAATATTTCCTGTTCTGGACCAGGACTGGGACCCCCCATATCCTATCCAGAGAGTGATACAAGTTATGTTATCTTACAAAGGGATTATTTCTGCTGAAGTATTCTAGCCAACCAAAACAAAATCCCCCCAAAAATATGTTTCTGTTGTTTTTTTGGTTGTTTTTCAACCATGAGGTAATTATTGCTGCGAATTGGGAATCATGGAATCTTTAAGGTTGGAAAAGACCTCTAAAATCGTTGAGTCCAATGGTTCCCCCAGCCAACCCCACCACTAAACCAGGCCTCCAACTCTCCATCTGCATATCTTTCAAATCCCCCTGGGAATGGGGATTCCACCACTTCCCTGGATATTCTCTTCCAATGCTTGACCACTGTTTCTGTGAATAATTTTTTCTTGCTATCCAATAAACCTCCCCTGGAAATATTCACTGCTGGATTTTTACCTTTTTTTTTTTTTCTTCTTTTTTTTTACTTCCACTATGAATAACGGAGTTAATGGGTGGAAATTTTTCTGCATGAAGAAGCCTTGACAGGAGGTGGAGGTAGGAGGGCCAATCCTTGCCTGTGGTGGCATAAACTCTTGGTCACCTGATCCCAATGGAATCACTTTCCTCTCTTCCAGATGCCCCTTTGGGTCCTGAGCAACCCACAGATGTGCAAAGAACAACATAAGTCTCTCCAGGTGAAAGGTTTTTGAGTTTTCGAAGTCTCTCTCTGTTTTTATTAAGGATAAAAGTTCTACCATAAAGAAAATGTCTGTATTGGGTTGGGTCCCTTTGGCTGCTCCATACCAAGCATCTGCAATGAAATAGTTCACTTTTCTCCACATTCCTATTGCAAATATTTCAACAGACTCTCTTCCAAGTCAGGGCACTCTTTCCCCTCGGACAATGACAGTCAAATTATGCCAATCATGTTCCTCTGTCCTCTCCAGAAAAAAATTCTCTGAAGATATTGGTAAACATGATAGTAGTCCAAAAGTCAAGAGTAGAACTTCAATTCAATCTTACACATTTTAAAAGTAAAGATTAAATATTGTGTTAACTTCTTTCACTTTTTGCCCACATTTTGTTGTTTACTTCAAGAACAATACACAACAGTGAGTACTAAGTGCTGTATGTATCTATACAGAGGAAATGAAACAATAATTTTTAGTCTAGGGACAGTAAATATGCTTAAGTAGCCATTTTATCTTCTAGATTTTCAACCAGTTGCTTGAGTTTTCTCAGTTTTCTTATGAATATTATGTTTTAAAAGAAAAAAAAATGAAGAACTTTGCTGGAGCACTTTGATTACAGTACAGCAAGAAGGGCAGTTGCAATCATGGATTTCAAAGAAGCTCCATGAGGAAAGTTTTCAAGTGCAGCTGTGCTTCCAAGGCAGAGCCAGCCCCAGCTCCAAGCACTGCCTTGTGGTAAAAGTGCATTGTCCATTGCTGGAATGATTCCTCCACTCATTTTTGGCCCATACCAAACGGCAACAACCACAGAGCATCTCAGGGTTTGTGCACAGGAATCATGGCTGGTAGAAAATTCGAGTGCAGTTGTTGGTTCTGGAGGGTGAGAAAGCTGCTCTGTGTGGATGTGAACTCTGTCTTGCATCAGGGAGAAGTTCCTGGCTAGTTTTATAACCATAGAATTATAGTAGAGTAATAAATTGTTATTAAATGTAATTGCTAGTGTAGCCATAACAGATTAAACTTAATTTATTACTTTTATAGTCAGACCAAATATAGTTGGAAAGCCTGCTGCTGGGTAGTAAAAGAGTCATGAGAAAGCCAGAGCAAGGAGGGTATAGGCTGGTATTTCTCCAGTACCTGCCCCAGACTCCAGCAGCTGAAGACCTGGGACATTCCTGACCCAGTGATAGTTTCTGATGTATTGAAAACCCTTCCCTACTTCTGGGATCAGAGCTCTGCAGAGTCATTCAGCTTTGGAAAGTCACCTGTCCATGAAATAACATTTAATTGGCCAAAGAGCAGCCAAATCTGATGCCAGGTAGTGCTTGAGCTGTGGAGAAAGCAGAGAAGGGAGATGTCCTCAGTCCTACAGGAATGTGCTCTGGTGAGAATTTGCTGCAGGAGCAGCTGATAGCCACAATCAGCATTGGAGACTTTGAAGTCTGTGCACACACAATAAAAAGAAGGTTTTGTCTGAGGAAGGTTAAAAGAGGAAATAATAATAAGAAAAGCAACACAAGCAAATAATAATATTCTGTTTCTGTTTCTAGGCAGTGATCAGAGGCATAAAGAGAATAAATTATTTGCCCCTGCTTGAACAGAATATGTGAGTCCTAAGCAGGAACTTTTTTCCTCTCCTTTTGCATTAGATTTTGTTCAATCAGTTTTGTAATATTCAAACTGCCTCCCCCATTGGCCATCAACACAAAACAATTTGTAAGGAGCCCTGCAAGTAAAGCCTGTGTCCTAATGTCTGACTGGGCAGGGGGACTGGAGGTCTGCAGGAATTTGGAGGAAGGATTTGAAAAACCACAGAATCAGGAGAGCTACTTGAACTAGACCCCAAATGCATTTTAAGGCATGGGAATATAAGGTATATTTGCAAAACATATTAGCAGGAAAATGCAGTGACAGCAAACCCCCTGAATCAGTTATCATACACTCATTTTAACAAACCTGCCAAAACTCCTAATTAAGGCCTCCCTCAGGACTCTTGTTTTCTATCTCATTATTCTGATAAAGTGGACACCAATGAGCCCCTTAATGAGGATTAAACTGTAGGCTTTAGTTGAATTTGCATCTCACATTTTCTATCAATGTGGCTCCTAAAATACACCAGATAAACTTGCCAGTTTCTTATTCAGAATTCAAAATACTGTATAAAAAAATCTGGTAATAGAATTCCGCTTCTTTACCTTACAATTGTCCAAAAATGAGAGATAAAAAATGTCTGTTTTGATAAATACAGCATTTTCCCATCCACAGGCCAACAGTGTGTGTCATATTGCTGTGTATGTGGCTTAAAAGGGACAGCTGCTCCAGGGATCTGGAAACACTCTCTTTAGTTTTTAACAGAAGGAAAAACTGAAACGGAAGCAGATGTTTGTGACTGTATCATGTGTGAGATAAGGCCTTTGGAGATTTATTTTTTTTCCCCGACAGCAAGTGTTTAAAGTCTCGTCTTCCTTAAAGGAATTTTGATTTTGTGCCTGACCCAAGAAATATGCTTTGTGTAAATTCACATGACAGAGTTCCTTGCTGATGGTTTTAGTCAACACTGGGGCTCAGCCTTTAGGATGCTCTGAACACAGAGGTGATCCATGGCCAGGTGGGAGTTTGCTCTTCTGCACCTCCTCCACTGCCCTGCTCTTAGCTGTGAGGTTGCACCACCAAAGGCCTTGTCCTCACAGTGGCCAGGAGCCTCAGAGGTCCTGGAGACAGGACCTACTAGAAATCAGACCAAAAAAAGATTGGTTTGCTTTCCTAAACTTGGCAAGTCCAGAATTAACATCTCAGTTTATACAGAATGTTCAACAGAACTTAATTAACACCTTCTCAACTAAGTTTATATCCATCCACCAGAGATCTGCAAACCAAGAAGTTAATTTCTTTCTGAGTATTCCTTGCTCTTCAAAATGAACAAGGATCAGCACTGATGCTCACAGGAGGTTCTCATCTTCTTACCTCAATCCAATCATTGACATCTGAATGCAGATTGGTGAGAAAATGTATGCTTCAGAAAAGACAAGTACACGGGGGAATGGTTTTAAACTAAAAAATGAGAGATTTAGCTTAGATATTGGGAAGAAATTATTCCCTTTGAGGGTGCTGAGGAACTCTGACGCAGGTTGCCCAGAGAAGCTGTGGCTGCCCCATTCCTGGAAGTGTCCATGTCCAGGATGGACGGGACTTGGAGCAGCCTGGGATGGTGGAAAGTGTCCCTGCCCATGGCAGGGGATGGAAGTGGATGACCTTTAAGGTTCCTCCAAACATAAACCATTCTGTGATTCTATGATTCTGAAATTTAGTGATCTTATTTAGGACTCTCAGGGCTGTGTGTACATGTGTGTGACATGGCGCATCAATTTTTAATGGCTGGGAGATAAAAGTTTCTTCAAAAGTATTTTCCATCATTTTTGCATGTCCTCATCTACCAAATCTGAGCTGGGAAGAAGATCAGTGCTAGGGAAATAAGATCAGTTAGGTTCAGATAGGAAACACAACACCAGTTGTAACCACAATAAAAACAGTGACATTTGAAAGGAAACCAGAGACCTCAGGCAAAGCCAGAGGAAATGCAGGAAGTCTTCAGTCACAGAGGCAGATTTTTCCCTGCTTTGGCATCATTGCTCATAAAATGATGTCAGAGATAATTTGTTGTTTTTTTTTTTTTTTTATTTCTTTTATTTGCCCACGCAGCAACAGCTGCCATGACCAGAACTCTGCTCTCTATCTGCTGTGATGCCAAAGCAGTTTTCAGCTCACACTGGGGATTTCTGTTCAAAAATGTTCCCCTCTATACACAAGAGCAGTGGTGGCTATAGGGGTGCCCAGTCTCATGTATCTTCCAGCCCCTGGAGAGAAGAGTGGTTTTGACACAAGCATTTTCTTTTTTTCCATTTCACAGTAAGAAACAAGTCACGCTTATTCAGCCAAGTATATGTTTGGGAATGTTTTTCTTTTAATTCAGTAAAAATGCATACACTGGAGAAGGACTACACTGATCCTGGTCTTGGTGCAAGAGTGAGGTGTATCCAGTTAAAGAACAGATCAGGGATTTAAAACAAGGTAAGAGAAAGTCTTTCATCTTAGAACAGGCAGACAGCCCATGGAATTCACTCTTTCCAGACACTAATATGAGATATTGCAAGGGCTAAATCTTCTGATAATCTCAAATGTTGCCCATACAGCTTTGTTGACAAGAAGTTCATGGTGCTATGTAAAAAGCAGGATTCTCATTAAACCCCTGAGCTGTAAGTTATTGCAGTCTGGGAGAGAATTCTAAAGTATTGTATATAGACATTAATTTTTGGCTCCTACTGGAGACAGGATATTGGTCTGATCCAGTACAGTGATTTTTTGTTCTTAAATATCAGCATATTTCTCTTGGCCTTACAATGTGCAATATTTTGTCTTCTAGTCCTAAACTCCCAAACAAGGTTTTTTTTTCCCCATAAAATTTAAAAACAAGAAGGAAAAAAATCAACTTTGTTTTGTTCTTATTGATCCAATATGACTTTTATTTTGCTTTTATTTTTCAACATTACATTTGTAAATATGTTATTTGCAGTCAAAGCTAAGATTTGCTTTATTTCGTTTAGTCACTTACTCATTTGGACTTGAATTTAAGCAGGTTTGCATAATGACAGTCTGTTGTGCTTCTTAATTTGGGAATTAGGGATCTTGGAGGAACCCTACTGTTTACCAGCTTCAGTAAAATATCAATTTAAAATTCATTTCAATGGGTTTGGTTTCTGCTCTTCCCTGTGGAGAAGTACACCTCATTTTATGTGGTAAACTGATTCCAGTGGCACCCCCAAATGATGGATAACCCAAATCTCTTGTACCCCACAGAGCACACCTCTGCACATGAGACCTCACTGCTGACAGTCCTGAGATCTCTTTGTTTGGTGACCGTGGTAAAGAAACTATTTTGGGTGAAGGGACTGACAGCTTGGAATTTTCTTCAGCCTTTTTCTAATGGTTAAGTCATTTCTGCAAATCTTGTGTCTACACAAAAATATTCTCAGTGAATCTGCTATAAAAAGGCAACATTTTGAACTGCACTGATTAAGATTTTCACGTCTTCTTCCTTAGTTTAGCAAGACCTACCATATACCAGTATTCTAGCACTTCCACTTTTGGCTAGAACTGCAACAGTTTAATTCAGGTTATTCATTCTATTCTCTGAAATGAAGACACAATTGTTAATGGTCATTGTGCCTGACCTCTTCCTTCTGAACAGCCTTGTTCTACCAGGACTGAGGTGACTGAAGTTCATGGACAATCAGCATATTGACATGAAGGAATTTTTAGTCATCACTCTGAGGTCAGAAAATGGTTTGAATATGGTCTTGAGTCTCAGAATGACACTGGGAAATAAACTGGATGAGCTCACCCTTACCTGACTTTGCAGGAAGTCATTTACAGCAATACCTGCTCTGAGTGGGATTGACCTGGTTATGTTTCCAGCATTTAGAGAATCGGAGTTTGGATTGGAAGAGACCCTAAAGATTGTGTAGTTCCAACTCCCTGCCACGTCTTGAAAATAAGTCCCTTCATTTGGCAGTGAAGAACCCCAACCTGATACCTTCTCTACATTTCCTTAATATTCAAATCAAGAAGTCGAAGATTGGTTGAGATAAGGCCTACATAGTTCGACGTAAAGATTGAATGCCAGGTACTGGAATGCTCCAGCTTTGCTTTAAACACAGATTTTCCCAAGCTCATCTCTAAAACAAAGCTTTGTTCATCTGTTATTTACACAAATGGAGGTTATGGTATAATGACAAAGATAACCTCCATATGACAGAGAGAACCAATATCAAATAAGCATCATAATTATTATGATAAATTTTAGAACACCAGAGGTATTTCAGAAGTCACATTTTACCAGGGGTTAGTCTCTGTGCAATTATATCTCTTACTTTTAAAAGAAGAGAAAACACATTGTAAAAGCATTAAAATGAGTAGAAGCTCCTTCTATAAGTACCTACAAAGTCATGTATGGAACTGGAAGCTCCCCTTGCCAGTTTTCCAAGGCACATGATGCTTTCTGAAGACACCAAGTTGCTGCTGATTGTATATTTCAGTACAGGACCAAAATCTGTCTCCGATGGTTTTGGACACCTTGTTACATCCCATTCCAAAATCTGTCAAGCATGTGATGACAGCTGAGGCACAGAGGAATACTTCTCTGGTTGAAGAACAAGAAGGCCCAGAAGGAAAATTTGCTGATTTGCTAAACTCTTTAAGTTTGCAGATACAGCTGTAGGATACTGAGCATGTCGCTGCAAAGCATCACAAATATCAGAACTTTTGTCTCCATGGATTATTGAGCCAGGCAGCTCCTATCTGAACTGTGCCCATGTAACTTGGGCACTGCCAATAAAGTAATCCTGAAATCTCATGTTGACAGATAGAGCTGCATTTGGATTCATCCAAATCCGAGTTGCCTGGAGGTTTTGATGGAACAACATTTACAGGAGATTTCAAACCAGAACTCTAATGACTTGTGTTTTCTATTATTGTACAGACACATCTTGCCTCAGAGAAGCAAGAAACACAGTTCTGTGCATATTTTTATTAGGATAACTGGTAGCAGTAAGGGTAACCACTCCAAGAGAGTTATTTAATGTATTCATCCTGGTGTTGCAATTAATATAATTGTTCTATGAGAAAGCATACACAAGGGGAAGATGATTATATTTTACTTAAATTTTGTGGTAGAGGTATTCCTCAAAATGTTGTTCCCAGCTTAGTACCAATGAGACAATAAGATGTGGTGTTCTATTTTTTAGCACCAGATACCTATGTGCTCTCAGAGCCTTTATAGACCAATATGACTTTAGCTAAAGCACTTTGTCTTTGATTAAAGCCCATCTAGAACTTCACTAAAATGGTGCCAAGCACTGGGACAGGCTGTCCAGGGCAGTGATGGAGTTACCACCTCTAGAAGGATTTAAAGAATGTGTAGATGTGGCACCTGGGGACCCAGTTTAGTGGTGGCAGTGTTTGTCAATGTTAGATTACCAGTTGGACTTGATGACCTTACTGGTCTTTTTCTACCCTAAAAAAAATTCTATGAGTCTATGAAAACAATATGACAGTGCCCAAAATTAGATCTTGTATGAAAATATACAGGTGATTTTAGTGATTTTTAAAATCTTTCTGTGTAGGAACAATTCAAGAGCACGGTCTGCAGCCAGTCTATTTCAAGCTCGTCTCCACATCTTTCCTGCCAGGAATCTCCCTCCTGCAGTGGACCAGGAAATATGCAGAAAAGGCAGTGATTTCACCTGACAAAAACTCAAATCAACACAGTTACAGTGAGCAAAACTTTTAACCTTGTCCCCAAGATTCTCTAGAATAGATGTTCTTATATTGTTTTCTTTTGGGAATAAAATCCTGTCTCTCCCCTGCAGGTATCTTTTCTCTCTTTATAGTAGCACAGTTACTGGGATCCAATTTAAAATGTTCAAAACCCCAAATTCCTCAAAAGGCAGTGTGAAACTACACCTCACACATCACTACAAAAATAAGCAAGCTTTGATTTATTTCAGTAGTGGAGTGTTCCTGCACTCTCACTAAAAGTTTGTTGTACAGGAGAGGTGTTAGACTGTCTAAAATACATGGTTATAAAGATTCTGATTCTTTTCCCAGCTTTGCTGTAATCTACACTTTGAGTATAGAACTACACTCACCACACCCAAAATACCCACCTGTAAGTCAAACATCCGTTCAGATCCCTGTGTCTCCCTGGACAATGAGCAGAGAGAATGAAAACACAGAGAGGATATTTGTTGCATTTATTACAATAAATATTGATAGGCACAAGCTCATCAATAAACACATGTTTATTAATAAATCAAGATTTTAATTAAATAAATTCTCACGTATGTTGGATATATTTTGTTATGTCTCTATTTACAGAAGGAGTTTGGATTTTATTTACAGCTTTAGATTACCAGTTTGGATTTTATTTATAGCTTTAGAGCAGATAGATTTCAATATGATGAACTCCAGGATTTTTTTTTTTTTCAGAAGTTATTACATCAGTTTCTCATCTCTTGGGAGCACTTTACACACACTTTAACCAAGCTGGATCATCCCCAAACCCCATTGTATTTCCTGCAGCCTGTCCACTCCTTTAAAATATAAGAACCTTTTCAGAAAAATTAGTTTTGTACTTGTTTAGTTGCTAAACCCCATCGTTTCCCGGGCCCTGGCTGAACTGTGCGGCAGGAGCACTAGGTGGCAATGCTGCTACAGCGAAAACTCCAGCAGCTCCCTGAAGCACAGCGGCGCCAACCACGAGCTCAGAGGGCCGACACCACTCCTGCAGTGGCTGTAGGACATGGTTTTGATTGTCCCCGTGTGCTGGGCACTGCTGAGGCCATACGTCCAATCCTGGGCTCAGTTCTGGGCTCCCCATGACAAGAAAGACATTGAGGGGCTGGAGCATATCCAGGGAAGGGAACAGAGCTGGGAAAGGCTCTGGAACACAGGTCTGAGGGGGAGCAGCTGAGGGAGCTGGGAAAGGGGCTCAGCCTGGAGAAAAGGAGGCTCAGGGGGGACATTCTGGCTCTGCACAGCTCCTGATAGGAGAGTGGATACAGGTGGAGATATCTTCTTCCAGGTACCAAGTGACAGGATGAGAGGAAATGGCCTCAAGCAGCGCAAGGAGAAGTTTAGATTGGATAATACCATTACATGTGTGGGTTTTTACCGCAGAAAACGAAGTCCAGATGCAGAGAGCTTTTCTTCCAACAAACATACTTTATCTCTGATGTTCTCTGATGTTCTCTGATGTTCAGGTGCATAGCACTAGCTATGTGAGCAAAGCATTTGCGTTTGAATTCCCATTCATGTAGCCTCATAGAATTTGGTTTTGCCAAAATATCAAGAGTTGCTGATCACTATCTGGACCCTCATATGCCATTATTTAACTCTAAATTTCCTTTAAGTTATTGGAAATCTGCTATTTGCTCCACAGTACTCTGTATTGTGGCCAGAGCAGTGACTTGTCCCTTGTTCTGGG